>NW_027532408.1:1183639-1226732 GCF_008692635.1 Crocuta crocuta
AAGAGAGAGAGAGAGAGAGAGAGAGAGAGAATCTTAAGCAGGCTCCATGCTCAGCATACGACCCACTGCTGGGCTTGATCCTAGGACCCAACCGACTGAGCCACCCAGGCACCCCTCTGCTTTTTAAATTGAAAACAAACATATGATATATACCCAATCTGCTGTGTCACTCATGTAATTGGATCAATGAGCTAATAGCTTCATTTTGTGATGATTTTATCATCTCTGCTTTATTAGATTGTGCTTTCCAAAGGGCAGGTGCTATCTATGTACAATTAAATGTGTAGTGAGTCCACTTAGATGATGATGTTTTAATGTTAGTTCTAATGGATCTCTTGCTGCATGGTGTTCACTTGTGTTTATCATTACAGCTTGGTGGAACTTGATTTCTATAGGTTTCCCATCAGTTGTCTATCTAGAGATTTCACTGAATACCTCTAATATTGGCAATTCCACTAATTCTTTGTGTGGCTCATTACACTGTCTAATTAGCCTCTGCATTAAAAAATGTGTGAAACAAAACCCGAATACAACTCCTCTTATTTTTACTGCTTCCTTACATACAATTAGATTTTATTATCTCATTTCCTTTTACTCCCTTATTTTTTCTAGCATTTTGGAACAGGAACATCTTCACTTACACTATTTAAATTTTTCATTTTTAAAACTTTGTCTCGGGGCACCTGAGTGGCTCAGTCAGTTAAGCGTCTGACTTCGGCTAAGGTCATGATCTCATGGTTTGTGGGTATGAGCCCCTCATCGGGCTCTGTGCTGACAGCTAGCTCAGAGCCTGAAGCCTGTTTCAGATTCTGTAGCTCCCTCTCTCTCTGACCCTCCCTCCCCTGTTCATGCTGTCTCTCTCTTTCTCTCTCTCAGAAATTAAAAAAAAACAAACCCAAAAAACCAAAAACAGAAACAAAAAACTTTGTCTCTTCAGTTTCATGCACATCTTTTTGTTATGGGAACATCTTCTATAGGTACAAACTTTACCTTTCAAAGACTCCAGAACCTCTGTCATGATTTATTTTTGTTGCTATAAAGCAATATTAGCATTTGCTTGCAGTAGCGCTGTTTTGACACTGGGTGGCCAAAATGCACGGGGAAATTGAAACTAAAAGTTTTCCCGGACAACATTTTGAACTTGTTGGGTGACAGAAATCATTCTCTGTCATGGGAGGAAATTTTGTATAGGTACCCAAAGAGAGTTTGCATGGAGAAATTTCAGAGCTTGAGCTTGAGCTCTCTGGAGATATTTAGATCAGAACAATACATAGGGTAAAAAGTACTCTGGACTGAAACTGGAAGATGGAGTTCTTGCTTATGTTCTTGAGTCAATAAAACTCTAGTTACAATTCTGGCTGCCCTCATTTTTTACTTGAATTACCTGGACGAGTTATCTAACCTCTGAGCCTTAGTTTATAAGTCATAAAATGAGATAATATCTAATTTAGAGAACTGTTATGAGAAGAAAGAGAGAAGTTAGTTTTCTTTCTTATTTTTGTTTGCTATTTTTGACAGAAAATTTGTAAACATTGCTCTCTACTTTGCTTCAGTTAGAAATACTCTTTGCTGTGTGGTCAATTAACTCAGTGGATTTCATTCCCTTTCTCCCCATTCTTAGCCACATTCTGTGAATGAACAAAACTGTGGATTATTAATCTATTTAATCAGCAAATAATAGAGGGAAATGAGACTTTGAGCTAAAGGTTAGGATGACCCGGCCTCTTAAGCATGGTACTAGAAATTGACTTTCTACTTGGTCTGTTCCTCCAGGATGTACCTTTTCTATGTGAAATCTTTGGTTCCCTGCTAAAGTGAGAGTCTCTCTGCTTCTACAACCTTGCGTGGGGTTAGTGGCGAGAGGAAAGAGGGTACAAAGGGAGCGAGAGGCCAAAAGCAATCTATTTAATGCAGTAAACCAGCCAGGAAGAATGAGGTTTAGGAGAAATATTAAATGGCTGTGGTTACTACAAGCATGATAAATCAAGAAGCAATGGGCAATCCGGAGCTGGTGGTATAGACTGTAGGAGGTTGTAACACTCCTTAAGTGAAGACAGAAGAAAAACCACTCTGGGTAACTGTTATGAAAATCCTATGAGAGAAGACAGCCAATGAATTCAACGAGATACAGTGGTTAAAGAGCCTGGACTTCTTTGCTCAAACCAAAGGAAATTTTTATTTCTGATGGAGGAAGAGAACAGTTATTAAGCTAACCCTTTGATCCCAATGATCATACCCTCCAAATTAATGCTGTTGAGACTGGTATGTTCATTATATGGGCCACTAATTTCTCATATATCTAGTATTTGTCAGTCTCTTCCCAATCCTTGATCCATGTGAGCAGTTCATAATAATTCTTTAGCTGTTTACTTGCTTTCTACCTAGTTCCAGAAATCATGAGATCTCAGACTACCGTAATATTAATAGTCCTTTCTATGAATAAGTAGTGTCTGTAAAATAGGTGTTTTTTGTGCTGCCCTATATAATAGAACTAAAACGTCCAAAAGGCCATTATTCATATAACTTAATGTTAAGCTCATTAATAAGTGGGCACAGAGTATTAAGTGTAGTCAAAGCATTGTTTTATTTGTCTCCCAGTGCCTTGATGTCTCAGGCTATAGCCTTTTGTGATGGCTGCTTGGTCCATAAAACTAATATGTCTTTGACCAGTTGAAGTAATAGATTTGACTCCTAACTGTCAGATGATCCTTCTATTTTGGACTGCTGTTCTTGGCCACTTCAGCCAACCTTCTCCCTTTAGAATTTTTCAGGCCAGAAGCAGGTATTTCTCTACAATTTCACATGTGTCCCCAAACTACTGGGGAAACAAACGTTAGATTCTCCCAAGGGCTCTTTTTCTCTCTGGTATCTTCAGCTCAGCAAGCATCCAGGCAGGCAGAGAAACCAAGAATGCCTGTCTCACCTTATCCCTCCTCGTGGCTAACTTCAGTGCTTATGAGGGATGAGAATACCTAGACATCAGAGACCTGGGCAAAACATCAGCATCCAAGTTGTCAAAGGGAAGGGCTCTTACGGGGTTCAGCATGAGGCTAACGTTGGGTTTCTTCCTTACCTAGTTATTCTGGCAATATGGGAAAAAGGCTTTGTGTGCTTGTAACTTAAATGTGTTGCTCATGAAAAGCTAGGGTTTCGGGAAGCTAGGGCTATGTTTCTTTGATCTTTGATTGAATATAACACAGTGGAGAAGCGGAACTTCCTGTGTACCGCAGGAGTCACTGTAGTTCAGCTGTTGGAGCAAACTGGACTTCAGTTACTATTCTAAAACAAGGCTTAGTGTTCAATTGTGCGTGGAAACAGCTGACTGTAGGAAATAGAAACAAGTATGTGGGGTTCTAGAGGTCAGCATGACAAGACAGATTTTAAGGAGTACATTTGAGATCCTTGTCTCTGAAGATGTGTGTGTGTGTGTGTGTATTTGTACAGCAATGAAGGCTAATTTCATAGACCATGTCAGCATTGTTCAACATTTCCAGAATCTAGACAGATAAATGTAATCCATGTGATCAGCATGATGTAAGCATAAAATCATTATTATGATATTAAGATAAATGTGATCATGTTATCCAAAATCTTGTGCATTGACATATATTGGTTACTCATCTATCTATCCATGTCTGCAGCTTCACGAGGTGAAATATAAATGTACTAATGTGGGATAATTTATGAAATCTGTAAAAAATGAGTCAATTATAACACAATGTAGTGCGTGTGAAGATGGAGAGAAGTATCAGATGATTTCCTAGAGGGGACAACCCTGGTCCTGAGCCTTAATGAATGAGTTGGAGTTAACTAGGAAAGATTGTTTATAGATGTGGTAGTGCCAAGGGCTTCAGTCAAGCCCATTTGGGAAGTCATTTATGATACATATTTTTCCTCTTAACTCTTTGGGACATGTTAAGAAATCAGGAAGTAAACAAGGTCTTTAACCAAAATAGATGATGTGAGGTCCATTTACCAACAATGAAATAATCACCGCTATGTAAAGTTGCTAGTGATTCTAGCCTAACAAGTCAGGCTTTATAATACTGTTGATAATATTAATTTTAAGTTATAGCCTTGGGATTAATTCAATGGCTAATGTAGGCAGTACATTAAGTCTTGGAAAATTTGTGCTTTCTAGTGAGAAAGAATTCTAGAGAGCTGTTCCATTGTATTAGTTAAAGCTGTTGGACAGACTATCTGATAATGGGAGCAAATCTGGAGACCTGATAATCTGGACAAACTTCTAGTTCTTACTCAGGATAGGTGCCCTTGACTCTATGCTGGGAATATTCTGCTTTTCACAGATCAATCCACAAGACATCTAGTGGATTAAGCCACCATGCAAAAGGCTAGCCTTCTGGGATAGTTATTGTACCAGATTGTAAAGATCAAAACAAGTTCTTCCTTTCCCTGTACCAGGTTCTTGAGTGTATTATTGTACCTCTATCCATTAAGAGATGGAGGTTGTTGTTTTTTTCAGCCCTTGAGTCTGGGCTGGCCTGATGAACTGCTTAGTCAAGGAGACCATAGTAAATATGCTGCAAGCTGAGCCTTGGAAGGCGCTTAAGTACTGAGGCTTCCCCTGTCACTACTCTTAAAAGCCTGTGACTGCCACCATGTTAAACAGCCAGGCTAGCCTGCTGGTTGGTAAGAGACATGAGGCCTAGTTATTCCCTGATATTCCATCATATAGTCAGCCAATTGTCAGATAAGGAATGAGGCACTAGACTGTCAGTTGACCACAGACACATAAGCTAAGTCCAGAGGAGCTAGCTAGCTGAGCCTAGCTGAGCTCAACTCAAATTGCTAATTCACAATGTGAACTCAATAAATATTTGTTCTTTAAGTGGCTACATTTTGGAGTGGCTTATTTCATTTGCCTACTTACTACATCTAGGACAGTTTTCCTGTCTCAGTTCTTTCTCACACCACTCCATGGAGTAGTTCTCTTGATTTATTTTCATGGTGTCTGTCTGCTTATTTGATCTTCGGTGTCCTGGTTACTGGCCAGAAAGTATTTAAAGAGTATTTATTGTGCTAGGTATTCTGCTAGGGAATGGGGACTCTAAAAGTTAATGACATACACATGCCACCTTGGGTTATAAGGAATGGATTCAGTGCTTCCTTCTGTTCAACAAAGTAGACAAAAACACTTAAAAGGTGAGTGGGAGAGGCATTATTGGAAAAGATAGAAATAAGGCAGTTAGCACTGAAGAAATAAAACAAGAGGAGACAAGCAGGAATGAGAGGCTTGTGACATTCCTCTTCACATATGTACTGGGAATCAGAACTTTGTGTTCATTTGTTTTAACACTCCGGGCCCTGGAAGACTACTGAGGGCAGCTGGTACTATGCTTTCTTCTCTTTCCCATCACTTCTTTCTGTTCTCATTAATGAAGCCAAGTTCCTTGGCTAAGTCTTTTCCATATCCAAAACTCCAAATGATTTTTATTTCTCAGTAATACAGGGGATAGTACATTTCAGTGGCGGTGCTTGGGAGTGTAGAGAAGAATCAAAGCTTAGGCCAAACCAAACCAAAATCAAAAACGGTTTGGATTTAGGTAGATTTGGTTTGAATCCCAGCTCTGCTATTTCATGACAGTGAAATTAAGTCTCAGTTTTTTTTTCATATGTATAATGGGGGTACATCATCTATTTTAAGGGCTATTGTGAGGACTTGAGATAAAGATTTGAGATAACATATTAAACCTCTGGCAGAAAGCTTAAAGTGCCCCAAAGTGACATTTTAGTCCTCCCTCAGAATATGAAGAGCTATATATACAGAGTTACGATTGGTGAAGTTCAGCATTCCAAGCAATTATTTTTTATTGCTAACACAGGAGGAAGCGGATAGTTCAAACAAATAGATGATAAGAAGCATCATCTTAAGATTCCTATTAAACTAGGGATGTATTTGCTATTTTATTTTGAGGAGAAAACAAAAAATTTGGTTTTAAAGTCTAGGAGGTGCTGGACATAGCAATACCATGATCTAAAAATCACTAGGAATTATCTGGATACTGACAAATAGTACAAATGTTGTTACAGAATTCCAGGATCATATAACACTGGGTAAGAAATTCTCTGTTGTATTTGGTATTTAATTCATACATTTGTACTCTTTACTTTTTTCATATCTTTATAAAAAAACAGGTTTAATTAGGAAAATAAGGATGAAAATGCCATTTTAACAAAAATAGTTTCAGCAATATGATAAAATTATAGATTTTCCTACAACCACACAGAGCTAATGAATTAGAAACTGAAGGATTATGATGTATCCTTTTTATTTCTTGTGGGGAAAGGAAGGCCAATGTTCTAAAGTGATTTTATAAATGGCTATTCCTCCCAGCACAGAGCCCCGGTTTCCAATGCCATTCCTACTTGGATTCCATCCCACTACTTAATGTAGCAGACACGGAATTACTATAAGATTTTCAATAAAACAGTGCCAGTTGTTTTAAGAGGAAAACTTTGCTCCCTGGGGAAATAAGTGGCCAGGTAAAAGGAATAAAATAAAAATCTTTGGTACATGTAACATGAATGTTTCGAAAGAGACCATTTGAGGGTACCTGAAATGATTGTCATGTGCTAGGCCGATTTCAAATGTTCCATAGTAAAATTAGCTAAAATAGTAATTCTCACATGGTTTAGTTTTGGCTCCTTGTCAGTCTGAGGTATTTTTTTTATAAGTTCTTTTCCTTCTTTAAGCTTATACTAAGTTCGATTGTCAAGTTAAAATAGAATCGCTGCAAAAATTTAGAGTGAACGGTGAATAGGAAGGAATTTAATAAAAATGCAAGTAATATTTTATAAGTCAGACAGGCAGAAACACTTTGAAAGCAAACCTTCAACTAGTAAGTTCACAACAACTTTAAATATTGAAGTTACAGATAGGAGCTCACTTGAATTTGACTGAAATAACAAAACATAAAATCTGTAGCACTTTTATTAAAACAACCACGCCAACCTAAATTACTTGACGCCATTCAGATATAAAATATGTTTGAATTACAAAGAATGTTAAGATGAAATCAGTAACAAGTGAAACATATATTCCATTTTGTTTGTAAATACGGTGACTAGTGTTACTTTTATTTTATAGCTGGTGAAGGGAGCATGTGATACCTAGTTTGTTGATGGTTTCAGAAAATCAGAGCTATCAAAGCACAAAACTTTAGAGCTTTAGGAAGGAATCCAGTCACCTTGGAAATTATCAGTTAGTTGAATAAGAGGTATAAATATTGGCTTTGAAACAGGATCTTTGAAATATCTCCAGTTTGTAAAGGACTTGTAAGATTTTGTGGATCAGCATCCTATTTCTTTGCTTTAGATGTTTTTTTTTCTCTAAATCTAGTATTGCTACTTATTCGTTTCTTATAATGTTCTAATCGTTAGAATAAGGTTTTGCTCATCACCAAACTTGATCACAGCGAGCCTAAGAAGACCCTTCATTTGAGTTCATACGCATTCTAAACCAACACCCAATTTGACCAAACCTTGTAAGGACGTGATCTTCCAGGGTTTTCCTATTAGATTTCTGTAAATATCATAAAGCTCCTTTGGCAAGGACTCTGCTTACATAGGGTGGCAGTGAAAATGTTGTCTCTAAATTCATTAGAGGTTGGAGTTTGTAAAAATGCAAAATTCTCAGAAACCGGATTCTGGTTTCTTTTTCTTTGTGGAGAAATTGGGAGTCCTACTTAGCTCCAGTCAAGCGTCCTAACCCAGTTCTCCCTCTAGAGGGAGACACAGTCCAGCTTTTACACCCATTGCCGGCCTCTCATTCTTTACTGTCTCTTTCTGCAGGACCGCAGTTTGCTCTTAGCAGCCGCCGCGGCTGCTAACAGAACAGGCTATTGGGAGAGACGGGAGCGAGGCAGCGCCGCCGGGTTCTGCCATCTCATTTTAATGCCTAATTCAACCTGCATTGTCGGGACCTCTTCTTTCTCTGCGTGGTCCTTGCACTATACAGGGAGGCCCTCACTCCGGACAGCCAGGCTGGTTGGGATAAGGGGTCTGGGTGGACCCAGGGGGTTCTGCCCTTTTCGGTGACTTTCTAAAAGACACCACCGGTGTCTTGACAGTTCAGCGCCTGGGGTGAGAAGCGGGGAGGAGGTTTTGGTCACTGAACCGCTTACTTTTCTTCCTTCTGGTCTCCCGGATTTGTTTCCTGGGCCCCCTCCTCCCTTCCCTCCCGCCTTTAGCGAAGTGACCCAGGCAACAGCTGCTCGTTTGTGTTCGATGTTGGGACTCGCACCTTCTCGGGGGTGACGGCGGCAGCGTGCTGGGGACGGGGGACAGCGGCGGATTTCCTTCCAGCCCGCGATGCCCGGGGGGGCAGCTGCGGGGCTGCGTGGGGCTCTGCCCCCCGCACTTCCTGGCGGGGTCGAGCGGCTGCAGCTGGCCAGGAGTTGCTGCTAAGTGGGCGCAAAGTGTCCGAGGGCACCAGCTGGGACCTATCTCCGCTAATAGCGGGAACAAGGGGCACCCGACCCGCGGAAGCCGGCGTCTGCAGGGCCGAGGACCGCTGAGCGCAGAGCCCCCCCCGCAACTCCCCCGCGCCGGAGACCGGCGACCTGCGAAAGCCGGGGAACCGGAGTGCCCTGCTTTCCTGAAGGTGAATCGTTGCGTCCAATTGCCTTTCCCTCGAGAGCCAAAGGGAGGGCGGGAGAGAGGGACGGAGGATGTGTGAGCGTGTGTGTATGTGAGAGGGAGAGACGACGAGGCGAGAGGAAAAGTCTACTCGGCGTTCAGAGCAAACAAAACAGAGATGGAATAGAGAGGGAGTTGCTGCAAGACCGCCTGGATTCTCGCAGTCGGGGGAGCCGAGCGCACCCCACGCACCCGGGGAGCACAGCGGGCGGCCGCGGGCGCCGGCCGGGGCTGCGGGACCGGGGCTTTGGCTCCGCACACACGGCTTTTGATTACTTTGACACGGTGGGAGAAAGCGGGGCAGCGAGGCGAGGTTCACGCGCGCCACCTTGCACCCGCTTTCAGGGGGGACTCCGGCGTGGATGTCAAGAGATTCCTGAACCCGCTTTGCCATCGGAGGAGGAACACGCGCGCGCACACACGCGCGCTCAGGGCCACACTCACACGCCCTCCACGAGCACACACCACCACCAGACGTGGGTTCCCTATGCTCCTGAACGGTGACGGCGGATTGGCATCTTGGAAGCGATGCAAGAGCGATAAGGCTGGCGCGGGCCCGCGGAAGCTGCAGGAGCATCGCTAGGTGTTGCCGCCACCAGGAAGCCGGGCTGCAGGTAGGTGCGAGCCGCGTCTCCGGCACCCCTCCCCCCGCGCCCCTCCCCGCGGGCGCTGGGGAACCGGCGGCAGCTGGAGGGCCCAGGGGTCGCGGGCCCTAGGGGTCCCGCCCCGGGACGGCTGGAGGTGAGAGCAGGTGCTGGCCGGGCGCCCAGCATCTTCCCCGCGGGAGGGCAGGGTAGGGGCGGGGGGAGAGGGACGCCGAGAGGGGCTCGGAGCACGCCGAGGAGGCTCCGGGAGCCGTGCCCTCCCTCCCTTCGCTGCCCCATTTCTCTTCACACAGCAAGCGGCCCGGCCGAGGGTTGCAGTGGGTTTAATTCCGTTCCTCACTCAAACCCATCCCACTTGGTAACCATTTTGGACTCTTAATAAGGAGTTGGGGGTCGCGTTCGAGAGCGGATCCGTGGGACGTGTCCGGTCGCCTTTCTGAAATCCCCACTTTCCGTCCACTTCTGATTAGTTAATTCTCGGGCCTGTCTGCAGAAGGTGGGCGTTTCAATGAGGCTATTGATTTCCCCACCTCTAACTCTTTTCATAAAGAATCATCTCGGTAAGTTCTGGAGCCTATTTTAAAGATATTCTTAGATTTGGGAACGAACACTTCATGACTGAATGAAACAAAGCTTTAGTGAAAGATTCTACAGGAGAGCTTTAGGAAAAGGATCGTTTCTACTAATTGCGTTCAGAAAAAAGAACAGCTTCAAGAAACGATTTCTTTTTTCCCTGACAGATGCCTCCCCAAATCATGTTAATGGTACATGGCTTTTTCTGACCCGCTGCTTTGCTGTCCCTTCCCCCTTCTGTTCCAAAAGGCCAGGTTCCTACCAAGAGGTGTTTTCTTTAGGCTACTGATCTGCACTTGCCAGTGGGGAACGTGTTATTTCCAGAAACTGCCTTTGCAAAGGAAAGTTTGATATCCGTCGCCCTATTTCTCCTAGAACTGCAGTCTGAGCTATCTCGTCTCTACTTGAAAAGGGCGAACTGTAGGCGATCGCTGAGCCCTCGGGTAGACAGTCGCCTTTCTATTCAGTGTTTCACTTCCTGATCAAGTGTTAAACAATTGCCTGAAGGGTTTGGAATCAAATGTGTACTTACTGTAGTGGCTACCTAGCCTCCCTTCCCCTCGTGCTGGCTGACTTCGGCTTGTGGCAATAATACAGAAAAGAAAGTATCTTGTGTTAAATCGCCTCTTGAATTTTGCAAAAATCATTCTCAGAAAAAGAAAAACAAACAAAAGCCCTAGATGCGATCTTAACTCTGAAAAGTACCCCTGAAGCAGTTAGTGTGTAAGGGTCCTTCACTCAGGACAGGATGAATTTCAATGACTATTGACTGGATGGTAATTATCTGGTTCCTGTCTTCCCAACTAGACGGTTGGAGACATCGATAATCAGACTGTTATCAATTAACACTTTAAAACTGTTCTATTAGGCAGTGTAAGTTAAGACAAATGAGAAATTAATTTAAGATTTCTGTGTAAAGTGCTAAATGGCAATAACTAGCAAAGGAGATTAAAAAACACTTCTAAAGCCTTTAAAAAAAAGCATTAAGAGTCCTTGTATTTATTCCAGCCTTTTCACGTTTGCACATGTGTTCTCAAGACTGGTGAACCTTTCACAATTTCAGAATTGGTATCTAACGTCCTTAGAAATGATCACATTTATTTTTCTCTTTGCCTACTTTATCTGTTCTGGATCTTATCTTGAGTCAATTGTTTGCATGTTGACCTTTTTAGAGTCCTAATTTTTTAAAGCCATCGGTAGCCATTGAAAGGCCATCAGTGACCACACTGGAGCTTATGTATTTTCTTAATTTTCAGTGAAAAGATTGAGTTACATTTATAGGTGTCATACTATGAGAGCAGCGTCACTACCAACTTACTGCTTAGACACAGTGACTCTTAAGAGGAAGAGCGCAGTTTCAGTGTGTTGTTATATTCAAATGAGGCATTTTTTGAGACTAAAATCTTGATTCTTTTCTTCCTACCTTTAATAAAATTATGTAGTTGAGGATACTTGAACTTACACATTATACATAGTGCTATGCTGATACCTCTTAAAGAAGAACCAAAAACCTTGATGTAAAGCAAACACCTATGATGCTACAAGTTGTACCAAAGACGAAGCTAAGGTTTCTGAGTATGTGTGATTCTGAATCTGAAAAGTGTTAGCTATTTTAACTATGCCAAATTGAAGAATGAAGATTCATTGAAACGCCCATGGATCTATGTCAAAAACGATACATGTTGCTTAGACACTGCATTATAGTATTTACTAACCACCAAGTTATAAAATGTGATGACACAGCTGTAAAAAGATCTGTTTTTAGACATGGCCACTTTTCCTTTTTAAAAATTTATAAAGTGATGAAACTTAAGGAGCGATACACAATTTTATAAAAATTATTTTGTATATTATAAAAAAATTTTAGTGGTCCTGGATCTAGTATCTCCACTGTAGTATTTTAATGATGATTCTTTTACAAGGTGTTTTTGAATACTGATATGTTGAAAGTGCATTTTAGGGTTGATTTATCACTAATTGCAGGTATGGATTAACCTCTACACGTAGGGTAAGATGTGCCTTTCCAGCATTTTCCAGGCATCATCATGGGTTGTAGTAAAAGGTATTGTTAGATTCTGCCGAAGTTCAGCTGTGGCTGCAAACTGATGACCACTTGCTTATCTGATGCATTCCCCAAACTAGGAATGTTCAGAAGTGTCATCAGTTACTTCTAATAGATTTGAGAAGATGAAACAACCGGAGTGCAAACAGTTCAGTGCTCCTGCTTTCACTTCTCTAGTATTTTATTAGGGATGCCTCATTAAGTCATATTATTCTGCAGCTGTTTTGTTCATTGAAGATTCAAGTAAAAATAAGGAAGTTTACTGTGTAATGCAGTTTTGTTTTCTTGGCAAAAAACACTAAGTTGAAGTAAAATAAGCATCGAACTAGTCCCCTTTGATCTATGCCTGACATTTACACATGTAATTCATCAACCTGTCATTAGTAGGGCTCCATCAAAACAAAGAGAAGAAATGCATTAACACAGGCTGCTGCTAGATATGAAGGCCAAACTAACTAAATCAACTTCCTATCTGGTCCCCATGCTTGCACAGTATTTGACATGATCTATCTTTCTTACAAACCATTGATTTTTTTTTTTTTAATGATACATAATATGATGCCTTAGCCATTTTGTTCCAAAATTCTTTGGCTAACTTTATTCTAAACTACTTGGAACATATTAAACTATACCATTGGAAGATCCTAAGTCTTTTTAGAGAAAAGTTTTACTTCAGATTTGATGTGCTTTAGATCTGGAGCATAGTGTGATACAAGGGAGATGGAAAGGTGGACCCAGCAAATGGAACTAAAAGTTTGTTTTTGTTTTTTAGTTTTCATTGACCACTGATTTATTTGGTCATTTTTAGCAAGTCTGATTCTATTCATTTGGCACAGTGAGTCAGGTGTCCTTGTTGATGAAATAGAGCAAGCAATCTTTGTTTTCTACTTATTTGTAACAGAAATTTAAGAGGTGTGGTTGGACTTGTTAGATGTGAAGAAAAGTAGTATTTAAATATATTTCTCTGTATTATCTATATAATCTTTATATCTCTATAGGTCCATATACATATATATGTATTCATTTAATGGCACCCATGTATTATACTGGTTTTGTGTTAAAGAGGAAAGAACGACTTTAAAAAAGTCTACATTTTTAGGTACATAGTTTTTCACTATTTTACATGATTTGACCTATGGTGCAACTGCATCCATGGTTTCACAAGGTCATTTATAATTAACTGAATTTTACTGTTTGAACCACCGTTGCATGTAGTTTGTTTTTCTCCTTAGTTTTTCTTTTGGAGATATTTTTACTTGTTAGGTTACAAATGTAAAAAAGACCCTCAACTTTGTCCTTTATGTAGAGGAGGTTGGGATGTGTTTATTGACCCTATGACTGGGAATTTCAACACATTTAAAACACTATATATGTTTGTAAGTGATCTTTCTTAACTGTGCACCTCTACAGTTAATACAAACCATGCTTTACATGGGAGCATGCTACTCTGGTTTACACATGATATCTACAAATTTTCCAGAAACATATTTATAGATTACACATTTGTTAGATTTCCAAAACCCACCCACTTCCCAGTGTGTATACCACATGTATGTGTTGGATTTCATCCTATGTTGTGTTGATAGGCAAGCTAGTAACTGGAATCCATGAAATTCTGTCCTATTTAGCCAATTGATTGTTACTGCCTTTGAAAAATAAAAGACTTTCAGGTCACTTTTGTGATTCAGATGAAAACAATATATTAGCTATAAGGAGAATATTCTATTTTATTCACAGTGATCCATATGAGGCATGAGATAGAACTAAGGAATTAGCATGTACATGCTTATATTAGATAAAGCTCTTTTAATCACTTCTTTCAATTTCCTAAATTATTCCATAGGTGTTGTAATTGTTTTATGATTTCTTCTGAATAGCCAATTAGCAAAGGTACATCTCCGTTTCCTTTAGGCATAGCAGAAACATACTCATTTAATTCAATGTATATTTATATTTTATACAGTCAGTTTTTGAAATTCTTCTCAGAGTGGTTGGTTACTGTGAAGGTGTTGCATTCTGAGCAGTTATAGTGGTGGGGCTGAATTTAATACTTTGACAAAATGGGGACAAGCAGACAAGTCTCTTTTGCTCTTTTATCTCTGTGGGCTATGTAAAGCTAACTGCATAAAGCAGAGAGTGCACAGTAGCTTTTTAATGAATGCAAGATTTGTTTCACTAAATATTTTTGTTTTTTTTTCTGCTATGAACTAGTCACTGTATAATTGCATGCATGTGAATGGGCAACTGTGTTGACCTTTAAAGGTCAAGCAAAAATTTTAAACCTTTCAATTTACAGAGTTAATTGCCTATGGCCTCCTGTTGCTGCATATGGAGTTTTCTGCTGAGTTTAATAATACAGAATAACACTTTGGTTTTCTGTGGTGGATTATGCAGCTTCTATAAGGAAATTTATGAAGGTATCTGTAGTAGGCACTATGACAGAAGATTTTTGGAAAAGTACATTTATGCTTTGCAATTAATGTTTTCAAGTCCAAATGGCCTGGGTTATGAGAAGACAGATTCTTTCTGGTACAAAAAAGCTGAACTTTCAGAATTATTACCTATATGTAATAAGCTATGCCATGGTTTTATTTGATTTTGGATCAGTGTTTCTCTTTTTTAACCTCCTTCTTTGAGATTCCAATGAGAATTGTATTTAAATATTGGAGGAACTAAATATGCTTGCTCTCTTAGGGGAAAAGAATGTGAGGAAAAGTAGGGTGACTTAATCGTCCCAGTCTTTTTCCTGTCTTCTTGTATGTGTCATTATGGACCACACTAAGTAAAAGCAGGCCACTGAAAAAGGGTTATGTGGTTATAAGAATCTTAATAACAAAGCTTCTAGTAATAGAATACAGACATTTTTGTTAGAATACATTCTTCTGGAGGGCAGGCCTTCCACAGCTCTAACATTTGGTCTACGTGAACAGTGGAGCCTGGTGTTCTGATGCTGCGAATTTGTGACTACTCAAATGAGTCAAGAATTCAGAAATGCCCAAGGTAGATCATTTGAAGAAAGCAACATACACACTTACATTTCTTATTTGTATTAGTTTATGGGCAGTTCCAAATGTACTTAAGCTGGAGGAAACTGGTTATGGTTACCATTTCCTTCTTAGTTTAGTTTTCCCTTGTTCTAGATGTACGGTGAAAAGCATGCTCACATTTGTTGGTGCTGGAGAATTCGGTAAATTCCTTCTTACAGTGGCCATGAGGCATGTGAGTAGCAGTGACCTGGTCTTGCTTTTGTTTGTATTTTCTACAGAAAGTTGAGTTGAATTCATTCTTCTGTTGTGTGGTATACAAAGAGAAAGGAGGTAGATGATCCACATTTCTTCAGTCTATCAACTCAAAAGCCAAGAAGAGAGTGAAAGGACATTGAAATCTTGTCCTCCATAAAACGGGCTCCATTTGGGGCAGCTTTAAGTATAAGGAAAATTTCTTACAATTTTATTTTAGGTTTAGTTCTTGAAATACTGTATCACAGTAGTTTTCTGCTAAGATGCATGCACTTTATTGCAAACTCTTTTTAGATTGATTGTTGGTATGTTTATAAATATACCAGAATTTGGTCGAAATTTAGACTTTGCTATTTGAAGATACATTTGCTCATCATATCATTTGTTCAGTGGCTAAAATTCATTGGCTTGCATTTTGGTTAGCGGATAAATTTTGAAAATGACTTTTATAAAGCCAATATAGGGCAGTGGTGAGAGCTCTGGAGATGCTTTGTAGCCCTCCCATTAAATAACCTGTAACCAAGAAAATCACTTCATTTCTCTGTACCTCAGTTTCTTTTTTTTTTTTAATTTTTAATGTTTTAATTATTTTTGAGAGAGAGAGAGAGAGAGCGTGAGCAGGAGAGGGTCAGAGAGAGAGGGAGACACAGAATCTGATACAGGCTCCAGGCTCTGAGCTAGATGTCAGCACAGAGCCCGACGTGGGGCTCAAACACATGAACCGTGAAATGATGACCTGAGCCAAAGTCAGACAATTAACTGACTGAGCCACCCAGCCACCCCTCTGTACCTCTGTTTCTTAAGAATTTATTTTTTTCAGTCAAGTTTTTAAGACAATTAAAAATGTAATTTTTTTCATTGTGTCCAGATCTAAGCGTCATGGACTGGGGGATACAATAGTATTGTAGGATATGTTTTTTAGTTAGAAAGTTAGACATCTAGCACTTAGTTCCTGGCACACCAGTAAATGTTCCATAAATGCTTTTCAATAAGTGATCTGTGACAGTTGTCCAGCTTTATAAGATTGGGATTATGATGATTATGGTGATGACCAAAGACTTTAGATGTGGGTACATAGAATTGAATCATAGGAAATCTCATAATTTAGTGTAGCCATTTTGCCTAGTTTACATGACTTTGTTTTGTTGTAAAACAAATTGTTATAGGCCACAAATCTTAGGCTTGTTAGGGTAACATGTCTTTTCTCTACTGCTGGTTTTTGTGATCACTGAAATCAAAAGATATGTTTGATGAACCCAAATAGAATTAGGTTAGCAAATCAATCTTCATATACTTGTTGGAAATTAAAGACATTCATTAAAAATCTGTGTATGAATTTTTGAGAATTTGTAGTTCTTGGGAAAGTTCCTTCATTTATTCAGTAAGCATTTATTGAGCATGCTCTAGGTGCTTGAGGTATGTCAGTAAACAAAGACAAAGGTACTTGCCCTCATGGAATTTACCACTTCTTCCTTTTTTTAAAATGTTTGTGTTTATTTTTGAGAGAGAGAGAGAAAGAGATTGCAGTTGGGGGAGGGGCAGAAAGAGAAGGGGACAAAGAATCTGAAGTAGGCTCTGTGCTGACAGCAGTGAGCCGGGTGTGGGGCTCAAACACAGGAGGTAATGACCTGAGCTGAAGTTGGATGTTCAACCAACAGAGCCACCTAGGCGCCCAATTTCCCATTTTAATATGTTCAAGTTTTGAAATGAATCTGGAGGAATGATTCAACAATGGATTTTGCTGTGTCTGCTCTTGCCATTAATTCTTGTTTATAACTATGATTCACAGTTCTGAAAAGAAATAGTTAAAATAGCTAAAATATCAGAATTGGAATTGTGTAGGAAAAGATCATAGTATTTATTTAAGGTGAGGTACTATGTAATTCAATGGATTGATTCACAAGGTTTCTGATCAAACTGAAGGTGATACAAACCGTAGCTCCTTTTCCTGAATTACACAAACAAAAGAACAAATTCAGATAGGTTGCATGACTTGAGATCATTAAAGGGGTTGAAAATTCAAAAGCCTGTAGGGGTCAGGCTGGGAATGTGAATGAGTGAAGCAGACGAAATGGAAGGTAACAAATGACCAGTGACACTCAACCTCAGCTATAGTGTTAGGGAGACTCTAGGGAGTGTGGGGGTTCTGGCCAACATCTAAGTGGGACAGCTGAGCCTTAGTACCATGCTGGAATGTGGATCTGTGTGTTGCCAGATTTTCTGATTTGTGGAAGAGAATTAGGTGTTTAGATTTTTTTTTAATGTGAAAGTTCCAGATTTATGAATGTTGGGAATGAATTCAAATTAGAAATATTGTGTGGTCCAACAGACATATCTACAGGCCATATGCAGGCTGAGGGGCATGAATGTGCCACTGTTGACAGAGGGATGTGTGAGGACAGCTAGTTAGGGAGATAAGCATGTGCCTGCCCTTCTGTCATTGCTACCCATAATCCTCCTCCCCCCCCCCCCCCNAGCCAAGGTGGTTTCCAGTTAAGGGCTCAGCTGGAGGAGCTGAGTGATAATGAGGAGTGGTTCATTCTCACTTCTGCATTTAGTTTTCTTTCTTCTTATTGGCTGAGCTCACTTTAAAATTGATGGTATCTTGGAGGGCTTAAGGGATGTACTGGAAATGCAAAAGTTTAAATCTAGGTCCAATATTTGGAATGGGCTCTATAGTTCTATAATGCCTTATTACTTTAGATCAGTGCTTGTTAAACTTTTGTATTTGCACACAAATCATCTGGGGGAAATTTGCTAAAATGGAGGTTCTGGGGTGGGGCCAGAAATTCTGCATTTCTAACAGGCTCTCAGGTGAAGCTATTGCTGTTGGCTCATGGACTACACTTTAGGTTGCAAGGCTTTAGAGAGCTCTTTCACCACTGAATTTCATTCTCTGCATGTAACAGGGTGGGAGGTCTCCCCCTCTGACCTCTCTAACAGGTTTCTCCCTGTAGTGAGTAGCTAAACCTGGCCACTGACTCAAAACACTTGACTCAAAGGCTTTCTAATCCGAGTGTAGAATATAGGCATTTGCTTTATTTACTAGTTTTCTATTTAGAGGATATATTTTATCCAAAGCATAAATCAGAAACTGTTTTTCACATACTGATGCAAGTTTGGTTTACTTACTGTTTGAGGAAGTAAGTGTATTTATTTCATAACTACAGCATCACATTATATATGAATGTACTCTAACATACTAGGTCAATTTAGCTCTCCAAATCATTTTCTTTTGAATTTCAACAGCAGTTGCTTCCTCTTAGGGCTTAAATGTCAAAATTTTGGCCACAATGTCCAGATTTTTGTTCTACTTGAGTGGTCATTATGAGTAGGTGAGAAGATGGATTTAAAAATGATGGTTTTTGTATGTTTATTGGACTTAACCACTTTTAAGCAAATCTTTTTTGTTTTTGCTCAGCTGACCCTGAATACCTTTCCAGAAGAGATCTCTTTAGGATTGAAGATGTAGTAACTTACTATTTAAGGAGTTTGACTTCATATATTACTAATTTTTCCCCTAAAACCCGTTTTACTAATGCCAGAGGTATCATAGCTCAGGTGTGTGTCTCTATTCTACACAGGTCGGACCTGGGTCTCATGTCACAAGTTCAGTTAACTGGGTAGACTATTTTGTTGTCCATTTTATCAATGCCCTGGGAATTCTTAAGTTTCCTTATGCTGGTATTTTAATTATAAACTGAGATTAGATTTAAACATGTCAGTCTGAGGGAGAGAAGCAATTTGTTTTCTTGCAAGTTGTATGCTTAATATAATTTGCAATAGTAATGCTATTATTTCTTACTCAATTTCTTCTAAGTGCTTAAGAGTTTCTATTATATAGAATATCTTTGCTTATAGGTGAGTAATGATATGAATTATTTTGTCTGTTAGAATGTAAGCTCTGTGAGGCAAAACCATGTATATCATGTTTCTGTTGATTTTCAGTGCTTAATGTAATGTTTAACACATGATAGGTAATTACTACATTTAATGGGAAGATGATTAAAAGTTCAGGTTAATAGAATGTCTTTTTGTAAGTTTCTTCAATGGGTGAGAAGTACTCTGTGAAGAATTGTCATTCATCCTGTCTAATCAAGTGCCTGAGAGACAGAGAGAGAGAGGGAAGAGGGAGAGCCATTTATTTTGACCCATACTTTCCATCTCTAATCTGAAAGATATTTTAGCACCAAAAAAATACATTTTAGGTAAATCATAAAGGACAAAAACATGCTGACAGATAATTCCACTCTTTCCACAATTTATTATAACCCAGAGGTTTGGAGACTATGGTATGCTAGTGATTCTACTGTTGTATAAATTAAATAATATTTGTCAATGTCAAATTTAAGTGTTAATCACATATGGAGTATATTTTGATTGCTCTTGTCAGTGACTTGACTCATCATTCATCAGGGAATTTAAAGCCATTTATTCTTATCTACGTAATTACCATTTTCATAATTTATCATGAACCAGATTTGCTTTTTTCACCTTTGAGGAGCACTATTAACTGTGATACCATTGTTCTTGGCTTCAGTGATATTGAAAATTATTGGTATTCTAATTTTAAAGGCTATTTAGTATGGAAAGTATGCATTCAAGTATTTATTGATTTTTATTTTAGTCCTTTTATGTTAAATAAAGCATTCAAATACTTATTGCCATGGAAGATTTCACAAAATTAAAACTCTTTCACTATATTTAATTATTAAGGAAACCTTTGTGTACTATAAAACCAAAAAATGTCAACTCACTAGATTACTAGAAACCTGAATTTGAATTTTTTGCATTGCTTTTATTTGAAAAGATTGCACTAAACTGCATATATTAGCATATACTTATGTACATACATATACACATATAAACTATATACTTAAAATGTTTCTCAGAACCCTTGAATATGATGTCTTTACTCTTCCAAGTATTTTTGGAACTCTTCAAAGGGTCAAAAGACAGACTTTAAGTTGAATGGATCTGATCTTTCCTTGTACTGTCCCTAAACACTCATACTTGTATAATTAATATACAACCTCTAAGGCTATGGAACTAGTGCCACTATGGAACTTCCTGAAAAAGATATCTATTCTTTTTCCCTGTCTCAATCCCAAGTAAGAGATGAATAAAAAATTTAGGTACTGTATAGTACTGAAAAAAATTTTAAACTAATAAATAGAATTAAAATCAAGACTATTACACTTTGGTAAATTTTACCTTGGAACACTGTCCCTATTAAACAGTTGACCCTTGCACAACACGGGTTTGAACTGTGTTGGTCCACTTAGATGATTTTTCTTTTGATAAATACAGTACAGTACTAGAAATGCTTTTCTTTAGGATTTTCTTAATAACATTTTTTTCTCTAGCTTTATTGTATGTGAATAGGCTTGGAAGGTAATGTCTCTCTCTGAATCACAGGGCAGATTTACTCACTGTCCAACATAATAAATATAATATTTCCCTCTAGAGCAGAGGGCAGATCTCTTTGTAGTCCATTATAAAATATTTGGGTTCTGTAAGTTCAGGGTTCTACAAATCAATGTGTGTGCAGCATTCACATGAGCAGCCTTGCATCACACCTGTGAGATTTGGGGGCAAAGGAAACTAATTCAAATGTGATATTCATGCTACTTTGCTGTGTGTGAGAAATAGCTCTCCATCTCTGACTCAGGAGTCTTAGGTCTTTTGCCAGCATCCATAGAATATGGTAGGCTAAATTGTAAGCTGCAAGGAGGATAAAAATCCCAGACCCTTCACAGTTCTTGACAGTATATTTTTCTGTCCCATCAAAGGAAATCTTTTTGTTTGCTGTTTATGTCTACTTTTGTAGCTACTCTAAGTAAAACTGTAGCAAAAATGAGTGATCTCTTATACTGCTGCCAGGCTTTTAGTACTCTGCCTCTGGGGTCCCTCTTGAAGCCCATCTTCCTTTGGTAATTAGATTCTTTGGTGTGAGCATAGAGGATAGTTTCCATGGAGGGTAGAGACTAGGAAGCCAGGAAAAACAGCTACAGATTTCAGTGATTGTGGTGGAAACTGGCAAAAGTTTGAAGAAAAGAGTTGGAAGAAGGGAGGAAAAGATAGTATAATTTAGAGATAGAACTGACTGGTCCTGGAGACTGAATGTGTGGGACAGGGAGAGAAGAGTCCAGAATAGATTCTAGCTTAGGTGACTCACGCTGTTTGTACAGTGAGATCTCAGAGCCTACTGTAGTCTATCTAGATGAAGATAACTGGTTGAAGTTTAAGCATTTTGAGTTTGAGGCATCCTTGGTATACTCAAAAGAAAATCTAAATAAATACTCATAAATTTGGGTCTGATGTTGAGGACAGAATTACGGTTTAGAGCAAGAGGTTTGGGAGGGCACCAGTGTACATGTAGCTGTTGAAACTATCTAACTGAATGAGATCTCCAAGAACAGTGTTTAAAAATCACCAAAGAGAGAGCCCTGGAGAACACTAGGATATAAAAGAATCTCAGCTTTTTTTTTTTTTTTTTAATTTTTAATGTTTTTTAAAAAAATTTACTTCTGAGGGAGAGAGAGAGAGAGAGAGAGAGAGCGAGAGAGCGAGCAAGCATGAGCAGGGGAGGGTCAGAGAGAGAGGGAGATACAGAATCTGAAGCAGGCTCCAGGTTCTGAGCTGGCTGTCAGCACAGAGACTGACACAGGGCTTGAACCTATGAACTGTGAGATCATGACCTGAGCTGAAGTCAGACACTTAACCAACTGAGCCACCCAGGCACCCCTCAGCTTTTCTTTTAATGTCAGCAGGAAGAGTCACCCTTCGTTCCATTGTTCTCTCTCAGGGATTTTGCTCAGCTTACAGCAAGTAAGCCTTAGAAACCATGGAATCCACCTTTCCTCCAGTGACCTGCTGCCTAGAGAAGAAAAGGGAGCAATGGAAGAAAGTGGGGAGCATGACCAGAGTTGCCTGTTTCCATTTTGGCTCTACTACCCCTTGAATATCATTGTGTACCCTGCATAGCTGTCATGGACAAGAACACTTTGAAGGCACAGAGACTTCTCCCCTGTGGTCATTATTGTCTATAGAGACCTATAGACATTTTTAACATTTAAAACTTGAGCATTTACAGTGTGCTAGCCACTGTGCTAAATACTTTACATGAATTATCTCATTTAATTCACACAGAAATTCCAGAGGAAAGAAATACTGTTATCCCTATTTTATAAATAAGTGGCTTGACCAAAGCCACACAGTTTGTAAGAAGAAGAGATGAGTCTTGAAACACACAGGCTACTTTTAGAGCTGAGTTTTTAACCATATGATACACGTCTTAGTCATACTGGTTGGAAAATGATACTCCTTTTGCTTAACAGGGTGCTGGTTGGAGAATTGTTTTGGTTCAAATTATTTATATTTAGACATCCTAAGTAGATTCTATTCCTTTAGGTTTAGAATTGTATCATTAAAATTATACTAATATCCATAGCATTCTTTGACTATGCCTCACATTTCCCATAAGTAGAATTCTATGATTCTCTAATTTCATTTGATGAAAAACTTTAAATAATGAGATATAGTACTAGTGTTCAAGAAAATTTTAAAAATTCATTTGTATAATCAAATATTCCCTTGATTTGAAAATAAATCTCCAAAACTCCAAGTCTTAAGCAAATGTGAGGTAAAGTATGTCTTTTTCTGGAATTTATTTTTTGAGACAGAGGGAGAGAGTGTACATGTAATATGGGGGAGGGCAGAGAGAGGAGGAGAGAGAATCCCAAGCAGGCTCCATGCTGTCAGTGGAGAGCCAGATGTGGGGCTCAATCCCACTAACCCTGAGCTCATGACCTGAGCTGAAATCAAGAATCAGATGCTTAACCAACTGAGCCACCCAGGCACCCTGGAATTTAAATTCAGATGGAAATAACCTATTAGATCTGTCTTGTCTTACAAAAACCTCTCTTGGGCTTTTTGCTGTGTAAGAAATGGGTTTTTTTCTGGGTAGGGTGGGAATAGCCTTATGCAGAATTGCTAGTTGCAGAACTCAGTTGCTTCTGGAGAACATCAATATAGGGCTAATTAGATGCTAAATGCTTGCTGAGTATTGAACAATGCAATCTTCTAATTTTCGGATTAATGACAAAGCCTCATGAAAACATTAATTATATTGGAAGAATTCAGAGAATCCCTTTTGGAGTAAAACAGAAAATATATCTGTAAATGGACTTTTCCCCCTAATGATATGATAATGCAGGCAGCAGACATTCTATGATAATATGAATAATAGTTTCCTCTTCTTGAAGGTTATGGGTGTTTTTAATATGATGACAACATCAAAGGGGAAGTACTGTATTACAGCTATGTTGTATTTTCTTTTGACTCTGTCTTTGAAGGAAAAGAATAGGGACATACTGACTTTTTTTTTTTAATGAGAGGTATTCTGCAATACCAGTGTGTGTGTGTGTGTGTGTATAAAATATATATTTTTAGAATATATATAATATGCTCCTTGTATACTTGAATCACTTTTTGGTCTGAATTATAGCTGTGGTTTAAAGAATGGGAACAGTAGTTGGTGATAATTTGTCTTAATTACCAATAAATATCATTATAGATTGTGTACTAAAATTATAAGTAGCAACAAAACTTTCTAGCTGGGGCCAAGAGAAAAGCCCCTTGTTACAGAGAGGATTTAAAATCATGACAAACAACAATATAATTCCACCTGAAGAGCCACTTTGTTGAAGATGACAGGGCAGTTTTATTTCAAATGACTGGGGATATGGCAAAGTGAAAATGTGGTATAAAAGGAGCTTACCGTAGACACACAATAACTTTAGAAAAGAAGAAAAATGTGAAGTTTGAGAAAATGATATGATTAGAGCAATGAGTAAACACTTCAAATATTTTTTTACACATTTTATTATAACATTTACATGTGATTCTGCTCTTCCTCCCCCATAATCTTAAGAGTTTTGAATCAGGAATAAACCTTGGGGTATATAATCCAAAAGGTTCACTTAATAAAAGAGGCCCATGGTCCAGAAAAGTAGCCAGATGAGCTGAAGGACACAGAGATAGTGGCAGACCAGGTCTGGAACCCAGGTGTCCTGATTTCCCAGTGGGATATTTCCACTGTATATAATGTTTTAAGCTTTTCATATGATCTGCATTCTGGAAGCAGTTGAAGAAGCCCCTAGTCTATCTTGCTTTGTCATTCTGATTAAGAAAGTTATATGAACATTAAATTAATTAAGGAAAAAACCCTTGGGTGGCTCAGTCAGCTGAGTGTCTGACTTTTGATTTCCTCTCAGGTCATGGTCTCACAGTTGTGAGATTGAGCCTTGAGTAGGACTCTGTGCTGGCCGTGGAGTCTACTTAAGATTCTCTCCCTCTTCCTCTGCCCTTCCCTTGTTCATGCTTAGACTTGTGTGTGCTCTCTCTTTATAAAAAAAAAAAATGCTAAAAGTTCATTGAGTAATTCTAGAGTTTAAATCTTATTTGTCAATATATTCATTTAATCATTGTTTCTGGAGCACTTACTATGTTTCAGGCACTGTACTATGTGCTGCAGATACTTAGTATGTAAAACAGAGAGTATCCTTGGAGTTTAGTGAGAGGAGTGAACCAATAAATGTATATTTATGTATATACATGTGTTTGCAAATTAGGGTAAGTGTTGTATCAGAATATTTATCTTCAAATATTTAGAAAACTATTGTCCACTGTTATATCAGTGGACAGATATATAAGAAGAAATATTTTGATTCAAAATGAGAAAGTTTGTAGTATTTACAGCTGTCCAAAGATGAAGAGTTTTACACAGTGGTAAATTTCTTTAAAACATTTGTTTTAATGTTTATTTATTTCTGAGAGGGAGAGAGAGAGAAAGAGATTGTGAGCAGGGAAGAGGCAGAGAAGGAGAAACAGAAACTGAAAACAGACTCCAGGCTCTGAGCTGTCAGCACAGAGCCTGATGTGGGGCTTGAACTCATGAACCTCGAGATCATGACCTGAGCCAAAGTGGGACACTTAACCGACAGAGCCACCCAGGTGCCCCAAAGGTGGTAAATTTTTAACACTGACAGCGTTCAGTACAAGTGGACAGTTCCCTGGAGAGCATTATTTTGCAGGCATTCAAACATTAAGATAACTTTATTGTTATCTTTCTTGGAACATTTTTATGAGTAAATTAAATTCTTTATCTAGTGGGTTTTATTTATACTTCATTTTATTTGATCTCTTTGACATTTCTTCTAGATGAGTGTTCCCTTCTTTTTCTGCTCAACTCTTCTCCCCTATGGTCTTGTTAAACAGTATTTGTAGGAAGTTACTTCTGTGACCATTTTTTTTAGAACCTCTTTTGCTGGCTTTTCTTCCTTAGCCTTTTCCATGAATATTGATGTTACCAGGTCTCTGTCCTTGGCGTGTCTCTATTATCAACATATTCTTATTTCCTTGTTGATCTCACCTTCCCTCATTACTTATCTAGTGCCTTTGTGTTGACAATTGCCAAATTTGGGGCCTGGCAAGAGCTTTTTGATCTGACTATCCAGTTGTGTACTAGACCTTTCTACCTGGATGTCTCTTAAAACTCCACACATCTGAGATTGAACTCATTTTCAATTTCCTCAAAACTCTTCTTCTCCTTCTGTTTTTCTTTGTCTGTGAGCAATACTTCCTTCTGTTCAAAGACTGAAAGTTGTTTCAGAAAGTTGTGAATTTCCAACACTGGAGTTTGTTGTAGATGCTCATCATCCATCAGGTTATCTGAATTGGAAATGCAGACCCAGGTTTATAAGACACTGGTCTTTGACAGGACACCCAGTCCATGACACAGGGTAGGTACGTAATAGCTGTCAAACAAACGAATGAGTGGGCTTTATGCTGGATATTGATGGCACTGTCTTATGGGTCTCAAGGGAAATTAAACCTTTTGATGAGGAAGGTTGTAGAATAACCTTTTCCGCATGCATTCATTCAGCTTAGAACATCTTAAAAGAATGATGAAGAAATGCCTCAAGGTCTTTTACAGTTGGGAAATCTTTTTTTCCATGTAAATAGTAAAGACAGGAGACTAATTTATTGAATACTCTACGTGGGCCATATTCTGAGTTAAGAATCTTTATGTATATACATATATACATATATTATGTATATATATGCATATATAGATGCCTCAAACTGACCCACAGGATTAGTATCAATATCCTCATCTTCATTTTATAGCTGAATAGTTAAGAGTCAAAGACATTATTAGGTACCCTGCTGAAGAACACTAGGTTTATTAAGTGGTTGAAACTGAACTTGAACCCAGGTTATTTGAGTTTAAAGTCAAAGCCTTGCTCTAGTTTTCATTTATTTTCTGTTTATATTTTTAACTCACCAAGGTCACTGGCATTTTAATTCTATCTTTATGCTGAAAATACTTTGTATGTTTTTCTAGCTTTGAATGTGCAATTACTATGTATTAAAGCACCTACCTTGTGTTTATACAGAGCATTAAATACAGTACAAAGAGGCAGAAGTCAGCCCTTGCCTTGAAAGAATCTTTTATTTTTTATTCATTTTTAATTTACATCCAAGTTAGTTAGCATATAGTGCAATAATGATTTCAGGAGTAGATTCCAGTGATTCATCCCATATGTATAACACCCAGTGCTCATCCCAACAAGTGTTCTCCTTTTTTAAAAAAATTGTTTTAAATGTTTTATTCATTTCTGAGAGAGAGAGAGAATGAGCAGGAAAGGGTCAGAGAGAGAGGGAGATACAGAATTCGATGCAGGCTCCAGGCTCTGAGCTGTCAGCACAGAGCCTGACACGGGGCTCAAACCCACAAACCGTGAGATCATGACCTGAGCTGAAGTCGGATGCTTAACTGACTGAGCCACCCAAGCGCCCCACAAGTGTCCTCCTTAATGCCTCTTACCCATTTAGCCCATCCCTCCACCCACATTTCTCTTTTTCCTGCTGGGTTGTTGTAGTTACCTGATCTTGGAGACTCTTTTTGGTATATTGATGAATATATCATTCAAGTAATATCAAGACAGTCTTCTACCTGGGTGGAGCTATTGGGGCTCTCCTTTGGACATTTATATAATTTTGATTTACATCTATTAATGCATCCACCTTATAATAAAATTATTTGTTTGCCTTAACCAGTAGATCAGTGATTCTTTAGGGCAGGGACTGATCTTTGTCTATTTCTTGGCATGATATTGTCCCTGAGCAAATGTTTGTTGGGGGATGAAGGGAGAAGGAAAGGAAGGGAGGAAGGAAAGCATTCTTGTTTTCTATCTTCTGGGCCTATAGTATTATCAAGTAAGAATATTAAATTTGTCTGAAATGTCTTTTGCAAAAGAAGGGTTTTACTGCATGATCAATACTATTTATTTTTTGATAAAGAATTTTGTGATGATTTGCTTCAGTAAGTTTCCAGTTATGTTTAAAATATATAGATATACAGTTACATTCTGATGATCTTCCTAAACCTCTGTGAATTTTTAAAGAATGATAGTTGTGGGCCTGTGGTCAATTTCTTAGTATTAAAAGGGATTTATATATTTATTTTTTTAATAAGTTTTATTTATTTATTCTGAGATGGGAAAGGGGAGTTGGGGAGGGACAGAGAGAGAGAGGAGAGAACGAGAATCCTGAGCAGGCTCCTCACCAGCAGCTTGGAGGATGATGTGGGGATTGAATTCAGGAACTGGGAGATCCTGACCTGAGTGATGCAGGCACCCTAATTTATGTATTTATTCTTACCTGGTTTCAATATTACCAGTATATAATGCATCAGAAGGGTAGAACAGCAGCTTGTGAAATCTTTGGAGGGAGATGTCTTTTCTTGACAATTTATTACCAAAGGAATGTTGTGCAGCAGAAATTTCTTGTTACTGCTCCAACTTTGTTCTAGTCACAGTTACAGTTTTCTTTCAATACTGTCAAAGTACAAGGTCTGTGTTTCAGAATTTGGAATTGTTCTCTAATGTAAAATTGTAGCAGAGTGGAGCTAAAAAAAAATCATGCATAGGGGATATGCTTACTTATGTTGTTTGTTCTTTTTTTCTCTTCAAATGCTATAGATCATCTGTGAGTCAACCATTGGAAGAAAGGGGATGATTAATAATAAAATTAATAATACTGATTAAAACTGAAATAATAACAGCAATGATATGATGTATAGATAGACTATGTGACACCTTAAATGTGGTGGGTCATAGCAAAGTGAATAATACAATGTTACTAGGTTACATACTACTTAATGGTTTTAAAACATGGGTCAATCAAGAAATGTTACAGCAGCCTAAGTGTAAAACTAAGAATAAACAGTTTTGAAAACTCTGAGTATAAAATGTTCTGGGTAGAATAAGTCAACAGTCAAGGTTGTCTGTTATTTGATAAAACCCATTTTGCAGTTGGGGTTTACAGCTCTTCGTGTTCTCTATTTAGTAAATCCTATAGAGAAGTAATAAACAAATACATAACTCTAGGAGAGCAAATGTAGAAATGGAAGAACATAAAGGCAGAGTGATCTATCTCAGGAACCTGGCTGACTTGATGTACACGTTGGACAAGTTTCAAAACTGGTATTTCTTTTATGTCTTGGCAACATTTCAGAAGAAGGTATATCTCGATGCTAGCTGCAGCACTAGGAAATTTCTTTACTCAACAAGATTGCCTAAAGTACCCAGTGTGATGCTAATCATTTAATATCAGATTCACTGGCTTAAATATCTTAGACTTATGATGTGGTAACACTGGACTCTGACATACAGTTTTCTTTGTTTGGCATTTAAAAAAGAGGTATCAGTTACTTTAGGCTGTGAGGGTACTCCTCAAGTCTTGCCCTCAGGTCCTGGAGACTACAATTTTCTTTTTTGGCTTCCATAAATCACTGGCACAACATGACAAACAAGAGAACAGTTATGTTGCTTACTACATGGCTTTCTAAGTTCTTTGTATCTACACTTAGAATCTTAATGTAGTTTTTAGATATGTGCTTATATTATAAAATCATTTCTATTATGTATCACAGACTCATTTTTATTATACAAGTGCTATCAGTTATGAATGGAATTTACTAACAGAAGTATTTATTAAGAATACCTGTCATTTATTTTAAAATGCCTATTTCTTGTGCTGTTTTGTTAAGTTGAATTTGCCACTCTTTTAGTTGGTTTGACTCTTTAGTATAACCCATATACACTTGTTAAACTGTTAATAAAGGCATATTTAAGGCATAGAAAACCCTGCAAAGATAAGTAATACAGGTGGTAATAATTTACTAGTGGCTGTGTGCAGGTGTCTGTGTGGTGCACTTGAGAGGTATTTCAGAGTATCAAATAGACCATAGGCTTTAAAATCAGACAAACAAGATTAGAATTCTGGCTTTATTGCTTACTAGCTGTATGATACTGGCCAAATCACCCAGCTTCCATAAAACCCAGTTTTGTTTCATTTATACCTCCACCCACTCCTCTACCCTCAGATGAGAAGGCTGAAGATAGCTATCATTTTTTTCTGAAAATATTTCTTTACTTTCCTAAAAGATAATGACTTTTTAAAAGTATTTGTGTTTTGGATATGAAGTCCTTACCAGATACTGTTTGCAAATATTTTCTCTCTGTAGGCTGCCTTTTCCTTTTGTTGATGTTCCTTTGCTGTATACAGAAGCTTTTTATTTTGATGTAATCCTACTTATTTGTTTTTGCCTTTGTTGTCTTTGCTTTTGGTGTCAGATATTAAAAAACAACAGTTGTGAAGACTGATGCCAAGGAGCTTGCTGCCTGTTCTATTCCAGTTTTATGGTTTCAGGTCTTACATTTAAGTCTTTAATACATTTGCAGGTTAGTTTTGGGTAAGGTATAAGATCGAGTTCCAGTTTTGTTCTGCATGTGGCTATCTAGTTTTCTGTACACTATTTTTTGGCTCCTTTGTCATAAATTACTTGATCGTATATGCATGGCTTTCTTTCTGGCTCTCTATTCTGTTCTCTGGACCTGTGTGTCTGTTTTTAGGCCAATACCATGCTGTTTTGATTATACAACTTTGTAGTATAGCTAGAAATCGGGAAGTATGATGCCTCTAGTTTTGTACTTCTTTCTCAAGATTGATTATGCTGTTTTTTGGAGTCTTTTGTGGTTCTATACAAATTTTAAGGTTATTCTCTTTCTGTGAAAAATCCCATTAGAGTTTCGATAGGGATTACATTGAATCTGTAGGTTGCTTTGGGTGGTATGGACATTTTAACAATATTAATTCTTCTTACCCAGGAGCTTTGAATATCTTTTCACTTATTTGTGTCATCTTGAAAATCTTTTATCAATGTCTTATAGTATATGTAACATTATATAATGTATGTATAAGAATGTATATTATTTGTACGTGTATATATATAAATGTTATAGGTATATGTTTATATATATAAAATGTTTACATAGGCATATGTAAAAATATTAAAAACTCAATAGCAAAGATATAAACAATCTGATTACAAAGTGGGCAGAAGAACTGAGTAGACATTTTTCCAAAGAAAGCATACAAAGGACAAACAGGAACCTGAAAAGGTGCTCAACATCACTTATTATCAGGGAAATGCAAGTCAAAAAGCACCGTGAGATATCCCCTTACATCTGTTAGAATGGCTATCATCAAAAAGATGAGATAACAAGAGTTGGAGAGAATGTGGAGAAAAGTGAACACTTGTGCGCTGTTTGTGGGAATGTAAATTGATACAGTCACTATGGAAAAGAGTATGGAAGTTCCTTAAAAAATGGAAAAAAGAACTACCATATCTCTAGTGGATCCATATATCTGAAGAACTTGAAATTGTTATCTCGTAGAGATTTCTGCACCTGTATGTTCATTGAGGGATTATTTACAACAGTGAATACCTGGATATGACCTACATGTTCATCAATGGATTAATTAAGAACATTTGAAATACACACACACACACACACACACACACACACACACACAATGTGAAACATACACAATGGAGCATTATCCAGCCATAAAAAGAGGAAATCCTGCAGCATTTGACAATATGGATGGAATTTGAGGACATGATAGTAAGTAAAATAAGTCAGAGAAAAACTACATGATCACCCTTAAAGGTGAAATCTAAAAAAAACCCAAACTCATGGAAACAGAATATCTCTGGTATTTTCCAAAGGTGGAGGGTGGACAGTGGGAAGAAATGAGTGAAGGTGATCAAAAGGTGCAAACTTCATCTTATAAGATAAATAAGTCCTAGGGATGTAACATGCAGCATGGTGGCTCTAGCTTACAATACTTTATTGTAGATTTGAAAATTTGTGAAAAGAGTAGATCTTTAAAGTTCTCATTGCAAGAAAGTTTGTAAAGTGAGATGGTAGATATTATTGTGTTAGTCATTTCACCATATATACTTATGTCAAATCATTATATTGTACAGTTTATTTTATTAAGCTTATTTATTTATTTTTGAGAGAGAGTGAGCGAGCAGGGGAGGGACAGAAAGAGAGAGAGGAAGAGAGAGAATCCCAAGCAGGCTCCACCTTGTCAGCACAGAGCATGGCGTAGGGTTCCATTTCATGAACTGTGTGATCATGACCTGAACCAAAGTCAGATGCTCAACTGACTGAGCCACCCAGGTGCCCTTTGTATAGTTTAAACTAGTACATTGTTATATGCCAAAAATTGGGTCACAATTTCATAGAATCACAGTAATATATACATAGAGATTGATGGATTGATTGATATATAGTTTGTTTAAATCAGAATCCAAAAGAAGTCTATACATTTATTGGTTGATAATATCTTTTAAATATTAAAAAAATTTTTAAATGTTTGTTTATTTTTGAGAGGGGGAGGGGGCAGAGAGAGAGGGGAAGACACAGAATCTGAAGCAGGCTCCAGGCTGTGAATGGCAGCATAAAAGCTTGATTTTATTTACACATTTTCAAATATATATCTTTAGCCTCTTTCAAAGGTAAATAATGAGTTTTTTAAAAAATTAGAATTATGAACTTTTTTATCCTTATGTTCAAATTGCCACATCTTTGGTCAGTGAGAACCTTTCCAAGTTGTCTCATTAGTGTTTTTAAGCAACCCTATTTTTAGTGTGACAACATATCTCAACCTTATCTTACTTTGCCCGCCTTAAACCTGGAACAAGTTGGGGTGCCTGGGTGGCTCAGTCGGTTAAGCGTCCGACTTCGGCTCAGGTCATGATCTCATGGTTTGTGGGTTCGTGCCCTGTGTCGGGCTCTCTGCTGACAGCTCGGAGCCTGGAGCCTGCTTCAGATTCTGTGTCTCCTTCTCTCTCTGACCCTCCCCTGCTCACGCTGTCTCTCTCTCTCAAAAAAAAAAAAAAAAAAAAAAAACCTGGAACAAGCTATTTTTCTGAAAAGTCCTGGTTTGTTTTAGAAGGAAATGACATTTTGAATTATAATCTGGGAACAAGGGATGCCCATGACTGTTGGATTGAATGCAGTTTCAGTTTTTCCAGTGTACAATACTAGGAAATATCAACTTTTAAGGTAAATTCTCTTATAAATTCACAATATCTCCAGTTAAAGTGTAGGACTATAGAATTTTTACTTAATTTCTTTGATTTTTGTCAATATATTTTTCTGTGCTGGTATTCCTGGTTACTAATGATGCCAGTATAATTGTTCATTTGTTTTATTCAACAGTGCACATAAAATAGTCTAAGGATCACAATATTAACACTACCATCAATAAATGATCACTAAAAACCTGTAATATTAGTAACTAGCTCCCCTCACTGTGCTTATACTACCAGCTTGATAGGTACCAGACTCATGGTTTCATATTACTTTTGGCTTTTAGAGCTTGTTTTTAAAAATTGAATTATTATGTAAAATATTTAAATGTAAAACTAAGGCATATTCAGAAAAGTTTAACTTTTCTCCTTGTCCTTTCTTCCGCCTGTAGGTCATCATTTAAAGCTTTTGTTTACCTTAAAAAACAAGGTAAATACATATGTGTATGTACATCCTCCCCTTTTGGATAAATGGTTGCATACTCAATGCATTTTTTTCTGCAGTGATTTTTTTTTTTCCAGTTATTTCTGGAAATCATCTCATGGTAGTACATAGACAATTCGTGGACTTTTTATAGTTGAGTCATACTTCATTGGGTGGATGTTACATAGTTTAGTCAGTTACTATTGATGGACATTTGGGGTTTTCAAAGAAAAATAAGATTTAAAATGATTTAAGTAGATATTAAAGCCTTCATCCAACTGCTGTGCATTACCTGAAGACCAAACAATTTCCTGAACTGCATCAGAACTGGAGTTTTATAGGAATTTTATAGAACTGGAAGAAAGGAGAATGTGTCCTTGTATAGTGGTCATGTGATTTCACCCCTAACTGTGGAGGGACTTGTGGTTGGAACATTTGGAGATTGTTTTGGTTCTTCATGCCTCTTGTTTGGGATCATGGAGATAACCCCCTCTTGGCAATTGTAGTAGTTCTGTAAAGAATTCTTTTGCAATCCTTGTAGTTTGTCAAGATTTGGGGATGGTGAGAGGGTGGAGGTGAAAACAAAGGAGAATGGGAAAAAAGAGAAACAAAAAGAAAAATGAAGCAAAGTTTGAGCCAGTGAATCATGCTTGTTTTAATCCATTTATAAGTTATTTCTGTTCCTTTGCTATTATTAAATAGTGCTATGAAAATGGGCCTTTGTCTTTTTGCCAATATTACTTTGGGATGTATTCCTAAAAATTAAATTGCTGGTTTGTAGGTTAAAAGCACATGTAATTTTGCCAAATTTCCTTCTGTAGGGTTTATACCATTTTGCATTAACACCAGCAATGAATGAAGGGCCCATTGTTCTACCAAATTGCCAAAAGAATATGTTGTCAAATTTTAGGACTTATGTTCAGTTTAATTTATATTAGATAAAAATTTTTTAAAGAAAAGGATACATAAAAATAAGAAATAGAATGTGGCAAAATCAGCAAATTGCTATTGTAGAGGGGTTTCTTTGTGGAGAGTCAATAGCCTTCCCAGGGGAGTATTCATGGGACCAGTCCCCTAAACATTCTGAGAAGTCAGAATCTAGACAATTTTTGTTGATACTATGGAATAAAGAGAAAGAGTGACCATAATAAGCTTAAGCAACCACCAATTAAAAAAAAAAAAACCCAAAAATAGTCCTGCTAGCAAAGTGTTAAATTCTGAGTCCTTAAGCAGTAATTTTTGGACAGACTTCGTTAATCTTTTCTTAAAGAAAAATGAATAGACTTCCTGCTTTTCTTCAGTACTATTATCATTGATAATGTATTTTAGCCTCAGTGATCTGTGGAAGACCATGATTATAAAAGCTTCCCAGAGAGTGAAAGTCCTAGTTTCAGAAGTGTTCATAGTGACATCAACTCTAAAAATGTATTAGGCTATTTACATTTAATTTTGTTCTCCTAAGAGAAAGGCAATCACTGTATTTTTGAGTATTAAGTGCCTCTTCTCATTGCCTCAGTCTCAAACATTGAGCAAAAACATGTGGTGTTCATATTTTGCTGAGAAATTGAATGAACATTGTGGATAACAGGGCTGGACAAGATGGTGGAGAGTCTTGGTTACAGGATCAAAGCATTTAGATCCTATCTAGTAGGCATACTAGTGAAGTAGTTGGACAGATGTGATCTAGGGAACAATGTGATAGAATGTGACTCACAAGGAACAGTTACCCTTGGGGAGTTTTTAAGATGGTGAGCACTAAAGGCACAACTCTCAGTTAAGAGGCTCTTGGAGTGAGGAACTAGACTAATGTGATTTCATTGGGAAAGGGAAGGAAGGAATAAAGAAAAGACAAAGAATGTATGATGCATTACTTATGAGGTGGTGAGGAGACTCAAAGATGTCTTCTTCCTGCTTTTAAGACTGGGGAATTATGGAGCTGTTAATAAACTGCAGAAGTTTGGGTTTTGAGCTATTTTTAAGGGGAAGATGATTTTTATTTTGGTCCTGGTAATTTTGACTTAATATTAGATCATCTAATAACAACATCCAGTTGGAAGCTGGAAATCTGCAGCTAGATTTCAAGAAAGACATTACAGCTGAAAATAAATGTTTTGGAGTTATCTGTACAGAGAGAGTACGTGGGAATACGTATGATGTCTGAAGGAGACAATACAAAGATTGAAGCATTCAACTTTGGAAATGCCCATACTTCCAGTACATGAGGAGGGAGGAGATAGTAAAGAGAAGGTATAAATAGATAGGAGTTGGGTTAGCATGGTGTCCTTAGGCCAAAGGACAGTGTAGGTGATGGTGCTAAATGTAGCAGAGAGGTTAAAGGAAGGTGAAGGCTGAGAAAAAGGCTATCATATTCTGAAATTATACGTTGTACAGGATCGAAACTGAGAAGGCTTCCTACCTGAGGATAGAAGTCAAACTTAGCCCTTCTTTCTAGGGAAATTTTATATGACAAAATAGATTATTATAATTGAAAACCTCATTTCCCTCAAGGTATTGGAGAAGCAGTATTAGACTTCTCAGGGGGCCTGCATTCCAATGTCAGTTCTACCACTACTTACCTTGTAACTAGCTACCTTTGTAACCTTGGGCAGATCATTGAGTTTCTCTGGGCCTCATCTGTAAAATGAACTGCTAGGGTCAGAGCAGTTGTGTGACTGGTACCATTACGGCCACTACTATACTGCTGAATTGTTAGCTGTTGCTTACTGAGCCCTGTGCAAGGCCTTGTACTAACTACTTTATACTTATTCATTCATTCATGTGCTATTTTGTGAAAAATTGCCTGATTTAATCTGAAATGCTTTGAAGTGCTAGCACTTGGAAATGACTCTGAATTAACCAAGATTATGCCTGAAAAACCTTCCATCTGATTAAATTTTCCAATTGATTAATTGCTGGGTGGATTTTTAAAAATAATAATTATCTAAAATCTTGAGTGAATCATGTGTGTATTAATGTCTAAGACCTGAACCCTGTCTAGATTTAAAACTTGTAGATTCTCATGGGAAGTAGCACTTATATTTTTAGGCATATTTCTTCACTAAAGACAGACATGTTCATTGAGAAAGTAAATGAAATATTTCTTTAAAAGGAACTCAGTGTCTCAAGAAAGGCTGAGTGGCTTTTCTCTGCAAGTTTTAGCACAATGACGTCTTGAGTATAAAAATGTATCTTAAGTTCTCTAGGAATAAGATAGGTAAGAGAGAACGAGGGAGGGAGGGTTGAAAAACTAAGTGAAACTTTGGCTGCCCTTCAAAAACCTCAAGTTTACCAAATTGTAGATCAGTGAACTCCGTTCTTATTAAAACTTCTAAGGGAGAACCCTATACAGAAGGATCCATGATTTAAGCACAGATGTTCTTTGAACCGTACTTGTGAAAAACAAATCAAATACTAGATTTCTTGTTTCACTCTCTTTGATTGCCTGAAATAAGACTATTCATAACATTTTCATTTTCTCTGTTTTCCAAAAATAAATTAGATCTCAGCTCTGATTATAGAGGCATCTGTTGAGATGAAAATTCTTTTAATGAAGTCATGGGAAAGAGTTAAAATACAACTTTCCCCCACTTCTCACCCACAATCCATGTGCTCTTAATACACCCATCAAAAGAAGTTGGACTTTTAATACAAATGGCTGTTGCCCGTATCCATTCGTCACTCTGCCCAGCTTTTTGAAGATCCATTGCAATTACGTTAGGCCAGCAAGAGATTTATGCTCCTTGGAAAACAAACAGGTATATTTGCCATGCTTAAATAAGAGCCACTTTCTGAAAGCATCTGTTTTTGAATGCATATTTTGCAAATGAAAGAGGACGTTCTGTGGGTTCTTACATTTCCACGACTGCTCCTTTGGGTTTCAACAAATCATCTTTAAAGAGGCAAGACAGCTCCCCGAAAATGAGAAGGAAGGTCAAAGAAAAACTAGAACCACTGGACTTAGCCACTGTGAGAGACAGCATAGGAAAAGTGAGAGCAGTGGCTGTTTCTGGCCCAGAAGATGAGGAGTTGAGAACAAAGAAATTGTTCTTTTAAACAGTCCTGCCATTTTAATATCAACATCCCAGACTGCTGTTAGCTACTGTGGAGATAAAACAGATAATTGTGGACAGACAAAAGACCAAGTTCTAAGAGCAATGAAAAGCTGTGATTTGTATTTTCTTCTAGCGTTTGGAGATTTTGTCCAGAATCAGGGAGCTCATTTTTACAGAACTATAAAGGAAGTGTAGCACTGAACATACTTGTTCATATTTTTCGTGAAAGATCCTTGTTAAGTCATAAACTGCTCCCTTCGGAGACAAGCTGGATTGTATTTCAATAGTCTTTTTGAATATTTTAAATTTTTTCCCTGGCATTCAGATATCTGCACTATTGTCCTAACTTTCATTACTGGTTCTGTCTTCCAAGCTCCTATATATCCTTGACATGTTTATGTGATTAGACGTCTCCCTGTTCTCCAAATACTCAGTTTTTTCTTCTGTTTACTTTGTTCATGCTGTGCCTTCTACTTGCAAGGCCATCTTCCTTTATTTCTACCTTTGGAGAAATCTTCCCTTTCCTTGGACCTTAAATAAAGCTGGACTGTGTGTGTGTGTGTGTGTGTGTGTGTGTAATGTCACATAGAAACATTCATACAGTAGAATGACTCAAAATTCCTTTCACATTACAAGATTTCAGTGTTCTATGATTTTTGAAACCAGGAGGGTATATCAGTCAAAGGGACATGTTTGCTGGGAACCAGACAGAACCTACAATGTATCAGACATTTCAGTGCTCAGAGTTGATGCAGGATACTGTTGTGAAATAGAATCCTGTCCTCTCAACTTAGAAAAACCTCTGCACAAAGGTAGAAGAGGAAGAGAATCTCTTTATTATTGAAAAATTATTAAACCAGAATCATTTGCGCTATGAAGTGCATCATAGGCCATCTAAGAGACGGAGTACAGCTGAGAAGACACAAATCATTATATACCTGCTCTCCAGATAAATAGTAACTAGTCTTTATGAGGATTTGATAGAACCACTTCTCAAGAAGTCCATCCAATATTTACCTAGGAATTCAGAGTGTTTCTCCGTGTTAGCTAATTGGCTTTATCCAGAGGAGAACCAAACTTCTTTATACTGAGATGTAGTTTTGCAAATGGTGCAAGGCTCCCACCAAAGTTAGTGCCTCTGTCTCCCAGTGTCTGTGGGCGCTTCCTTGATGTTTATAATCCAGAGAGAGAGGTCCTTGAGGAAGACCTTCCTGGGTCTTGAGGCCAGCAAGAGGCTTGTGGGGCTTTTAAAATGCTTCACATGTATTTCAAAGAGAGAAAGAAATTAAAATGGCAAGTTTTCTAAAGTAAATAAGAAACAAGATGATGTGGAGGGAAGAGGTCTCTGCTTATTTTCTTCCTTTTTATAAAAAATGATTTCAAGATTTTTAAGGTTTAATATATCAAAGAGTGATCCTCTCATTCATTGTGCTGCTATAGATACACATCCAGACATTCTTCACTCTAATTTTCTTTTCTGGTAGTATTTGATGTGTCTGAATGCTAATTTTTTTTATCATAGTAAAATTCACATAACATAAAACCTACTGTGTCAGCCGTTTTTAAGGGTCCAGTTCTGTGGTTTCAAGTACATTCATGTTGTTTAACCATGTCACCACCATCCATCTCCAGAATTTTATGCATCCTGCAAAACCTAAAACTACATCTATTAAACAATAATTCCCCTGACCTCTTCTTCTCAACCCCTGGCAACCACCAACATACCTTTTTCTATTCTTTTTTGTTTTGTTTTCTTTTGTTTTAATATCTTGGCTATTGTGAGTAATGCTGCCATGATCATGGGATTGCAGATGTTTCTTCGAGATAGTAATTAAGCCTCTTATTTTGAATTGATATTTGCCCTTACAGTGCCACCTGAGAGCAACAAGACTCATTAAAATTTTTTTAAATGTTTTAATTTACTTTGGAGAGAGAGACAGAGCATGAGGGGTGAGGGGCAGAGTGTCGGAGGCCGTGCCGGCTCCGACAGGTCCAGGGGTCCCTGAAGGATGGACGGTGTCGGCGAAAGAGAATGAGAGAGCCCCGAGATTCTTTCTGATCACCAGGCAGGCATCTCTGTCCTGTCGGTTTTGGTATCTTTATTTAAAGGTTCAACAACCATATGAGGTCAGAGAAATGGAATTTCTTACAATGAGAGGTTTTTTGTGATATCAATTGCAGAATTATCCCAGTCAAGGTGAATTTATGACCAAGGAAATAACAGGATGTTCTTAGTGAAAGACAGGATAACATATAGGTTACATTGTATATAGATAAGTTAGGAGTCATTCTGTCTGGCTCTCAAGAGGATGAATGATTCTGAATTGGTTAGTTTGTGGAAACTACCAAGGGGGCTCTATATGTATCAGTATTTACATCTGGGTTTATGTTTTAATTACTCTTATCTATCCTCATCCCAGCTGCCAGTGTAAGGGAGGATGTCTGTGGAATGTAGGCCCTGAGGAAGGGACTGCCATACATCACCAATTAGTAAGTTATGTTTGGTACTTATCTGTACCTTAACTATAAATTAGGCTCTTCTGATATGGGACCAGGCTCAATAGTAACTCTTGTGTTCTTAACCCCCTTTATTATCTAAGTCTTGATCTGCAAGGCCCATAGGAAGAACCTTTGACAATGATCCACAGAGCTCTTATCTAAAATCTCTTTTGTAAAGGCAGGAATATGCTTTTCCTATGAGGTAACTGTGTTCAGAATATGGGTTTGATATGGAATATTGTGAGGCCTGGTCAATACCAGCAGGCTCATTTCCAACATGAGCCAGTAGTAGCAGAAGGAGATGCTAGTCTTCATTTCTCATGGCAGAAGCTGTGCAAACATTGCCATTTCCTTGCTGTGACTGCCATCCAGAGAGGCCGGTGCAGCTCCCAGCAGCAGAGAGAGAGGGAGACACAGAATCTGAAGCAGGCTCCAGGCTCTGAGCTGTCAGCACAGAGTCTGATGTGGGGATTGAACCCAGGAATTATGGGATCATGACCTGAGCCGAAGTCGGAAGCATAACTGACTGAGCCACCCAGGTGCTACGTGACTCATTTCTGACCCCTCTCACAGGTAAGGATTATAGAATTGGTCAGGGTCATACCTACAGGAGTTCACAAGTACTTGCACAAGTTGATCATATTAAAGACATCAGGAATTGGCCAAAGAGTTTGTATTTTTCTCTTATGACACATTACTTTCTGTCACATATTAATTATCTCTCTGCATATCTCATCTCCTTTGCATGACTTGGATGGAGCCCCTGAATGGCAAGCAGAAAACAATTTCTTATTCTCTAGCTTCTTCATGTTTAGCTACATTTATTCACAATTACTGTGATAAGTACTGTGATAAGGATAGGGTAACAGAGATGAATATGGAGAGACTAGGGACAGCAAATAATGACAATGCATCTGGGCTTTCAGAGAATTAAGAACAGAATGCTCTGAGGGCTCAAAGGAAGGAACAACTACCTGGAGGATTCTGGAAAGATTCCCTTAGGAGGTGTGATGGTTAATTTCATATGTCAGTGTAAGTGGTCTACGGGGTGCCCAGATACAGCATTGTATCTGGGTGTGTAAGGGTGCTTTAGGTGAGATGAGCATTTGAATCAGTGACTCACTGGGGAAGGGGCATCAGCTAATCTTCTGGGGACTGAATAGAACAAAAGACAGAGGAAGGAGGAATTTGCCTCTTTTTCCTACCCCATTGCCTGAACTGGGACATCTCATCTCATCTCCTCTTTCTCTGCTCTGGGACTGGAAGTTACCTCAACAGCTCCCTTGTTCTTAAGCCTTTGGGCATAGCCTGAATTGTACCACAGGGTGTCAGTTTGCAGAGAGTAGATTGTGGGCCCTCTTAGCTTCCATAATCACACAATCCAATCCTCAAATCTCTTTCTCATATTCTCTTGGTTCTATTTCTTTAGAGAATACTAATAGTGGAAGTGACAGTGAACCTTGGTAGAAATCCCTCCTATCAGCTGCCTACGTGCACATTCAAACATATTGACTTTTTCTTGTACCTAATTGTCTTCTGGGATCATAATGCTGGTAGGGAGAGAAGAAAGGCTTAGAGAGGCATCCTTGGTGGGGAAAAGACAACTGAGACAGCTGCATGTCTGGCTTCCCAAGACATTTTCAAGAATGACTTCACTGTTGCCTCAGCACCAACCACTTTGCCTTTTGGAGCTCTAAAAACACTGGACCTGTTTGGGACCTGGCACACAGAGTATTTCAGTACTTCTTGAACTGAATGGCTTGGGTAAAGGTAGTGAGGTGGAAGAAGAAACTGGAAGTCATGGAGCTCCAGGGGCAGGGAACCCAAGGATATAGGAACCGGCATATCATGGGGGAAGATAAGAGCATCAGACCATGTCTTCCTCTAATTGATCACACTGAGCTTAGTTCAAAAGCCAGGACTTGATAGAATATGCAGGCATATTATTCAGTTTCTGCCATAAAACAATATTTATTGTGGCTTTCTATTAAAACAGCTTACAGTTCTGACGCTCAGAGGAACAGACTGTTCTTTTCAGAATATTTCTTTCTGAGTTATGATTCCTAAATGGGGGAAACGTGTCCTACAAGATACTTAACAATTTTATGGTTCTTAGTAATTCACCATAATCTACTCAGTTTATGGTAGCAGTTCTGCTTTAGTTATAGTTTGAATATTTTTATTAATGACCATTACATTGAGTGTTTGTTTCTTCAGTATCATTAAAATCCTTTGCTTAGTTTTTTTTTTTTTTTTTTTATTCTCCCCTGAACCCACCTTGTGGCAAGTGATTGACTATATCATTGCCTAAGCCAGTACTTTAAGGAAACGACTTGAGCATTTTAAAAATGTCATTTAGCCACATCTGACGCATTTATAGAAACAGAAGAGTCCTTCAGTGCTGGGTCAAGTTACCTACGGGACAAAAAGAAATCATGTTTCTTTTATAATGAGTCTTTTGACAGCCTGAACTCTAATAATTTTTTTCAGAACTCTGCTGAATTAAGGAAGTTGGTTGGCATATCTGTATAATAGGTGAAGTTACTATCTTTTACTTCTAAACCAGAGTATTTGAATTCAAGACAAAAAGTTTCCTTTTTTCTTACATAAATTGAAGAAGGAATCTAATGCTTCTTATTTTCCAGTGGTTTTTCCTTTTCATTTGTACTGGGTCCTTGGAGTGGGAAGGGAGTACACAGCTTGTTTAAGTGATGGCAGCAATAGAGGAGATTAGCATTCTGATTTGCTTTTTACTAGGTACCTTTAACATCCTATCTTGGGAACTGAAGGGGGAAAGAATAGCCATTTGCTGGGGTCAGGACTGGGTGGGGCTGTGGGGTGGGGCATAAACATCCAAACTGGAACCAGCTGTATTTTCACAACTATGTCTTAATAGTTGGGTAGGAAGGAATTGAATCTGAGAAACAGAGACCAGAGACCTCGGTCTAAGATGCAAGTTGCAGACTTGTGGGGACATAGCAGTTTAGTACTCTTTAGTTTAAGAAATTTAGCTTATGGATCTGAGAAGACGTAGTTTATTTTGTTCCCACGGACAGTTGACAGTTATCTGGAAGAATATGTTCTCCTATGCTAATAAATTGTGAAGAACTCACCAAGAGAATGTCTGGATTACTCTTTTTTAAATTTTAATCTATGTCTTTTTGTCTGGGTCCTCTATAGTCTGTTTTCTTGAGGTAATTAGAAACCAGTAGAAGTGTTTTAACAAATCATTATGTTAAGAATTATATTTGTGGGGGGGGGGCGCCTGGGTAGCTTAGTGGGTTAAGCGTCCGACTTTTGCTTAGGTCATGGTCTTTCGGTTCGTGGGTTTGAGCCCCGTGTCGGGCTCTGTGCTGACTGCCAGCTCGGAGCCTGGAGCCTATTTCAGAGTCTGTGTCTCCCTCTCTCTCTGACCCTCCCCTGCTCACGCTGTCTCTCTCTCTCTCTCTCTTTCCTAGAAATA
>NW_027532408.1:1226819-1263896 GCF_008692635.1 Crocuta crocuta
GAATTTTATTTGTGGGGATGCCTGGGTGGCTCAGTTGGTTGACTGTCTGAATTTGGCTCAGGTTGTGACCTCACAGTTCATGAGTTGGAGCCCCGCATCCAAGCTTTGCAATGACAGCGCAGATCCTGCTTTGGATTCTGTCTCCCTCTCTCTGCCCCTCCCCCACTAGTGTGCACTCAAGTGAGTGCATTCTCTCTCTCTGTCTCTCAAAAATAAATAAACATTAAAAAATTAAGAAAAAAGAATTATATTTGTGATTTGAGATACTACCTATTATATACATCTCTATGCAACAGCTTAGTCCTTTCAAATATTTTGTTATTTTGTCATATTTGCAGATTAAATATAAATAATAGTTGAATTAATGCAATTCAGCCTATAATTATTTGTGTCACATTCTGTCTGTCGAAATTAAATTAAGTATTGAAGGCTTCCTGTGTTTTAAATAACTAATTTTAGATAAACCATAAAGGTATTGATATTTTTTTCAGTAAAGTTTATAGGGAACACGATTTAACCTACCAGACCATCAGAACCACTATATATATAAATTTTTTTTCACTAAACAGTTATTTATGGAGCACTTACTTTGTGATGAACCCTGTTCTAGCTACCGGAGATAGAGCTATAAACAAGACAGACAACACCCCTGGCTTTGGTGGAGCTTATATTCCAGCCTAGTGGGGACGCATAAGATAAACAAATGAACCAAATAAAATATGTCAGATAATTGTAAATGCTATGAAGAAATGAGAGCAAGGTGATGGTGAGTGACTTTTTTAGGGTGGGAAGCACTGGAGGGGGTCAGCTCTTTAGTCAGGGTGTTCAGAGAAGACAATTCTATGGAGGTAACATTTGAATCAGCGGTGGAATGATAAGGAGCCAGTCATGTGAAAAATTGAGGAGGTGACAGCAAGTGCCAAAGCCCTGAGGTGGTGGGAGTGAACTGGTGTGATTTTGGGAGGCAGAGATGTCATGGAAGAGGGTAGGTTTGACTGTAGGGGTCCTGCTGGCCATGGCGTGTGCTGTAGATGTAGGGATAGGGGTGGTAGGTAAGGTGTTTTCTCAGGCTTTCCAAACACTTTGCTCCTTGATATCATTGACTACTTTAACATCATGCATGTTCAAATTGCACGTTCGTGTCTGCCTGTGCTCTGATATTAAAAAAAAAATCATGTTACGGTGCCAACTGCTTCTTCACAGGGCACTGTAATTATATTGTCACAGAGACAGAGTATTTTCCTAATTTTTCTTTCCCGCATTGACTTTTTTCCCCAAACCATTTTCTAGGATGTGAAAAAATTAATAGACTGCTTGTAAGAAAAAAAAATCCAGTATCTATTAAATGTGCTTGGATAGAGAAATTATGTAAAATTTTATGCTTAAATTTTTTTAGTGCTTGTCCTTCCTTTTATTTTTTTGAAGGAGAGGGCGGTGTTTCAATGCATTTTAATTCACAAACTGAATAATTTGTTTAGTTTTATCATATGTAAATGAGGGAAAGGCATATATATACCCTTTTAATTTTTATTACTAGTTTGAATTCCACTATAGTTAACATACAGTTTTATATTTGTCTCAGGTGTACATTACAATGACACAACAATTTTATACATTGCTCATTGCTCACCATGACAAAAGCACTCTTGATCCCTTCACTGATCCCCTCACCCACTTCCCCTCTGATAACCATCAGTTTGTTCTCTAATAGATACTTCATTTGTACACAAAAAATTGGGTCATCAAAGATAAAGGACATACTTAAAGAAATAGTAGAAAACTTTTATACTTTGCCTTAATATGGTAGGCTGTATGTTTTTAATTTAGCACATGTATTTTTACATATATATGTAAATGTTTTTGATTTATTTCTGAGAGATAGAGAAACAGCATGAGCAGAGGAGGGTCAGAGAAAGAGGGAGACACAGAATCTGAAACAGGCTCCAGGCTCTGAGCTAGATGTCAGCCCAGAGCCCGATGTGGGGCTCGAACCCACGAACTGTGAGATCATGACCTGAGCTGAAGTTGGACACTCAACCGACTGAGCCACCCAGGTGCCCCTATCTCTGTTTAACTTACAATGTCTCAAATGCACAAGGAAAAGAAATTCATCCTTCTCATTTCCTAGGTGTATGTGTGTGAAGCCTAATATAGTGTATATTAGGTAATATGCCTATAAATAGCTAAAGTATATATTTTATCTACATCCTTTTTCATGATACTGTACACATGAATATAGGATCACATTTATTGAACTAAAAAAATCAACTTTGTTAAGCTTTACAGTCAAAACATTTTAAAATATTTTCTCATATGACTCTTAACACCAGCTTTGTAAAGAATATTGAGGCAGACCATGCTAGTTACCTATTCATTCCATTCTAATATAACTCCAGTTTTGACTGGACTGGAAACGTGTCTAGCCTAAAAAATGTACACTTCTTAACCTCCCTTGCTACCAGTGGCATGTGACCCACTTCTCGCCAAGAAACTATAAATCGAAGTCTTCCCTGGATCTGGAAAACTTTGTCTCTACCGTTAAAACCTCTGCCTCATTCTCCTCCATGCTTGTTTCCCTTCTTCCTTTATCACAGGCAAAATTATTAGAGCGGTCACAGATTTCTGGGGACCAGAGGGAAAGACCAACTGAACTGTAGTGACTGTGACCGTGGCATCCTTAAATCACTAAACCAACTCCAGCAGCTCTATAATCTTGGACTTCTCCTGTGAGAACATCCTCCATAGGTGTTGATCTGCATGCAGTCCATTACTAATACAAATCAGCCAATGTAATATAGTGAGATAGAATATAGGATACAGAGTCTGAAGACTTATGTTCAAGTTCCAAAGACTGCCCCTTACGTGATGTGCATTCTTAGTCAAATCACTAAAACTGATAATGTGAAGAGATTTCTGTCACACAATTGATTTAGCATATTGATTATTGTTTTTCTCAGAAACCTTGTCTAATGAGATTGGAATATTTTCCAGAGCAGGGACTAATGTTCCTCTTCACCTGATAAAATAATGGGATGTGATAAGTGAGGGGTCAGTGTGCTAAACATAGGTCAGAGGTAACAGCGAAATCAGTTTCTGTTGTGCATCACTGATTTGGACACCCACCTTCTACCTTCAAGCCCCAAATTTCCAGTTTAAATTGTAGAAGTTAGATATTGTAGTCATTCATTAGAAACAAATTTATTGAAAGCTAAGCCCTGGGCGAGATGGTGGTACTAAATGATGGATAGGTTCTTCTTACTACAGTATATGCAGTTAGCCTCCCTCCTCTGTTTATCATGCTCGACATCAGCATATCACAACACTTTGGCATTTTTGCCCTATAGCAAGGGTTCAACACATTCTTGGAGCTTGATTAAAATTAAAACATGAATATTTTTCTGGAGAACTGGCTCTATTGTTGTAATATAATTTGACACTTCAATGGCTTTTAAATCTATGTCTTTAGAGCCACAATTATGCTGGTGATTTGGGCAAAAGCAATTACCCATGCAAGTAGCTGCAGCTGTGTCCAAATAGCCTGAAATTATTCACTGCCCCCATCAGGGCTCTGTGCCTCACTTCTATGGGAGAGTGACCCTGAATTTTAGAATAGCGTAACACAGATCTTTAAACAGGAGATGAATTATCAGACAAAGTAGAACATTGTCAGAATGTTTCTATCCTTCAAATCTGGATTAGACAATTTTGGGCTCCAAGTTGGCAGACAGCTTGAGACATCATTATGCTACAGGTGATCAATCAATCAATCAATCAGTAAAATTTCTCAACATTGAATGATTGGTCACATTTTCTATCATTTGGGTCACGAGTGAGTTCCTGAGCTTAAGGGATGTTGGGATGCTTCATCCTCCTGGTGGGTCTCCGTACCCTAAGCTGCTTTATCTGTATAAGGAACTGACATTAAGTTCACACTTCCCCCAGTAGTTTACAGCAAATCATATCTACTCTATGTTCTTTTTTCTACATTGTTCACTGTGCATACAAATCAGTAATCTGGGAATGTGAATGTAATTAAAAAATGCTCTCTAATGAGCATGGCAAGAAAAAATCTTCCAGACATCATCTTTTTTTCCCCCTCTAGATACAGTTGACTGCAGTCTAAGATGTTTGCACACTTTCCAAAGCAATATCATTCTGCTGTGTATTATGGGGTAGGCCTGCTGTTCCAGAGGAATGTACTAAATCAGAAATGCCTGCTTTATTGAAAATATTTTGCACTACAGTCTTGTATTATGTTTTTGTTGCTCTCCAGAACCATAAACATCTAAAGGCTAACATCACTGTGTTTCACTGGTTCACTGGTTCACTGGGTAACTGTATCTGATAACTAAATGAAACCTAATTTAAGAAATTATTTCTTGAGTCTCGTTAGTGTTCCTAATCCCATAAATATACTTCTCTAAATAATAGAGTCTATTTTAACGTATGGCATAGAAGCCCTGTTGGGCTCAAGGGTATACAGACACGGAGATTTCTATTCTATGTACAAGATACATAAATCTGGAGGAAAAAGAAATGAGCTTATGAACACTTTTCTGGCTAGAAAAGTGGGAAAATTACAGTTGAAATCAGAGTAATCTGGCTAAAGGATCTTCTTTTCTGGGACAATATATAATTGCGTTTGTAATTGTTACTAAAGTCTTATCATAAAGTATCCAGTCTTTTCTGTAGGGCACTAAATAACTGTACACACATCAGATACTGCGAATGGGCCATATATATTGTCATTCTGGACCATCTTCTGAATATAAAGAAGAGAAGACCTTCCTTTCTATAGAAAACATGTCTCAGGCTTTTCTGCAAGTAACAAAATCTAGAAGCACAACCTTTCTCTGTGTAGACTTTCAGCTAAGAATGAAACTGCGGGCGGTTGGCAAGAGGAATGCGCTGATGGGCAGCGGACAGTCAAGTGGACTGCTCTCAGCCCCGCTCATGGGTGGGCTACTGCTGCATGGAAGCTCTGGTGGAGGAAGCTGGAGTTTGCATGATCGGTGCTCATTGGCTGGGTGCCCGTGGACCTGGGCCCGCCCAAGTTGTTGGATTTGTAAAGGGTAAAAAAGAACGCCTTTCTCTGCCTAAAAGAGGAAAACCAGTCTGCATGTCAAGGAACCTCTTGGAGCCCCTCTGGCTCTGGAAGTCAGATTTTAGACACATTTGAAGAGAGGTTCAGTCTGTGAGATGACTTAGGAAGCTAAGAGTATCATGTCTGTTACCTGCCCTTTAGGCAAATGGAAATCAGCACCTTATCTTTATGTAATATGCTAACTCAATGTACTTACCTGTAATACCATATCTGTTTTCAAAATATGAGACTGAATACAAATAAAGGTAGATACACAGAAAGATCATAAGAATAAGATAAAAGAGTAAGAGCCACCTCACTGAAATCTATTTTGGGGAAGGGATCATGTTTTAATAATCTCTGTGCCACTGACACCTACCCCAGTGTGACACCTACCCAGTGCTTGGCACCTGAGTATTCCATTAACATTGGCTGAGTTCCTGGAAAGTTGGGTGATAATTGATAATTAAGGTCATAAAAACACCACATCTTGAATGTAGGTCCTCTCCCTGACCCCATGCCTTCATTTAGTTTTTTCTCTGACCCTGTGCCTTTATTTATTTTTTACATTTACATCCAAGTTAGTTAGCATATGGTGCAACAATGATTTCAGGAGTAGATTCCTTAATGCCCCTTACCCATTAGCCCAGCCCCCCTCCCACAACCCCTCCAGTAACACTATGTTTGTTCTTCATATTTAAGAGTCTCTTGTGTTTTGTCCCCCTCCCTGTTTTTATTTTATTTTTGCTTCCCTTTCCTTATGTTCATCTGTTCACTCACATGAGTGAAGACATATGATATTTGTCTTTCTCTAATTTCACTTAGCATAACACCCTCTAGTTCCGTCCACGTAGTTGCGAATGGCAAGATTTCATTCTTTTTGATTGCTGAGTAATACTCCATTGTATCTATATACCACATCTTCTTTTTCCATTCATCCATCAATGGACATTTGGGCTCTTTCCATACTTTGGCTATTGTTGATATTGCTGCTATAAACATTGGTGTGCATGTGCCCCTTTGAAACAGCACACCTGTATCCCTTGGATACATACCTAGTAGTGCAATTGCTCAGTCGTAGGGTAACTCTATTTTTAATTTTCTTGAGGAACCTTCATACTAGAGGGAGTCACAGACTGAAACAGGCTCCAGGCTCTGAGATGGCAGTCAGCACAGAGCCCGACGCGGGGCTCGAACCCACGAACCGTGAGATCATGACCTAAGCGAAAGTCGGACGCTTAACCGACTAAGCCACCCAGGCGCCCCAGAGATAAGGCCCTCTTAAATCTACATTGCCTAGTGGTCATAGTTTAATAAAGGATCCAAACTGTAGCAAAAGAGAGAGTCACTCTCTAGATCTCAGGCTCAGTATAAATAAATTGTTTTAAAACTCCCAGAAGACATTACTCAGGTCAGAGTCTGCATTTGATTTTCTAATCTTGTCACATCCTGAAGACTTCCAGTCTTTATCAGGTATATTCCAGAGAACTCTCAGGATCATCGAAAAGGCAGCCTTTTGCTTCCTTAAAGCCTTGGATGATGTTTCTACATGTAACAGCACGTTGAGTGGCAGTTTTTCCATTGCCTGGGTTATGGAGACTAGATCTTAAAGCTAGGGACAGAGAGGTTAAGCCTCCTGTTCTTCAGAAAGCCATCCTGATTGGGAGCCATTTCACTCAGACTAAGAGGTGGAAGCCTCACTACCTCCAGTCATTACCTCCACCCCCTAGCCCCCAATTACANGGACAATGCCAAATGGAGGAAGGAGCTTCAGCTTCTCAAGACCAAGTGATGGGGACTCCGAGAGAGTGCTCTTCTTAGGAAGCGCAGGTGTCTGCAAGAAGGTGAAGCTGGCACTACAGGATAGACGGTCAATGCGGCAAATGACCTGGGCTATCCCTGTGCTTCTCTCAATGGGAGAAAGGAGAGCTGCAGTGAAATAGGGCAGAGAAGAGCCAGAGAGGAGACTAGCCTGCATTTCCACCATGTGGCACAGCAAGGGGAAAGAGTCAGTTTGTCATTGGTGTCCTAGATGGTTGGACTGAAGCTGATCCTTTCCATACTCCCTGCACCCCCACACCCCCATATCCCGAGTACCAGGGTGGGGGTCATCCCCACAAGCAAGAGCTTTGAGGGAACTGAGAGTAGGCCAGCAGACAGATCAGGCTGGAACTAGATTTCATCATGTCAAGGAACCGTGAGGACACCTGCAGAGTCAGCTAAGGAGTTCACACATGAGCCTCCTGAAAGACTGAGGAGTTGGGCCGTTCCTCCAGATCGGGCCTCTGTGGCCAGCCAGTGGTAGCCAGTAATGGCAGTCAAGTAAGAGACCTGTGTCCCTGTCATCTGTAAAGGGAGAGACTTGGTAGGGGAGGAGGATGTCCTAGACGGAGAGCATGGATGTTTACTCTATGGTAAAGAAGGAAGACAAATTAAAGAAAAAAATGTCCTCCGTTCCTTTAAGTCCTTTCTACCACAGACTGAGCAGAATCGGGAGAGGGGAAAAGCTTTGAACCTGATAGGAGATTGGAAATCAGACTGCACAAACTATTAAAACCAAAAGGTGTCTAAGAAGTTATGGAGCCTGCTCAGGATATTGTGAAATGATCTGCTGCAGGGAGGGGGGCCACTTAGGAGGCTTTAGAGAGAGAGGGAAGAAACAACAGCTTCATGCTTCTACCCCACTGAGAAGAGGCCTTTAAATAAACTGTTACATGTAGTTGCTGATTTACTAACACTTCCAAGTTAGACATCAAGGCCAAGTCCATCTGGCATACCTACCAGACCAATTCCTTTGAAGTGAGAGTATAGGCCTCCTTCACCAGTCCATCTTGAGAGGGCAGCAACTTAATGAAAAAACAGCCAGCCCACGGGGAGGTGACATCCTATGCTATCAGTTATAGTTAGGGCTTTGCTTGTGGGTCTGGGATGTTGCTTTAGGTGATGCCAAATATCAGGGCTGTCTCCTTTCAGGCTAATCTCAATGTGTATTTTAAATTGAAAAGAAAAATCCAGGACACTTAGAGATGAACATCAGTGAAGAGTCATTCTTCTGCTTCTTAGTTCTGTATCTAAAACATTATTACACAACATTTATGTATCCCCACGAGCTCTCCTTGTGTACTCTTTGTATAATGTTCAACCAGATCATGATCTTTTCTTCAGTGATCTTTGTGGAGTTTGCCTGCATGGACGTGATTGGCAGGAATAATACCCAGCCATGACTGCATGCCTCCATGGGGGTATTTTCAGGAGCAGGGCCTCTCTGTGCTTTTTTATTAGCAATGTGAAACGTGAAGCTGGCATAATTTTGGCCAGAGAGGTTTCTTACAGGAACTTGGCTAACATCTCCTTCATTCTATATTGACATACACCTTCTAAAGAAGGACACACATTGTAGTTAAGAACAATAGGCAGCAGTAACATTTTGCTAATTCCATTTTACCACAGGAAAGAAAAAAACAATACTCAACCACATAGTAAACGTAAGGGAGTGTTTGAACTTCAAAGGATAATTTGACTAAAGGTCTTAAAGAAACACACACTATCAAGAGGAGACTGTGTGAATAAGATTGTGGGTTGTGGCGGAGAAAATTGTTACTACATTGTCCTGAGATGTGTCAGCACTGCTGCTCACGGTGGCTCAGGTTGTGCACTGCACTGATCCAGGCAGCTCCCTTTATATACATCATAAATGAATGGAGTTGAGTAATGTGGTAGCTCCAAGAATGTTACCCTGGACAGAAAATTTTTTAAAAAAGTACAGATGAAACTGGCTCCTAGTCAAGTAGTCTTTGGGCTGGTCAGTTTCTTTGAGTTTATCTGGTGAAAAAATCCCCTTATATGATCAGCTGTGAGGTCAAAACTCTGTATACTGATCACTTGAATTTATTTTATTATCTTCTTGAAGTGTATTTATTTTGAGAGAGAAGAAGGGAGAACCCATGTATGCAGAGGGGGAGGGAGGGGCAAAGAGAGAGAGAAAGAGAGAGAGAGAGAGAATCCCAAGCAGGCTCTGTACCGTCACGCAGAACCCAGTTCAGGGATCTTTTCAAATGCAATTAGGAGACTTTCATTAGATGACTAATCACAACAGGGAGATTCTTCTGTGAATGGGGCTGAGTATTTTTTGGGAAGTAAAGAAGGCTGTGAGTGTTGGAAGACAATGGAATTATGCAGGAGGAGGGCTGGCAGTAACAGCAGCACGTTGTAGCCACCTTTGTGTTGAAAACCCTTGTTAGGCACAGTTTAAAACCTAGCCTCCTCTTAGGTGTCTTTCGAAGCACAGCTGTCAGGCAAGGCAGATACAAAGGGATTCTATTGCATCGTGGTCTTTGACACTGGAATGCTGGGTTTAGGTGAGCCCTTATTCACAGTATAACTTTGAGCATGTTCCTTGACCTCTGTGTCCTTCACTTTTCTCCCTTGGAAAATGAGGATACTAGTGGTGCTGATATAATAGGGTTTGTTATAAGGATGAAAGACATTGATCCACGTGAAGTGGTTAAAACATTACCTACAATAGAGATACAATTCCAGAAATATTAACCATTTAAAAATAATCTCAGCCACCCTACTTTGACAAAAGGTTGGCTCTGTTTAATTGGCTTTCTTTGAGAATCCACCTACATTTAAAGGGGATCCTAATAATTTTATTATAGACTGTACCTTCTTCCAGCAAATGTCATAGAGAATTTTACTTGAGGTAGAGCTAGGAGTTTTACTGAGAAGTCTGACTTGGGTAGGGCTTGCCTCCTACTTCTCAGATACTCTGGAATGTTGATCAATATTGGGGAGTTATATATGGGAGACACGATGAATTTTTGTTGTGGCATACCTTTTGTTAGGCTCCAAATTATTCTGGGAACATAACAGTGCTGTGATCTGAAGCGTGATATAATGTAGTAGAAGGAATTTAGGCATTTGGAGAATGAGAGATAAACTTGGAATTTCCTGACCAAAATGCAATTTTGGATATCAACCCTGGAGCCACCACCTGCCATACAATGACCTTGACAATTTTCATATAGTATTTCTAATTCTGCTCACATTCTGTTCTTCAGACTTTGATTTATTTAACAAATGCTAATTGAGGGCCTAGTGTCAGGCAGAGCACTAGGGGAATGGGGACTGTATGAGACTCTGGTAGTTAGTATTTTTCCCATTTTACACATGTGATGACTGGCTCAGATCAATGAAATAGCTTCTCTATAATCACAAGCTCATAACGTGGCAAGTTGCTTAAGCTTTATGAACCTCAGTTTATTNCGGGAAGCTGGCCATTCGTGGCACTCAAGGAGTAGTGGCTACAGAAACAACCATGATCTGTGAAGGCCAGTTTCAATGTATTTTGTCAAAGATATAGCTTATGAGTCTCCTAAATCACTAGGATCAGTGAGGACCATGACTTTGTCAATCTTTCTTAGTTGACCAAGTGGAGTGTTTATTGAGGTTTGCCTAGGAGTCCCACTTCTGGATCTAGGAAAGGCCCATGCAGAGCTAACTATAGAAAATAAGCATTCCATTTCCCCTGTTGGGTTCATGACTCTCCTCAGAATTGCTTTGCATATGTTGTCTCTTATTGTTCTCAGTTTAAAAGTTTTTAAAAACAAATAACAGTATGAAGCCAAATCAAAAGACTACTGACTAAAAAAAGAGAACCATTAAACTGCAACATATATTAAGATTTAAGCATTGAAATAGCAGTCAAAGGGCCAAAGTTCTTTGTTTGAATACAATGAGTAGCATGTGTGAGGTGTATCCTCAAGGCAGGGAGCAGAGCCAATGACGATTTCAGGTAAAGCTTCTAAAGGTGGAGGCTGATGAGAGCCCATCCAACAGGACCAGGAACTGGAACCTTCCAGGCAGGCACCAACCACCTTAAGCCACATCAGAGAAAACCATCCCTGTCTGCTGAGGTAAGCCTTCCTGTCTGCAGTGTTCCTGGTCAGGCTGCATGGAACACACAACCCCCAGAACCCAGGCATCTTCTTTCTGACTGTTTGTCTCCAGAGATGCTTAGGGGCTTTAAACCTACCTTCTGTGAATGGAATGAAGAATGTTGTTCGTTGTCAAAGGAATTTTAGGTGTCTGATTGGGTTGGTGACCTTAACAATTTATTTAGCCTAAGGCTGCTTCCAAACCAAAACTGTAAACAGGGATAACAAAAACTGCCCCAGAGTGGACGGTGGTTGTGAGAACTTGGAGGGACAGCATATGTGAAGCAGCCGGCACAGCACCTGGCCCAGACAAGCTGGTCATGAAATGTGAACAGAGGGTCCTGCCCCGCTATCCCTGCCACCAGCGGCCGTTCTTTTCAGTCAGCCCTATGTGCTGACTTTTTGATCTGATGTGAGCAATGCCGATAGTTTTCAACCAGGTAGCCTCTCAAACTGTCCTGTTCCTCAGGAAATACCCCATTTCTGAGAGCACTGATATACGGTCAGCACTGGGGAAGTTGGTTGTAGTGTGAATGGTGCATCGTCTTAGGTGGGCTGAGTGCTCCTCGTTAGGGTGTCTGCCTAGGAAACACAGTAAACATTCGTTGTTGGTTGGATTGAGTGGAAGCAGACATTGGGGCAGAGCTTGGCGTGGAAGATACTTATTTGGGATCCTCAGCTTCTGAAGGAGAGAGGAGGAAGCAGGACTGGCTGGACGGAGAAGACCAGTGGTGATGCAGATCCAAGAAAGCTGTGCGCCTCTTGGCAGTGAGCTCTGGAGTAAATATCATCCTTCATATTTGCCCTGCATTAGCCACACTAAGTTTATACTTCTACCTTGTTTGGACACCAGATTTGGGGGGTATCAGAAGGCTTGAGCTACTTAAAGGTAGTTTTCTGCAGCTGATGGGAAGCTAAAGAAACCATATCTAAAGCTGTTTTTTCTTGTTGAGGAGGAGAATGTCCTTCTTTGATTTTTTTTTGAAAAAAATTTTTAGTGTTTATTTTTGAGAGAGAGAGAGAGGAGAGCGTGAGCAGGAGAGGGGCAGAGAGAGAGGGAGACACAGAATCCAAAGCATGCTCCATGCTCTGAGATGTCAGCACACTGCCCCATGTGGGGCTGGGACTTACAGACCAAGAGATCATGACCTCAGCCCAGGTCACATGCCTAATTGACTGAGCCACCTAGGTGCCCTAAGAAGGTCTTTCTTTGGATGTCTACCATAACACTACTTAATGAAGAAAGCCATCATCCCAGTTCAGGTACTCCCTCACAAGACCCCTGATAATCTATAGACATTAATGTGGGGAGGCTGGGATAAAAATTTAATCCTACAAATAAATAAAAGGAAACTGCTAAAATATTTACAGTAAAATGTGCCAAGTTCCCAGGACAAATCTTTTCATAAAACACATTTACCCAAGAGCACATCGTGCTCTGGGGAAATAAGATACACATTGCTGCTCTGGTATTGTCTTTCTAAAGTCTTTATATTAAAAAATACAAATAATAATAAATGGCAATGTCCTTTCTCCCTCTGCCTTTTCTCCTGCTGCTTAAAAGAGAACAATTATTTATCAAGTACCCACGATGTAGTGAAAAAATGATTGGATTAGAGGTTAGCAGACTTTATTTTAGCCCTTGGTTCAGTCATTGTGTGACCCTGGCAAGTCAGTTTTCAAATTCAAACCTCAATTATCTTGTCGGGATAATGAGGAAATTGGGCTAGATACCTTCCAGCTCTGATATGTTACGACTTTTGGATAAGAAAGTCTGTCCCCAAAGTATAGCCTCCTTAGTCTTTTTATGACATGCCATGGTTTCAAGCAATGCTTGTTACTGAGATGTATGTCATTGGTCATACAGCCCACTAACTGGAGGAAGTGTTTTTCTAGAATAGATGTTGGCTCATTTATTCCTTCTACCATCCCCAACCAAGAGAAGACATTAATTTCTTAGAATTGCTGTATTTAGTCTTATATTACATCAATGTATACACTATAAAAAGTAGCCCTAGTTTTCATACTCTATAATAAAACTGTATACGATAGCCCTGCCTTATCTGTGGTTTCGCTTAGCTGTGGTCAACTGTGGTCCGGAAGTAGATGATTCTTTTCTGGCCTACTGTCAAGGTCAGTAGTGGCCTAATGCTTTGTCACCATGCCTATGTCATTTGCTTCACTTTGTCTCCTCATGTAGGCATTTAAAAAAAATCTTACATCACCCCAAGAAGAGTGAATACAATACAATAAGATATTTTGAGAGAGACCATATTCACATATTTTTTCAGTGTTTATTTATTTTGAGAGAGAGAGTGAGTTTGTGCACGAGTGGGGAGGGGCTGAGAGAGGGAGAGAGAGAGACTCTCAAGCAGGCTCCACACTGTCCACACAGAGCCTGAAGTAGGGCTTGATCTCAAGAAACTTGAAATCATGACCTGAACCAAAATCAAGAGTTGGACACTTAATCGACTGACCCACCCAAGTGCCCCACATTCACATAAATTTTATTATGGTATATTGTTATAATTGTTCTATTTTATTATTAATCTTGTACTGTGCCTAATTTAAAATGGAACTTTACCATAGGTATGTATATGTAGGAAAAAATATATAGGGTTTTGTAGTATTTGCAGTTTCAGGGATCCACTGGGGGGGTCTTGGAATGTATTCCCTGAAGATAAGGGGGAATACTGTATTTTGCTTTTCCAGTAAGCACAACTTACAGTTCTGATACTCTAGGGTGGAATGTTTCAGTTTATCTTACTTTTTTGTAAATTGCAGTCCCTAAATAGGGGAAATGAATTCTATGAAGTACTTAAAAATTTTATAACACTCAGTAGTTCAGTAAAGAGTACTCATTTTACAGTGTTGGATGCATTAGTTGTGACAGCACCAAGTAATTACAATAATGACTATGCTCTGACTATTAGTTTCTTCAGGAGTATTAAAATACATCGGTGGTTTTATTTGTATTTATTTTATTTTCCCCATGCCCACTTTTTGACAAGTGACTGAAAAGACCTCTTCCTACATTGGTATTAAGAGTAATCTGCCTTGGGACAGTCTTTCTATCCATTTAACCACATCTAACAATTTAATAGAATCTTAAGATTTCTTCTTTTATATATCTAGTTTCTCCGTGGGCAAGAATGGAAATTACTTTTTTTTTTTTTTTTTTTTTTTTCCCTTTTNAGCATGAAATCTATTAATTCTTGTGGAACTCATTATTGAATTAAGGATTCCGTTGGCAAGCCTGTTTAAAATGGAAAGCTCACACCTCTTCTGAAAAAAGGTTATTTTAAATTAAAATGAGTGTTTCTGTTTCCATTGTTTTAGATGTCTTAAATGGTGCACTGAACTGAAAAGAGGACGTGAGGCAGACGTTTGGTTGTACCAGGGGAAGCCGAACTTTGCTGAGCATTGCATATGCCCTAAAAAGCTGCATTTAATTGACGTGCAGTGGAGTGTATCACGGCAACCCTCCTATTACAGTGGCTATCATCCAAATAGGCTCTGGGAAACCTTACAATTCACTGTCTTCTATTGGTCTGTCAACTGAGACTTCAGGTGCCAGTGGCCATTTCTTAATTAATTCATTCATCACATGTTGATTGTGTACCTACTGTGCACCTTCCATTGTTCTAGGATCTGGAGCTACAACAGTAAACTATCAGGCAAAAATTCCTGCCCTTGTGAAACTTACATTCATAGCTGGCAGAAAATAGAACATACTTGAGTAAGTAATGTTAATGCTGTGTCAAATGATAATAAATGCTATGGGGAAGAGTAAAGAAGGTGGGAGGGATAAGGGATCTTGAGGTAGGAGTTAGTATGCAATTTTAAATGGCATGGTCCGGGAAGACCTCACAGAGGAGATGGTTTTTGAAGCAGAGTCTTATAAGATGTGTGGGAGTTTGTGATGGGGAATCAAGGGGAAAACACTGAAGATACGGGAAATGAGCAGTACAAAAGTCAAGAGGTATGTCATAGAGACCAGTGTAACTAGATTGGAGTAATCCATAGGGAGAGGTTTCAAAGATCCAAGGTGGAGTCAGAGAGGCAGGGATGGGACCTGACAGAGTTGGACCTTGGAGTCTTTTGTAAGTCATGCCATTTTTATTCTGATTCTGCTGGGAGCCACTGTAGGGTTTAAGCAAAGGAGTTACCTAACTTATGCTCTAAAAGGATCCCTTTGGCTGCTGGGTTGAGAATAGAATGCATGGGGGCAAGGATGCTGGGAAACGGGTGAAGGGGCCGTTAGAATAATCTATGTGGAAATAACCATGGCTCATACCAGGGTGGTTGTGTAGCGGTGGTGAGAAAGAGGTAGGATTCCTTGGATTAGATTAGGCATGTACTCCAAGAACACAGAACTGGGTTCTGTGTTCCAAGCACAGTAGATGACCATGACATACACTAGCTGTGGGGAGACAGAATATAATAGAATGTGGGCTTTGGAATTAATCAGAGTTAGAATCCAATTTCCATCAGCTACCAGCAGTGTGACCTAGGGCAGGTTACTTAACCTTATGGAGTCACTGTTGTTGTTTTTATTATGATAAGTGTAATATCATAATAATATCATAAAACCATCACCTATTTCACCCTGCCTCCCACCACCCCCCATAACTATTATTATGTTCTCTGTAGTTAAGAGTCTGTTTATTGGTTTCTCTCTCTCATGGAGTCACTGTGTTTGAATGTGAATTCTGTGGTCTGAATGTTTGTTTCCCCACAATTCTTTACGTTGAAATTTAATCTCCAAGGGGAAGGTATTAGGAAAAGGGTCTTTTGGGAGATGATTGGGTCTCGAGGGTAGAGCCCTCATGAGTACAACTAGTGTCCTTAGAAAAGAGGTGTTAGAGAGATCCTTTGCCCCTTCCACCATAGCAAGAAGGTGGCATTATGAACAGGAAGAGAACTTGCATCAGAACACAGCCATGTTTGTTGTCTTGACGTGACCTGTCTCAATTTGAATGTCTCATTGTTCTGACACCTTGATCTCAGCCTTCCAGCATCCAGAACTGTAAGAAATAAATTTCTGTTGTTTATAAACCACCCAGTGTCTGGGACTTCTTCATAGTGTTTTGAACAGACTAAGAATAATAACTAACTCCCAGGGTTCTTAGGAAGATTTACTGCGGTAGGAGTTAATAACAACTTGTTGAGGGATTATTTTACCTTAATGCTTTATAAGTATTAGTTTTCTTCAATTCGTCAGTAGTTTAGATATGGTCACTTATAATGTAAATTCAATAGATCATGGCTTATTTGCCCGTAAACTAGAAGGATATTCCTTTGACTTTTGGGGCAGTATTTGTTTAGGGCATCTCCCGGTGCATCTGACCTTTAGGTGGCAGGAGTGAGAAATAGGAGCTTTTCTGGACAAAGAGCTGCAATTGTATTGAAGACAAATTCCTAATAGAATGTTTGTTTGTTTTTAAGTTTCAGTCGTACCTTCATATTTAAGGTGAGAACCTTCTTCAAAGCAGAGGGTATTTTTTTGGGGGGTGAGGATGGAGAAGGACTTCCAAGGACAGACTTAAGAGGCTCAGGAAATCCTCTCAGATTTTAATAAAATTTTGTGCATATGCTTATTTTTTTTTCTGAGAATAAGAAATTGAAGATTATAAGATTCAAAAAGAGACCCATGGAGCCCAAAACATTACCAACCACTGTTCTATAAAACTTAGCCAATGGGTGTGTTCTAAATTAATGCCTCCCACCCACTCCTCCCCTCAATTGTTGCCTACTCTTGTTAATTCTGTTAACAAATATTTAACCACAAAACACTTTGTGGTTAGAAGATGTTATCCTGGTTTCTTCTATTTCTCAGGCTGTCAATATCTTCTGTCTTTGACTCCCCAACCACTGCTAATTATAAACTTCTCTGCGTATGTGCTGCTTACAGAAAATCTTATGGGTTCTTTATAACTTAAGCTTTTTGTTATGAATTACAATGATAGCTTAGTTTTTTCTTGTGTTTTTCTGTACCCAAAACCTGTATGGGTAGGAACCCTGTTCTGAAAAGATTTGTCCTCTGCCATTTATATTTGTTGAATATTGGAATGAAAGTTTCATGGAGGGGGCAAGTAGTTGCCTTCCTTGAAAATTATCGGAGTTGACAGAAGAATCACAAAGGAGAGAAAACTGTCATATTCTGTCTGATTTTGGGTTTGATTCTGTCTAACCCATTTGTATCCATATTTACATTAAATGACTCCTAACATTTGTGTGGATCCCTGTTTTAAATAACTTTTAAGATTCTTGGATCTTCTGAATTGATGGAAAGAAACATACATTTCCTCCTAATTAAAATCTCTACAATTTAAAAACAAAAACATGCCCACTTGTTAATGAGGAATCACACCGCAAATTCTGCTGTGTGTGTAAGCTGTTGAACTTACAGAGTTGAAAAAAATGCATGCAAAATAAGGGTCGAGGCAATGATGAGTCAAATATTATCCATCAGCATTCATCATAAGGCCCCTGGCATGAAAAAAAGCATTCTTCTCCTGAGACACATGGAGAGCCGAGAAAAGTCAGTCAGGGTAGAAGAAGCCATGCATTCCTTCTTTCTATATATGACTTCTGAGATCTACATTGTTTATCAGTTCACATCACAGAAAAAGTAAATCCTCATTCTTTAGCTACAGACCAGCCAAAAGATAAGCTTTTCTAATAGCCCTTTATATGATTTTCACTTTATTCTATAATGTAAGCTTTGCTATTAACTTAATTGAGCTGATGATATCCATGAGTGGAATAATTCAGAGGTGGTAAATCAGCCTCTAAATTTGCTTTCTGAAAGGAAAGCTTATTTTGTTATTTAATTTGGTTGTTTTACCGCAGTATAGAAAATCTGTTTTACATTAGTTTTTTCCCCATAATGTTTATTTTCATTTTAAAATAACCCTTTGCTTTCTATATGTAATGAATTTCCCAAATCTTTATCACCTTGTAGGAGTAACACTCTGCTGTCTCCCTAACCTTGTGATGAAGAGATTTTTACTTTTGTTGAGTAGTTGAGTTTCCAAATCATAAATCGAATGACAATCTTGTGATGCTTGTCATTGGAGTGCTGAGCAATTTATTGAACTATCCAGTCCTTTAAAACTGGCAGTTTGCTTGATAGGAAGTTAGAGGAGTGAGATTTTGCTAAGAATGTGGCTTTCCTTAAGTCATTTGCAAAAATAAAAAATAAAACAAAAATAAAACAAAACTAAAAACAACTGGCTTTTTTGGGGGAAGTGGCAATAGGCTCTTGTTCACAACATCAAATCTAAGTACCAATCTTATTAGAAGAGGGAATGGAGTCACTTTTGTTGAGCTCTGCTATGTACCTATAGCTGTGACCAAGATATGCTCCTTACCTCTATAGAGCTTACAGTTTACTAGAGAAAAGGTAATTAAATAATTATTATTGCACATGTGATTGGTATTAGGGCATTATGGCAGTGGACACAGTATTTTGGGTCAGCGAAAGCCTTCTAGAAAAGGAGGATGTCAAGGTAAGACCTGAAAGAACAGTAGAAATGAGATGGGTAAAGGATGATGGGATTAGGGGTGAGGGTTGATGGTGTTGCAGTGCTGGATGGAAGAAGATGACTTCTGGCAGGACGAATAGCATGTGCAAAGCATGTGTGAGGAATTCAAATGAGTCCAGGTAGCAACAGAATATAGAATTTGAGTGATAAAAGGTGAGCTGGAGAAGTAGGGACCATTCATTTGACAGTTATGTACTGAAGGTTATGTGCTAGGTGTTAGTCATATCTACCCTCATCAACTTTACTTTCTGGTGAAAAAGAGACTAGATAAGCAAGGAAACAAAAACCAAAATTAGCACAGATTTGTAATAAGTGCTGTGAAAGAAATTAATAGTGCATGATAGCAATGTGGACATGGCTACAGAGTTGTCTGGGATGACCCAGTGGAGAAAGGGACATTTAGGTGGAATCATGAAGGACCAGGAAACGCTAACCATAAGGGGAAGAGAAAGAACATTTCAACAGAGAAGATAACCGTCAGGAAAGAATGGGATGTTAGAGGTTTTACAAGGAGGCTAGTGTGTCTAAAGCATTAATCTAGGAGCAAAGTATTGTGAGATGAAGAGGTAACTCTTCTCAGTTTTACAGGTAAGGAATCTTAGAGGCGATTTGCCCAAGGTTATCTCCAGTACTAAATACTAAAGCTATGAAGATAGTACATGCCTGTATACTACATCTTTGTCCAATCATATGTTTATTCGCTCAACTAATTAATATTGTCAACTAGGCATCATGCTATATGATCCAGGGACACAGTATTATAGCACATAAACAAAAATCCTGCCTCCATGGGGCTATAGCTTGATCTTTTCCCTGAGTCATGTTGCATCCTTGGAGGGCAAGAAGACACAGGGACTTCCATCTGTAAGTAATGGAAAAACAAAGATTAAAATCGTTTATGAATTGAAGGGGAATTACTCGCTTATGTAGTTGGGATAAGACTTCCAGGATGATTAAATCTCCATCTTTATTTTTTCTGTCCTTCTCTTAGTTCTTTACTCTTCTATTATTCAGTTTTGCCCAGTTCCAGAAATTGTATCCACATACCACACTGTCCAAAAGGAGAAGGGGTCCCAGAATTTCCATCATAAGTACTGAGCTTTGTGCTGATTGAGTTGATCTTGACAGAACCAGCTTAACCCTAAGTTCCATATTTATTCCTGAACAAATTACTGTGATAAAAATATTCCCAGAAATTATTAGTAGGGAGCGTGGAAGCATAAGGAAAAGTGTACATAGAAACTTGTGATGAGTGTTGTGTTGTCACCATGAAGGGGAGCCAAAGGTGACATTTAGTGGATGGGGGCTAAGACTGCTAGAGGTCCTTCCATGCATAGGTTATGCCTGCACCACAAAGAATTGTCCCATAGTCTGCATAACTTTTGGATGTGCTTCTGGACAATGTATATATAGGTGAACAATATAGGTGAACAATTCTATATAATTTTACCAATTATGAGTTATTTGTTAAATTTAATACAAACGTTATTTGACTTCTCTTTTAAAATGCTTTAACACATTTTCGAAGAGGTTGAGTTTATTTTTCCTGGTTGCTAAACTTAGGTAATATTTAGAAAAGAGCCTGGCATATAATATATACTGGAAAAACATTTAATAAATAAAGACTGCTCCTTTTTAAATTTATCTTAATCTTTACTATAGACAATATCATCAAATGTTTTTTTTCATGATCAGATTTTTTCCCCCAAATATCTATAGCTGGAAAGGAATTTGCATTGTTAAAAGGTATTTGGCTTTTGAATTTTATTGTAGTCATTTATCTTTTTGCTTTCTTATTTTCTTGTGTGTGGACACTGGACTTGGCAAATTTGAATTGCTATTTAAAGTAATAGTAATAATGAGGGGTGCCTGGGTGGCTCAGTTGATTAAGCAGCTGACTTTGGCTTAGGTCATGATCTCCTGGCTCGTGGGTTCAAGCTCTGTGTCGGGCTCTGTGCTGACAGCTCAGAGCCTGGATCCTGTTTGGGATTCTGTGTCTCCCTCTCTTTCTGCCCCTCCCCCACTTACGCTCTTTCTCCCTCACAAAAGTAAATAAACATTAACATAAACAAAAAAGTAATAGTAATAATGAGAACTAACATTTCTTTTTCTTCTGTTCTTATTCACTATTTATTTATTTAGTAAGTAGAATATTTGTTTAAATATTTTTCCCCTTTAAGTTTTTTTTTAAATTTTAGTTTGTTAATGTGCAGTGCATTATTGGTATCAGGAGTAAAATTTAGTGATTCATCACTTACATACAACATCCAATGCTCATCACAAGTGCCCTCCATCCATCACCCATCTAGACCATCCCCCCACCCACCTCCCTCTATCAGCCCTCAGTTTGTTTTCTATCTGAGTCTCTTGTGGTTTGTTTCTCTCACTCTTCTCCCCTACCCTCCACTTCCCATATGTTCATCTATTTTGTTTCTTAAATCCCACATATGAGTGGGATGTTTTTCTCTGACTTATTTTGCTTAGCATGATACATTCTAGCTCCATCTGTGTCATTGGAAATGGCAAGATTTTGTTCTTTTTGATGGCTCAGTAATATTCCTCTGTGTGTGTGTGTGTGTGTGTGTGTGTGTGTGTATACACCATATTTTCCTTATCCCTTCATTTGTTGATGGACATCTGGGCTCTCTCCATAGTTTGGCTGTTGTTAATGCTGCTATAAACATTGGAGTGCATGTACTCCTTCAAATCTGTATTTTTGTATCCTTTGAGTAAATACCTAATAGTGGAATTGCCAGGTTTTAGGGTAGTTCTATTTTCAGTTTTTTGAAGAACCTCCATACTGTTCTCCAGAGCCACTGCACCAGTTTGCATTCCTGAAAAATTCTGTATAATTATCTGAACCTAGAACTTAGCTGTTTCACATTTAAACATGAAGTATAGTTTTGGTGGTACTATTTGAGTGTATACTGAGTTTTCTAGAAGTATAGCTACTGGCTATATTATGAGAATATTGTATTGTGTTCAGAATTTTTCTAAGATTTATTGACCCATTTGACAAAAATCGCATCATGGTTGGGATGTTGCTCAGGTATTGGAGTTATCTGTTCACTATACCTTATAACCTGCATTTCTAGGTGTCTTATTTCATGCTGATTTACATATTGGAATGCATTTGTTTTATAAATTACTTTAAAAATTCTGCTTTCTGTTTTATTTTGAAAATTATATTGATTTTTGAAATTACGGAGATAACTATATTTATTTGTGAATTTCAATTTAGAATGGGAGCATTACAAAGTATTATATAAAGGAATGTTAGGTTTGATCAGGTTGAAGTCACTGGTTTAGACCCATCAGAGACCAGCCCTAGAATTGGAGGTAGGGTCAATACCTGTATAGCCTCATTAATATACTCATAGAAGGGGCTATTGGAGAGAGATCCACACTGTCCACTAGATGCTCATATTATCATTAAATGTGGACCTTTTCTAAGAATTGATTGGAGTTTAATATTTTTTAAATTTTTATAGCTTTATTTTTGAGAGAGAGAGAGAGAGAGCGAGCGTGAGCGAGTGAGCAGGGGAGTGGCAGAGAGCGGGAAACACAGAATCTGAAGCAGACTCCAGGCTCTGAGCTGTCAACACAGAGCCCAATGCAGGCCTTAAACTCATGGACTGAGAGATTATGACCTGAGCAGAAATTGGACGCTTAACCAACTGAGCCACCCAGGCGCCCCTGGAGTTTAATATTTTTAATGTTTAAATGCATTCTTGTGGAAAAGTCAGATTAGGGTGACTTCTCATTGTGAAGATAGCCCAAATTGTTTATTTCAAAAAGCCAAGTTCAACTGGGATTACATGTGATACAAATTTTATTTTATTTTATTTAAAAAAATTTTTTTTGGTTTTATTTAGTTTTGAGACAGAGACAGCATAAATGGGGGAGGGGCAGAGAGAGAGAGGGAGACACAGAATCTGAAACAGGCTCCAGGCTCTGAACTGTCAGCACATAACCCAATGTGAGACTTGAATCCAGGAACCGTGAGATCATGACCTGAGCCAAAGTCGGTTGCTTAGCCGACTGAGCCACTCAGGTGCCCCACAAATTTTATTTTATATTGAAAATTTTATCAACATAAATTTCAGATTCTCTCTTAATTCAGCTCTGCGTAGTTACCTCTCATTTGTTAGTTGTTTTAACACATTATTTTCCATTTTAGTGTTGTGAACTAAATGCACAATTTCAGGACCTAGAAGGGTATTGAAATGTAAAAGCTGACCTGGCCATGAAGTCATGAAGAGGAATGACTGAAATACTAAGTTCTGGTAAAAGTTCATCAGGGGATCAGTAGAAGGATAGAAATGGAAGGCAGCAAGTATAAAACATGAATAGTGGTTGGTTTATTTTACATACTAAATAGTTGAGACAACTTCTAGGCTAGAGTTATACAAACATATGTTTCCTTTAAAACAGAGTTTGTTTTTATTTTTATTTTTTAATATTTTTGAGAGAGAGAGAGAGAGAGAGAGAGACATGCTCTCTCTCATGCTGTCATGCTCATGACAGCATGAGCAGGGGAGGGTCAGAGAGAGAGGGAGATACAGAATCCGAAGTAGGCTCCAGGCTCTGAGCTAGATGTCAGCACAGAGCCCGAGGTGGGGCTTGAACCCACGAACCGTGAGATCATGACCTGAGCCGGAGTCAGATGCCCAACTGACTGAGCCACCCAGGTGCCCCTAAAACAGAGTTTAAAAACAAACATTTGAAAAGGGCCATTTTAGATAGTGGGAGTTTAGTTTTTTTCTTCATACTGCTATAAAATTCACACCCAAATGAAGATCTTCTTTGCTGCCTTGAATTAAATTACAAGTCAAAAAAGTATGCCTACTGCTTTGGCCATGCATATTTGGTGCGATGCACATATAGCCCTCTGGGGTGTTCCAGGAGCACAATTGAGAGTCATTTGAATTTTAAAGAGGGATTTATGGTGTGATCCTAGGTCATACTTCCAAAGCTCTTCACTTCTGGGACTTTCTAAGTTCCTATAAACTAATTTTTTTTTATATACCAAACCACCTCTAAATATGTAGGAATTAACTACTTGCTCTTGGATAGTCTTAAGTGCATAGAGAAAGTGCAAATGTTACCACTGTTTCTCTTTCTCCTTGTGTGTGGATGCCCCCCACAGAGTCTTTACAGTTTTGGGGGATAGTAGGTGATCTATTTATTTTGTAATTACTTAGCAGAGAATGGCTCTGACATTTTGCTTTCATGCCCCAAATTTCTAGCTCCTCCAGTGAACTGTAGTATATGTTTTTGCACTGTTTTGTATGTGACACTTTCCCCACAAAAGCCAATGAACAACACAGCATTGTCCCTTAGTGAGATTTTCAGTTTTAATGTGTTATTTTATGTCAACTGGCTTTTTTGGTTTTACATCAACATTGTAATCAGTAGCTAACGTTTTGTTAAGCAATTTATTGATGCTTATCACTTGTCAGGGTTTTAGTTTGCTAACTGCTGACATGATTGTCATTTTCCTGTTCAGAAAAGGGTTTTTACAGTTTCATAAAATGTTGGCAAACATATCATTTTCTCTCTCTTCTCTTCCTGTTGTTGACCTTGCTTATAAAATAGGTATATCTTTCTCAAAGAAACATACTGTGTTTGAAAATCTGGACAATTAAAACATATCAAATATGGGTTAGTAGATTTCAGTTGCTGCTTACAGAAGACCATTATGTGGAACGTGTCATATGTTTATGTGCAGACATGCTCTCAACCTTCTGTGAATGCTCTTTGCACAGTTCTTGCCCCTTAGTGGGTGCTCAGGAAATGTCAAATGAAGCAAAATGAAGAATACATGTAAATGATCACTTTCTAAGTTTAAATAATAATTCTAGTTTTAATTCATTTTCTTGCTACAGTGTATCCTAGGGAATGAGTCAGCCAATAAAAATGTCATGAACTGGTCTTACTGGATTTACACTATTAGTTTATATATTCACGTATTCCTCATTCCTTTGAATTGTGTATTTCATTTCTGCCACTTTAATTTTGAGCTAAGATAATATTTTTTCCCTTTGTGTGAATTTCAGCAACAGCAGGAGAAAATTCTGAAGGCTTCCTAATAGCCATTGCAAACTCTTGTTTACTAAGAGTAAAAGAAAAAGCTAAAGGGGCATTATTGTACAAGGCTACAACTATGGTTGTAAAGTCCTTCTACTCCCCCCGCTTCCCTCCCCAATTTTTACTTGGGGTAACCGAGGTCATTTACCAGAATGCTCTCTTCTAGTTTACTGTTGAAAATAGCTGCTAAAATGTAAGAAGGTTAAGTTCCTAGAGTATTAGAATTGAATAGTGAATAAATACTTTGGATTTACGTTTATCATCTGTTATAACAAAGAAATGGGGTTTATGGTTGATTTAATATGCTAGTTAATGAAATGTTACTAATGCATAACATAGAGAGTACTCATTTATCCAGGATGACTGGGAAATTGATTATTATGTACTTTGGATCTTTAAGGGTTCCTACAAATCCTCTATCTTCTATAGCAGTGGTTCTCAACTGGGAAAATTTTGCTCCTTATGGTGACATTTGATAATGTCTGGAGACCTTTTCGATTGTCATTGTGTCCAGAGGAAGAAGTGCCACTAGCACTGAGTGGGTGAAGTTCAGGGATGCTGCTAAACATCCAGGCAGAAAGACCATCCTCATGACAAAGAATGATCTGGTCCGAGATGTCGATAGCCCAGAGTTTGAGAAACACTGCTCTGCAGATTAGCACTTTTTATCAAATTAGAATTCAGTAAAATTGGGCTATACTGCAAGAATACATCAAATATTTTTGATGATTTAGATGATAGTTTAGCATCTTACAGTGCTTCTGTGTCTTTACCCCTTTAAAAAAATTTTTTTTAATGTTATTTATTTCTGAGAGAGAGACAGCATAAGCAAGGGAGGGTCAGAGAGAGAAGGAGACACAGAATCTGAAACAGGCTCCAGGCTCTGAGTAGCTATCAGCACAGAGCCTGACACAGAGCTCAAACCCACGAACCGTGAGATCATGACCTGAGCTGAAGTCAAATGCTTAACCGACTGAGCTACCTAGGCACCCCTGTCTTTACCCTTGTATTGGTGACGTGTACAAGAGTTTATGAGGCTTCGCAGTTGCTAGATGGATAAAGATGTAATTCTGTGGCACAGTTATCTCAAGAGGCTCAGTTAATTCTTGTGTCATAATAGTTATTTCAGTTGGAATTGCTACTTCTTCCTTATAGGGAGGATTATTTACATTTCACATTACAGCAGAATTGAAATATAACTTTGTTAATGTGTTTCTTAATTTTTTAATGTTTTATTTATTTTTGAGAGAGACAGAGATCGAGAACAAGCAGGAGAGGGGCAGAGAGAGAGAAAGGGAGACACAGAATCCAAGCAGGCTCCAGTCTCTGAGCTGTGAGCTCAGTGCCTGATGAGGGGCTCGGACTCACTATCCATGAGATTATGACCTAAGCCGAAGTCGGACGCTTAACCATCTGAACCACCCAGGCATCCCTGTTAATATGTTTTTAAATGTGCTTTAATAATAATAGGTGATGTGGTCTTGGTAGAATACTTGGGCCAACATAGCTGTTATTACAATATCCCATGCTTTTATTTTAAGTACTAAGGGAAAATAAGAAAGAAAAAATTTCCTCCTACCATGGGATAAAGTTTATTTGTGTGCACAATTCAAGAAAATGGAAAAGAAAATGATGTGTTTCTGGGTAGAAAAACAGAGGAATCTGTTTATTTATTTGTCAGTCAATTAAATATTTATTGAGGACGGTCTCATTAACATTCTGGGTCTAATGCAGTAAATTGAAGTTTTTATGATGTCATTTACTGAATTATTTGGAAAATAATAAAAGTTTAAAACATGAAACTGAAATTAATTTGATGTCTATAGAAGCTTCCTGCACACATGGATTCAAATATAATATATGATATTTATAGCTAGCGAGACTTCAATAATAGAAGCTGCCTATTGTGTGACCGTAGTCTTATCCCCTGAACCACTCTGAGTTATGGGGTCATTAAGTGCTTATCATCCTTAAGTGGGTTTATGCGGTTAATTATTCCTTTTTTACTAAGCACACATTAAACACCTGATATGTGCAGTGATGTTCTGGCAAGAAGGGACATAAATGTCAATCAGGAATAGCCCATGCCCTTCTGAGGTGCTGCAGGAGGAGGTGCTGGGCCAGGGAAGAGAAAGTTGGAGAAACGGGATGTTGAGAACATTGAGTGGGACAGGAGCAGTGAGGAGATAGAGTTATATGAGTAGTGATGTGTCATCAGTGGTAAAAGACGATCAACAAAGCATGAAAGGAGCAATTTGTCACTTAGTTGACCTCTTTTTTTTTTTTTTTAACCTGGCTTTGATTACTTTTAACCCTTTCTGTAGACACCTCTAACTCTCTGTTATGTTGAATAATTAGCTTTGGGAAGGGCAGGGTAAACACAAGCATAATTTATGTTTGTTTCACAGACTCTGAGATTCCAGGGAAATGAGTTCTCTAGGCACAAACTCTGTGCATTGATTTCATCACACTTCATAACAAGCCTGTGGCTTTCAGGGCCTTTTCTCTGAATGGATTAACATTGAATAAACAATGAAAATTCTTGAGCCTATATATTCTGCAGTTTCTATTTCAAAACAGTCCTGATTCAACTTTAAAATATCTTTTTTGTTTTATCTTAGAGTGATAAAATTGACCTGAACACACTGCTGAGAGAGAAGAAAAAAGAAGTGAGGCAGGCAACTTGATCTCAACATGTCCAAAATAGAATGCATTATTTCCCACCCTCCTCATGTTTCTTAGTCCCTGTCCATTTTTTTCTATTCTTAAGTGTGGCTCCATTGGATGTCTTTCATGTCAGTCTTGATACCTTCAAAGTTGTTATCCACAGCAGTCATACTGATCTATAGAAACCATAAATATGAAGGGAATAATATAATATTAACAGATAATATTTTTTTAATGCCAGTATAGTTAACATACAGTGTTGTATTTCAGGTATACAATATAGTGATTCAACAATTCCATACATCAGCCAGTGCTCATCATGATAAGTGCACTTAATCCCCGTCACCTATTTCACCCATCTCCCTACCCACCTCCCCTCCAGTAACCATATGTTTGTTCTCTGTGTTAAGAATCTTTTTGTCTTTTTCTTTATTCGTTTATTTTGTTTCTTAAATTCCACACATGAATGAAATCATGTGGTATTTGTCTTTGACTTATTTCACTTAGTGTTCTACTTTTAACTCCATCCATGTCATTGTGAATGGCAAGATTTTATTCTTTCTTGTGGCTGAATAATATTCCTTTGTAGATTTATACCTCGTCTTTTTTATCCATTCATCAATCGATAAACACTTGTTCTGTTGTCATAATTTGGCTATTTGAATAATTGTGCAATACAAATAAGAGTGCATATATCTTTTTGAATTAGTGTTTTTGTATTTGTTGGGTAAATACTCAGGAGTGGAATTACTGGATCACATGGTAATTCCAGTTTTAATTTTTTGAACAACCTCCATACTGTTTTCCACAGTGTCTGTACCAGTTTGCATTCCCAATAGTGCACAAGGGTTTCTTTTTCTCTACATCCTCAGCAACACCGTTGTTTTCTTGTGTTTTTGATTTTAGCCATTTTGACAGCTGTGAGGTAATACCTAATTGTGGTTTTTGATGATGAGTAATGTTGAACATCTTTTCATGCATTTGTTGGCTATCTGTGTGTCTTCTTTGGAGAAATGTCTGTTCATGAGTTCTGCCCATTAAAAAAATGTGTATTCATTTTTGAGAGAGAGCAAGACAGAGCGAGAGAGAGTAAGTGAGCATGCAGGCAGGGGAGGGGGAGAGAGAGAGAGGGAGACAGAGGATCCAAACTGAGCTCTGTGCTGATAGCAGAGAGCCTTATGTGGGGCTTGAACTCCATACTGTGAGATCATAACCTGAGCCGAAGTTAGATGCTTAACTGACTGAGACACACAGGCACCCCTGCTTCTGCCCAATTTTAATTGGATTATTGGGGTTTTTTTGGTGTTGGGTTCTGTAAGTTTTTTTTTATATATTTTGGGTTCTAACCCTTTATCAGATGTGTCATTTGAAAATGTCTTCTCCAATTCAGTAGGTTGTCTTTTAGTTTTGTTGTTTCCTTTGCTGTGCAGAAGCTTTTTATCCTGTTGTCCCAATAGTTTATTTGCTTTTGTTTTCTTCACCTCAGGAGACGTATCTAGAATGATGTTGTTATACCTGATGTAGGAGAAATTACTGCCTGTTTTCTTTTAGGAGTTTTATGGTTTCAGGCCTCACATTTAGGTCCTTATTCTGTTTTGAGTTTATTTTTGTGTATGGTGTAAGAAAGTTTCATTCTTTTGCATTTCGGTGTCCAGTTTTCCCAATCCCGTTTGTTGAGAGACTTTTTTCTCCCATTGCATATTCTTGTCTCCTTTGTTGGGGATTAATTGAACATATAATTATGGGTTTATTTGTAGGCTTTCTATTCGGTTCCATTGATCTGTGTCTGTTTCTGTGTCAGTACCATAACATTTTGATTACTACAGTTTTGTAGTATATCTTGAAACCTGGGATTGTGATACCTCCAGTTTTGTTCCTCTCTTTCAAGATTGCTTTGGCTCTTCAAGGTCTTGTGTGGTTCCATACAAACTGTAAGTTTGCTTCTTAGTATTCAGTGTACAGTAAGTCCTTCAATTTTCATAAGAGTATAATATCAGAACTATTATTACCTTTATAGTATAGATGATAAACCTTAGGTACAAGAAGAGCTTGGTCTAAGTGACATATCTAGCATGCAGCAAAGCCAGATTTTTACCCGGTATTCTGATTTGGGAGCAGTGGGTCACAACATCCAGGCTATGCTCTTCTGCTTAGGATGATCATTGTCTCCTCAGAGCCCACCAAGAAAATCAAGTACACTTCTCATTTAATGACTTTTAAATCATTTTTTGAAAAAACCTTTTGCTGGGGCACCTAGGTGGCTCAGTCGGTTAAGTGTCTGACTTCAGCTCAGGTCATGATCTCACTTGTGGGTTAGAGCCCCGCGTCATGCTCTGTGCTGACAGCTGAGAGCATGGAGCCCACTTCAGATTCTGTTTCCCTCTCTCTCTGCCCTGCCCCCTCTCGATCTGTCTCTGTCTTTCAAAAAGGAATAAATGTTTAAAAAATATTTTAAAAAACTCTATTGCTAAATGAAAAACTAAAAGTAAAAAAAAATCCATTAATTTTAACCAGAAAAATTATAGTGAATTCCATCTCAAGATACCTCAACAATTTTCACAGGTAGAAAAAGATAGCAATTCAACAAGAAAAGCAGGTTTATATAAACAATAAAGAACAATTTAAAAGTGAATAAATGGAATGAAGGTTTATTTTACTTGTGAAAAAGGAGGAAGAAGAGAGTTGGGAGCAGGTAGTAAGTGTTAGAGTACAGTGTGAAATCCCTCTTTGGAGAATGTGGTCCCCTTTCTGTCTCTTTTTTTTCTTTTTTACTTTGTTACCAATTCTTGGCCTTTTTTGGGCTTAAGATTATCCTGTTCTCAAGCTTCACTTTATAAGTGATCACACAGGAAAACATCTTCAGGGCAAAATAAAAACTAAACACGAGAGCACACCTAATACATACAAAGCATACATGCACACAGCAGACATGTATTTTCTCTGTCTCTCTGCCTCTCTCAAAAAATGTTTTGGGTTCATCTAAATGTGGTACTTATTTCAAATGAATTCCCTAAGATACTTTGATTAAAAACTAGTAAGTCAAGTAAGTTGGTGAGTGTGTCTCCCTAAAAGTGTAACATCAGTATATCATGTCCTAACAGTGTATTTATTTAGTGAATTTTTGGGTAAAATGTTGCTGTCTTAAAAAATTGATTTAGGGGTGCCTGGGTGGCTCAGACAGTTAAGTGTCTGACTTCAGCTCAGGTCATGATCTCGCGGTATGTGAGTTCAAGCCCCAAGTCAGGCTCTGTGCTGACAGCTCAGAGCCTGGAGCCTGCTTTGAATTCTGTGTTTCTCTCTTTCTCTTGGCCCCACTCCCACTCTGTATCTCTCTCAAAAGTAAATAAACATTTTTAAAAAATTGATTTAAAAATTGCCTAACTTTTCAACAGGTATATAGGTCATTACCTAAAGTCATTATGAAATAAGTTTACATTTGGCACATGAAGTCCCTCAAGATTCCACCATTGCATTGCTTCTCAGCCTCATTTCCCCCACTTTGTATCTCCTACCTTGTTGACATGACTGTATTGTTAATAGTTATGCATCCATATGATGCAGTCCCATACCTCTCTTCCCCCTGCATGGAGTATCCCCTTCTACACACACAGTGATTTGTGTGTTCACAAATCTCTTTTCCCTGGAGAGAGAGACATTGTGTCTTCTAAGGCTGTGTGGTACGCAAACATTGCTGAGCAGCTAGTCTGAAACAAAATATTGGTTAATGCCTTTGCAGAAAGGGTACAAGCAAGAGTGATCCTTGGAGAGTTTTCTCCCAGCAATTGTTGCGATTGGCACATTGTATTAAAATTATCCATTTAAGACTCTGGTTGGTGAGTTCATTTAGAGCAGAGATTTAATCATGTTGATCTTTATATCCCTACTATCCAGCTTAGTGCTTATGACAGATTAGAGAATCGATATGTTTATGAAATAAATGAATAAATAAAGACCTTTAAAAATCTGGAGAACATGGGGGCTATAACAAAAGTTGTTTTATTTAAGACAATCCATTAAACCCCACTGAGAACAACTGGAATTTAAATGCCAGGTGGCTCGTAGACAACCAGCTGGGTTTCCATGATCCATATTCTAATACATTTAAAAATAATTATTATGTAATGATAATGTGGAGTCCATCATTTTGTGCCAAGCACGGAGTTAAACTGTTTATAAATTATGCCCCACTATATCCTGGTAAGCAGTGCTATGAAGCAGTACTATTATTGTTTGCTATTGGAAACAGAGATTCAGAAAAGTAATGTGATTTGTTCACACGTGCATAGATGATCAGTGGCAAAGGTGGGATCTGAACCCAGGTGGTTTGACCCTGGAGGTTGTGCTTTTAGCCACTTAAATTCAATAGCCCCTCACAAGAAAGGAAAAAAAAAAGATGGGCATGAATTAGGTTCCCTCAAGAGAGGCTCTGTTTCCCAAAGAGAGTTGCACAGAACAACAACAACAACAAAAGAAGCCCTATTAACAGGTTCCAGCATGCATTTCAGGAAATAAACTGAACGGTGGATGTCTCTCTTGCAAAGGAGAATGCAGTGCTTTGAGGATGATGGTGTGACATTAGCATCCTTCTCCAATGCTGGTGGTGAAAGATCCACGAAGACTCTGTCTTGCTAACCTTTAACCAACTGAGGGCTCCAGCAGGGCCACCTTCATGGGCATGTGACCTCTGCAGTTAGTTGCATAGGATTCCACATTTGGAGGCTGTGCTTTGAAGGGTTTCCTTGGTTAACGTCCTGCTCTGCTGTCACTGTCTTGAAGTTTTTTTTTTTTTTTTCTTTAACTATTTTATTTCTGAGAGAGAGACAGCGTGAGCAGGGGAAAGTCAGAGAGAGAGGGAGATAGAGAATCCGAAACAGGCTCTAGGGTCTGAGCTGGGTGTCAGCACAGAGCCCAATGTGGGGCTCAAACCCACAAACTGCGAGATCATGACCTGAGCCGAAGCCGGACGCTCAACTGACTGAGCCACCCAGGCACCCCGTCTTGAAGTTCTTAATACTTTTAGAAAAAGGGGCTCTGCATTTTCACTTTGTACTGGGCATCTCAAATTTTGTAGCTACTCATGGGCTGGAATCTTGGTTAACCCTTGATGACAGCTAATGATCGGACAGTGGAGACAGGACATGGACAGGTGACATCAGAAGAGCCACCAGCAAAGGTCTTTAATAGCCTGAGGTTATGCAAGTATCCTTGATGGACTCTGTAGAGAAAAGCTCAGGTCCTGGATTTCAAGGCTGTAGAGTACACAATGCGCTGAGTACTTGATGATTTTATAATATCACCCTGGGACTGATATAAGATATTGATTGCAGAATACCAGTCTTTCTTAAGGGGAAAAATAGTATAGACTGTATTTTCCAGATTTTTAGAGATCTCAGGTCTGGTTTCATTCTTTTTCCTGGTGTGATGGTTTGTTGGTTCAACTTGACCACTGTCTTTTATAAAAGCACCAAGTCAATTAAAGGAGAAAAAATACTTCCTTCTGGCAGGAATCAATATCTACCATTTCCATTTTGATACATAAATTACATTGCTATTATCTTCAGTAAATGCAAATATACTTTGTGATTTTAGGGTGTTTGTGGGAGAGGGTGTGACTGCAAGCTCAATATATTCTATACTATCACTGAAATACAGCAGTATTTAACAACAGCTTTGATCTGTAGTGCTTTAGTGATACTGGCTGGCTGGTGTGCCTTTTCTTCCTCAGAAACTTTACTGAGAGGCTTTAAATTGGCCTTTGTCTTCTTCATCTGCATTTGCTTCTGACAAACACATGTGTAATCCAGATCTTTCTTCTTGTGATTATTTTGTTCTGTACAGTTTTATATCCCTGTCTCTGCAATATCCTGAACTCCCCTGCTGAATTCCACCATTCTACTACCAATGAAGATAAATAGGGACAAGGAACACTGATTTGTGGAGTAGTTTCTTAAGAGCCACTTGTCTTGATGTATCGTTACTGATTTATCCAGGTCCTAAACCTCTTCTGTGTTCAAGTGATTGTGTTTTGTTAGGTAGTGAATATAATTTTAGTTAAAACAGGAGAATTTCTGTGGGGGAATGGAGTTCCCTAACCTCCAATTCTACAGAATTGTATGTTTTACTCCTGCAGACCCAGCAGAGGGAGCCCAAGTTAATGAACAAAACTTTCACTGGTGCGGTTTTGATGACTCAGAACTAGTAATTCATAGTCAAAATCATAGCTGGTGATTTTTTATTTTTCTGGCAAGGGGTGTAGTTAGGATAGAGAGTTCCTATGTGCATATGTGTGGGTGTGTGTGTAGAGAGTAGAAGAAAGAAGTAAAACAGAAGGTGCAAGTCATGTGAATTTTAAGATGTACTTGAAATGTGGTTGATGTATTATATCTTCAAGGGGGAAATGGCAAACTTAATGGAGTAAAGCATTTGATTTTCAGATCCTGAGAAGCCACTTTTATGCTAAATGTATAAAATGACTTTGTTTTCTTTTTCAATTTGCTGTTTCTCCCCTTAAAACTTTTTAGATTGAATCCTAATATATTTTCATTTCTTGTGATTTTTTTAATATTTAGGGTAATTTGCCAATGAAAGCTTTATTTATTTCCTTCTTCAGTTCATTAGCTCACTGGCCCACACATTATGTGTGTATCCATGTCTGAGTATTTCCTTCTTTGGTTCATTGGCTCACTGGTTCACACATTGTGTGTATATCCATGTCTGAGTACAGAAAATCGTGGAGGCTGTTTAAGTTTAGATGAATATTTATTCAATAGATTAATCAATTAGTCTACTAACTGTCCAAACAGCGGTTATTGAACTTTTAGTACAATATGAGGAGCAGAAGATGTGTGTCGGTGGGCATGATGGGGTGCTGTGCAGTCAAGAGAGGAATCAAACCTTTCTCTGTTCTCAACGAACTTACATGTAGCTGAGTAAATACATGTTCAGTAATCCGCAAAACATTATATAACCAAATGCTAAGCAGTAGTTCAAAGTGTACATAAACAACGTAAAGTAGGTGTTTGTAGAAGAGATCAACAGATCTTTGAGGTAGCTGGAAGAGCCCAGAAAGACTTTAAGGAGGATATGGCCGGGCCTGAATGGTAACTGGCTTTGTACCTGGAAAGAGAAGAGGGGCCAGGGCCTTCCTTGGTAGAGAAGCAATTTGAGAAAGTATGATTTAGGATGGAGATACAGGTTCATTGTGTGAGGTGACGTTGTTTGTGTATAGTATGCTCCTACGGGGTACCATTCACAGCAAGCCTGGGGGGAATGGTGTTCTTGGAGGTACCCGGTCTCCTAGGATGAGGTCTGGAGTGACAGGTTATAGTGAACACTGGTTTTTTTACCCTTTGTATATTATAAGCATCTGTCACTCTAATGAGAGGAATCTGTAACACAGTGGGTATAGATTAGACTATATAATCAGACACTCTGGATTTGAATTAAAAAAGAGATGTGTGACCTAAGATACATTTCTTAATCTTTCTATGCCTTATTTCCCCCTCTTCTATAAAATGATGTGGTAATAATAGTACCCGCTGCATCAAGTTGTAATGGTTAAATGGGACAGAATGTCATCTGCTTAAAACGGTACCTAGAGTCTAGTGAGCCCTGAATGTTTCCTGTTATTATCAAAGAACTAATGTGTCACTGGAACAGAAAGCAATATCCTACTTTTCCAAGTGCAGAAATATTTCATTAGGTTTTTCTGTTATGAAATTTCTGGGTCTTGCCGAGACTACTTTGTATTTTGCTGGTTGAGAATTACGGAGCAGATTGTGTGGTTCAGGATTATGCTGGTTTTGCAGGCTGGCTTATGGATGGATATCAGCATGGCCTCCCTTGCTTCAGTGAAAAGCAAAGCTGACACTTTTTTCAGTTAAGTGTCCTCACCTGGGAATTTGGCAGTCTCCCTTGTACCTGCAGCGTCTCCACACTTTGCAGTTGCTTTGAACCATGGACAGAATATAAACTCCATGAGGGCAGGAATCATGTGTTCTTTGATAACTGTTTTATCTCCTGTGCCTGGCCTTCATGTTTCTTTTCTTTTCTTTTCTTTTTTTTTTTTTTAATGAATGGGCCAATGATTGAATGGAGGCATGATTTTAAAAATGAAAGCTGTCTCCTACATATTTTTTAGCAGTCCTATTCCTAGCATAGGTGAAGTAAGCATCACTACAGAATGTCTTGAGGGATGGCTAATTAAATATCTCCCCTGGTGTTTTATCATTGCCATGAAGCGAACATCTCTTATATTTTAGATCACTTTATAGTTTACAAGTGCTCTCTTCTTTCCTACAGCATTCGTGTGAATTCATTGTTTCTTGCATTTAATAAATCGAGTCTCAGGAGACTTAAATGATTGACTCAATCTTTCATATGAATTACTGTGGACTTTGGACTTGATGAAGTCCTTGGACAACAAGTGCAGAGGATATTCTTTAGATGTGTGTGAAACCTGAATGGAAAGCCTCAAGATTATCTTCATTCCATAGGGAAGGATGGAGCCTCAACAAATTTCTCATGTCTATGTACATAATTTGCGAGATTAGGCTAGGGTTACCTTGGAACATGCTCATAGGGGATGTGATACCAAGTAGAACCTTGAGGTAGAAGTAGAGGGCAGAATTAGAATTCTACGTGGATGGGTCACAGAAATCATGATATGTCCATTGGAGCTGGAAGTCCTGAATGGGATGCTCTGGTAGAGGTTTTGAATAAAAGGAGTGGGAATGTAGAAAAAGTCAAGATAGGGAAGACTGGAAAATAGAGGACCCAGAGTATGCATTAAAAACCCAAATAATTTTACGTAGAGCTGGTCCAGCTGTTGGGTCAGGTGGAAACCTGAAGCCAAGTGACTGAGTAGACGGGAACTGTCTGACTATAAACACTATAGGAGGGGAGAGTTTGAAAAGACCTTTAGTTCTTCCTCTTCCGTCTTGGGCTTGGAGAAAAGCCTTTATCAGATATGTTGGTAACATTCATCATCTTCCATACCAGTGTTTATCTTATGGTCTGAGACATGCCTGCAAATAGATTTTGCCTTACAAATTGCACTCCTGTTGATTATTTCTATTCTGAATTTCCAACATCATGAGATTATGAAGTAGATTCTTGAAAAAGAAATTAAAAAATGCCTATTAAATGAGATTGTTGAAATGTACAATGTCATATCCTTAGGTACTTAGTAAATACAAACATAATTGAACTCAATCAACATTTGTGGGCACTTCTATTATATGACTTATCATAGTTGGCCCCATTTTAAAGTTATTTATGGCTCCCTGATTATATTATGGAACAAATTTGTGTTCTTTTTACTCTCTGGTGCACATCATAGATGTTTGTTAAATGGATTGAAAGTTAAACCCTTTTACTTTTACAGAGTAAATTGGTAAAGAAACAAGAGAGAAACAAGAGCTCCTCTGAGATAGTTGATATTTGTCAATTAATTTACTATTTAGTATGCCATTTCTTTATTTGTCAATTAGTTTTATGTATAAGGCAGGTTTACTCTGTTTAATTTTAGAGCAGATTTAAAAATAACTAATAAAAAGTGCTGTAAAACAAATCATGGTATAAGTACAAAAGTGGAAACGGAAGCTGATATGTGAAGCAATGATTGTCTTTGCCTTTTCCGCATTGCTGTGGCTTTCTGTGTGTTTCAGTTAGTCATGATAGATTTATAAATATGTCTTAAAGAAGAGATTGGGAATGCTTAGCTGTTAGGAAAATCACCTTCCTGTTT
>NW_027532408.1:1263909-1279666 GCF_008692635.1 Crocuta crocuta
TAGGAAAATCACTTTTCTTTTCTCTTTTTTTTTTTTTTTTTTTACTATCATTTTAGTGTGTATGATGAAATTAGCAACTTCTATTTCTACTGTGCAGGATTTTCTTTCATTTAGGAAAGTGTTATATAAGTAATGACAATTTCAGGATAGCTTATTTTAGAATTGTGTAATAGTTTCCTATAACTAGACATCAAAACCTGAAAATTTCATTAAGGGTGAAGAAAAATGAAATTAGATTCTTAACCCACACTATATAAAAAGATTAACTTCAGATGAAGATTTCAATGCCAAAACCAAATCTTTAAACACTTAGTAGGAAATGTAGGTGAATGTGTTTTAGACCTAGAGGTAGGAAAATTTTGCTTAAACAATGCATAAAACATGTTGATTATAAAATACATAATTTTTATTATATTAAGAGTAAAAACTTGAGTTCAAGAGATATTAAATTGAAAGTCCTGTAACAAGCTAGGAGGAGTTATTCACAATATACACAACTGACTAACGATGGGTGTCAAGAGCATAAAACATTTTCTACAAATGAATTAGATAAATGGGCAAAGATCTTCTTTTTGGAGGAGAGGGAGAAATGTTTGCATGTGGGGGAGGAGTGGAAGGGGTGAGAGAGAGACTCTTAAGCAGGATCCACACCCAGCACAGAGCTGGACATGGGACTTGACCTCATGTTTGTGAGACCGTGACCTGAGTGGAAATCAAGATTCAGATGCTCAACGGACTGAACCACCCAGTCGCCTCATGGGCAAAAGATCTTAATAGGTATTTCATAGAAGAGAAACTTTTATGACCAACAAACATGTGAAGAGATGTTCATTATGTCATCTCATATCCCTTAGTGATCACGGAAATGCAAATAGAGACAATTATGCAATATTATTTTATACTCGGCAAAAAATTTAAAAGCCTAATAATATCAGTTGTTAGAATATAGATCTGGTAGATGTTCATTGCTAGTCATGGAGCAAATTGGTGCAATCATTTTGGAAAATAATGACATTTTAGAAAAAGTTGCAGATTCACATATCCTTTGTTCCAGAAATTACATTACTAGGTATCAACTGAAACTCATTTACATGTATAACAGAAAGGACATACAAGGAGGTTCATGTCAGTGCTATTTAAGGTATAACCTAGAAATAATCCAAGTGCATATCAGTAGGAGAGTAGATAAATTGTGATATATATTCATGATAAAATATGACTTAGCAGTTGAATGAAGTACAACATTTATAAATATGAATGAATCTTAGCAATATAATAGTCAGTTAAAAATCAAGTTCTACACTTGTGGGGTTGAGCACTGGATGTTATATGGCAACCAACTTGACAATAAACTATTTGTAAAATAAAATCAAGTTCTAAAGAAATTATAACATACTGTTTTTATAAAGTTAAAAACAACTAAAATATCTCTTAAATACAGGGTGATGTAGTAATTCTGTATAACAAGGATGTCAAGGGAATTATGAATATGGAATGCAGTATGGTTATTGTCTCAAGTCTGGAGTCAAAGGGGATGTCATATGAGGGGACCACATAGCCGAACATGGGCTGTGATCAGAGTGTTATTTCTTTTGGGTGAGGAGATTCTTGGTTCCTACTTACATTATTAAAAATGGCTAAACAAATAAAAGTGGGTCATTCAATTAGGAATAATGAGACTATGTTATAAGCCAGAGATTATGAGTAATTGAGTGATCCAACTTTGTGTGCCAGAGGTACACAGAGAAAAAAAAGTAGTTCCCCAAATATATGCATATTAAAGAAATTTAGTATTTAACTATATTTTAGTATATCAAGGTGCTAATGTAATCGAGATTAGACACTTGAAGTGGTAAGCATTTAAATAATCAACCTAAATATATCTGTTAGATGCAGAGCAGGGGGCACCTGGGTGGTCACTCGGTTAAGTGTCTGGCCCTTTATCTCTGCTCAGGTCATGATCTCATGGTTCATGGGTTTGAGCCCCACATCAGGCTCTGTGGTAATAGGAAAAAAAGAAAGATGTGGGGCCCTGTATTGAATTTGCTGGGTCACTATGTGGAATTTGAGATCTAAATGTCTGCTCTCCTAAAAATACATTTCCTACAATTCACATTTGGTTATATTTAGAAAACAAAATTGGAAGTACCTTAAAATAGCAAAATGAAATCTATTGTGAGTTATTGTAAATAAAAATACAATACAAATATGATGTAGAATATACCAGATTCAAAATACAAGGACTAATCAATAAAAGAAAGAAGAATTTCAGCTTAGAAAAATAACTGGCAGTTTTTTAGAATTTGACAATACTATTTTGTAACGAAACATATATATTCCCATGTATATTAGTTGCTAGAGCTACCATAACAAAATACCACATACTGTTTGGCAGAAATAATCCCCACCCCCCCCCCCCCCCCAGCTCTGGAGGCCAGAAATCCAAGGTCAAGATGTTGGCAGGTTTGGTTTTGAGGCCCCTCTCTTTGGCTTGATGACCACCTTCTTGGGGTATCCTGACATGGTCTTCTCCTCTGGTCATATGCATCTCTTTTTCTTATAAGGACACCAGTCATATTAGAGTAGGACCTCACCTTATCAGCCACATTTGAGCTTCATCACCACTTCAAAGAAGTTATCTCCAAATATGGTTATCTTGCAAGGTATTGGAAGTTGGGATTTGAACATGTGAATTTGGGGGGAACACAGCTCTCCCATAGCAACATCCTTTTCTGTGACCATGATTCTTCGAGAGACTGCCTGCTCTTTGACAGACCCTGATCTAGGTGTTGGAGTACAACAATATGGCTTATAACTTATGTCTTACAGTGGGCGTGAGAGAGCAGCAAGGACTCAAAATTAGAAAAAATTTTATGATCTTAAATTTGCAAATGCCATTATCCCCACATCCCAGTCATTTTTTTTTTTTTTTTAAACTAGGGGCTATAGGCTCCCCCCTTAATTGTTTGGAAGAATTAACCACTTACATAAAGAAATCCCTATTGCTACTGCTCTAGGGCATGCTGTTTGTATTTGAGCACAGGAGAGCAGCTTAAAGAACACCCATAACTAGAAGCTTCTGTCACTGTGACAATTGGTTGTGGACTCATATTTGGAAGACTGTGTTTTGCGACAAGATCTTGCTTCATGCTTGAGGTACATCTTCCCTAAATGTGGTCACCTGGGACTCTTGCATCCTAATGTTAGTTGCTCTATGGGATGACTACCTATCTCTTTTGAGGTACTCCTCAGTCCCTCAAAGGGAAATTTAGCGAAGCCACGTAGCACACACTTCAGAGTCCCAAGAATAGGCTCTAGTTTTTTTTTAAAGATGAACTTTAGTAGTGTTGTGTCACATTCTAAAAACAAAAACCTTATTGTGCGTGTTTGACAATACAGGTGGCTTTAAGGTACGAAATAGATGATTTTGCAGATATGGAGACATATGACTTAGATAAGATAGGATTTTTTCTCACACCTGATAGTTGTAAACAATCTAGGGCTGGCAAGGTGGCTCCTCAGGAGAGGGCTACTGGGAGATGTCCTCTCTCCCTATCCCTACCCCGCCTACCCCTCTCCCCTGCTCCCAGCAAACCAAGAGAGCATTTTCAGCATCACGGAAGCCTAAGTATAAAGCCTGTTTTTGGCCAACACAATCAGTAAGGTTCACTTTGGGCTGTAAGTGCTTGGCTGAATGGCCCCAGCCATTCAGCAAAATATGTAATGACTTTCCTTTGCCAAGAATGGGCAGAGTTAGGGCAGCATCTGTGAGGTCACGAAGAGTCCTGGCTCTTCCCTGCCCACCCACCCCCAACTCTGCTTCGGCCACCTTCATCATATCACTGTTTCATCCTTGAGCTTGTCAATTTATGTTTAGAAAATGGTCCCAGACATCATATCCTCACATCAGTGCCCCAAATAAGGAGGGAGGAGAGGAGGGAGGGGGACCTTTATCTTTTGTGTCTTTCTTTTCTCTTTTTTCTCTTTCTTTTCTTGCTTTTCTCTTTTTTTCCTTTTCTTTTCAGAAAATGTCCTAGAAGCCCCTTAGAACACTTCTTGCTGCTTTAAAAAAAATTCAGATTATTTTAACTAAAAACAAAAACCAAAAATAGTTCACCCATTTCTTCCATCTGCCACCCTCCACATCTGGCAATCACCAATCTGTTCTCTGTATCTGTGAGCTTGTTTATAATGTTGTAGTGAACATGGGGGTGCATATCTCTCTTCAAGTTAGTGTTTTCATTTTCTTTGAATAAATATGCAGAAATGGGATTGATAGATCATATAGAAGTCCTATTTTTAATTAAAACATTTTATGGAAGTATGGTTGACATACAGTAGTTTCTGAGTTTATGGTATACAACATAGTGTTTGACAGTCTTGTATTTTATACAATGTTCACCATAAGAATAGTTACCATCTATCACCAAAGAAAGTTATTAAAATATTTTTGACTGTATTTCCTATGCTGTACTTTGCACCTCCATGACTTATTTAATTTATTTAAATTCTTTATACTTGTAGCAAGAATTGCTATCAAACTCCACTCATTGGGCTGTAACACTTTTGGTGTTAGTGAAAGACTTGCCCCTCATGTAGCATACTCCCTACACTTACGAGTTCATTGGCCAGCCAGGGCCTCAACTCCAAGCTCTGGTGACTTAATTATTTTATAACCGGAAGTTTGTACCTCTTAATCTCTCCCATCTGTTTCACCTTTTCCCCACCCGCTTCCCATCTGGCAACCACCAGTTTCTGGTGAGGTTTTATTAGATTCCACATATAAGTAAAATCATATGGTATTTGTCATCTCTGACTTCTTTCACTTAGCATAATACCCTTTAGGACCTTCTATGTTGTCTCAAATGGTAAGATCCCATTCCTTTTTATGGCTGAGTAATATTTGTCTGTTTATATACCACATCTTCTTTATCCATTCATTTATCAGTAAACTCTTAGGTTACTTCCATATCTTGGCTATTGTAAAGAATGCAATAAATAGGGGAGTGCATATATATTTCTGAATTAATGTTTTCATTTTCTCTGGGTAAATATTCAGTAGTGGAATTACTGGATCATACAGTATTTTTAAAACTTCTTTGAGGAAGCTCCATACTGTTTTCCACAATGGCTGCACCAAAATATATTCCCACCAATAGTGTATGGGTGTTTCTTTTTTTCCACATCTTCACCAACAATTATTTGTCTTTTTGATACTAGCCATTCAGTGCTGTGAGGTGATAACCCTTTGTGATTTTGACTTGTATTTCTCTGATGATTAGTGATGTTGAGCATCTTTTCATGTGTCTGTTGTCCATCTATATGTCTTCTTTGGGAAAAATGTTCAGGTCCTTTGCTCATTTTTAAATCAATCATTTATTTTTGGTGTTGAGTTGAATGTATTTTTCATATATTTTGGATAGTGGCCCCTTATCAGGTGTACAATTTGCAAATATTTTCCCCCATTTAATAGATTGCCTTTTCATTTTGTTAATAGTTTCCTTTGCAGAAGCTTTTTAGTTAGATGTTGTACCACTTGTTTATTTTTGCATTTGTTGCTTTTGCTTTTGGTATCAGACACACAAAAAAATCATTGCTAAGATATGTCAAAAAGCTTACCACCTGGGTTTTCTTCACGGAGTTTTATGGTTTTCAGGTATTACATTCAAGTCTTTAATTGATTTTGATTTAATGTTTGTGTATGGTTTCAGTTAGTGGTCCACCTTCATTCTTTTACCGGTGACTTTCCAGTTTTCCCATCACCATTTATTGATGAGACTGTCTTTTCCCCCATTTTATGTTCTTGGCTCCTTTGTCATAAATTAATTGACTATATATGAATGGGTTTATTTCTGGGCTATGTATTCTGTTCCATTGATCTATGTGTCTGTATTTTATGCCAACACAATACTAAATAATGCTTTAATTACATAGCTTTGTAATATCATCTGAAATCAGGGATGTGATACTTTCAACTTTGTTCTTTCTTAAGGAAGAAGTGGTCTTTTGCAGTTCCATACATATTTTAGGATTGTTCTATTTCTTTAAAAAATTCCATTTGGAATGCACTCTAAATGTTGTGAAAGTCTGATCAATTATTTTCATTTTTTTAATACACAGAAAAAAGAACTCGTATCTACTTTTACTTTAAAATGTGGTTGGATGGGGCACCTGGGTGGCTCAGTCAGTTGAGCATCCAGCTTCGGCTCAGGTCATGATCTCACAGTTTGTGGGTTTGAGGCCTGCATCAGGCTTTGTGCTGACAGCTAGCTCAGAGCCTGGAGTCTGTCTTTGGATTCTGTGTCTCCCTCTCTCTCCTACCCTCCCCTGCTCACGTTCTCTCTCTCTCTCTCAAAAATAAATAAAAACATAAAAATAAATAAATAAAATGTGGTTGGATATTACTTTCCAAGATTAGCTAATATAACCTTCCTCTCTCCATTCTATTTTTGTTATTCCTTCGACTTCATTTTATTTGGGAAGTTAGACCATGGAGGGATGCATAGAGGAACAGAGTCATGATTTTACTGAAGCTGAGGCACCTAGAAGTGAGGGGGCTACTGTGGATGAGCATGAGGGAACACTGGGCAGTAACATCCTTGGGCCAGTGACCAAGGACAAGGGAGGAATTTGGATATCAGAAAAAATGCCACTGCAGATCAATGGCATTTGAGGGTCAGATTCACCCCCTACTCTAGATTGTGGTACAATTAAGCTTCCTCCTCAGGATGGAAATTGGATATAACCTTGGGAAACCAGGACTTTGGGGAGGGCAGATGAGGGTGTAGATAAGGGGCTACATCTTTAAATTTACTGAGGTGTTTCTGTCACACTGTTACAGAAACATCAATATTAAAGAAGTTGTATTACTTGCCCACCTGAGTTTATGGTCTAGGGCTGGAGCTGACACTGTGTATTCCATATATTTTGGTTTTGTTACAGTGGCCTCTGCTAACAAGGACTGAAGAAGATTGAGCTGCAGCGTGGCTTGATCCAAGGCTAGAGACTCATGAACTGTAAAAATCTTACACAGCTCTTGTAATATGCTGTCATAAATTGAAAAAAAAAATCAGTTCAATGTGAAATACTGATCTTCTGCAGCAGCATAAAGATGATCTGATATATAAACTTGGAAAATGGGGGCCTGGAAGGGAGGTATATACAGTCTTGGTGTAGTAGGAAGGTAACTCTTGTTAGTTTTTAGCTTGATGATGTTCTGATCGGAATGAATTCATTGCTTTCTCTTTTAGGCTTGAGATTAAAATAAAAGTGGAAGATAGCCAAATTTTGGGGAGGAATTACTCAAAGGAGGTCAATATTCCAAAAATATATATTTAAAGAGAAAGGAATTGATAGTTTTAAAAACTGACCTTGCCTAAATTACCAAAATTGCACTGCACTTCGACTAATCCATATGTTATCAGCACATGTTCAGTTGAGTGAAGACCTTGAATTAGAATAAGTCCCGAATAAGAACTATAACAAAAATTTTTAATAAAAATAAAGTTCTTGGAGGAATCTTTGGTGACTGTTAGAGTTTTGAATCATACCAATAAAACAACCCATGTACTTACAATAGTGACAATTGATATAAATATACCTGGTAATATTAAGTAGTGGTTAAAATCCTGGACTTTAGATTCAAGTAGATTCTGATTCAAAGGCTGGGTCTACCACTTAGTATCTGTGAGAGCCTGGGCAATGCACTTTTCCTTTCTATTAAATGGGAATATAGGCTCAGTTCGATAATATTATCACAGATGTTAAATCTAAACACATATTTAATGAGCCTGGTAATGGTTATAATTTATATTGTTATTAAAAGTTTACTAATTGGAGGTTTGGCAGACTGACTCAATATATTCTTTGTTAGTTTAACAACATATCTTTAATTACTGAGACTTTATGAGTTTTGCATTACCTAAATCATTGTTACTCATTGGAAATGATACTTGACAAAAACTCCATGTGGCTTTTCACAAAGTATGGTCAAAAAAACAGCCATGAAAAGGTTATGAATGAAAAAAAATGATAGCTTTAGACAATATTTTTTATTGCTTAGGTAAAATTAAAAAAATAATTTTAATGGCTTCTGGTTGATAGTATTGATAATATTAATGTAATAAATTCTACAGTAATTTATATTCTATTTCGTAACATTCTTATTTTGGTCATCCAGGAGATTTTAACAAAATCAGTGAACTTTTATATGCTAAATGAGGAAAGACGTGGTGGTTGTTTTGAATTTACACCGAGGAAAATACAAATGCAGAAAGAAGAGTTAAGATGTCCAGTAATATGATCCTAATGAACTGATTCTTCTTCCAGGCCTCCTATTTCCATTTCCTCTCTGAATGCAAGCCTTGCCTAAGAAAATAATTACAGTTCATTGAGTCAGAATCTTGAAAATGTTGAGGTCCCTAGACAAAAACTAAGAAAACATGGTTTAAGATATTCTTCAGAATTCACAACTTGATTTTCCCTTCAGAAACAGAATTTGGTTTGTTTGGAAAAATCACATGCAAACAGAACTTAACTAGGTAGCATTTATTTGATGTCTCGTTTTGCCACGTGGAAGAAATCGTGTCTGGTTTTTTTTTCCTACTAGCTTTATGAGCTCTCATTGCTCCTCATTCTCAACATTTTAAAAAAGAAATACTAGAGATATTTTTACACCTTTGCCCAAACTGCAGTGTGATCTATATTTTTTGTTTTGCTTTTAATTTTATTAATAACTTTTATTAGCAGTGATGGATAAAGGGTGAATAGGAAAGCAAAAATCAGTGCACGAGGAGCATGAAGACAGCAGAATCTTCCTTGTTACGGATTTTATCTTGATTTTTGTCAATGAGGGGAGCAGCAGAGAGTGTGATCCTGAGTTCATAAAGGAAGGGTATCCTTTCTTCAGAGATTTTTCTTGGAATCAAAAGGTAGAGGTGATCTCTGGAAAATGGAATACTCCACTGCAGTAAAATGAAGCTTTTGCAAGTATCTCCATTGTTGCTGCTGCTTCTGACAGTGAAGCTATTTTAACTTTTAATTTGCTGAAAGGCAAATAAGGCAGCTGTCTTCACAGGAGGAAGTTAGGGGTGAGTGTTGGAGAAACAGCTTCTTTTTTCTTGTAAATTAAAGGAGAACAGACTACAGAAAAGTTAGCTGTTGCTTTACAGATTCTCCCTTGGCTAGCAGGCTGGGATGTCCTCTTTAGTGATTCTCTTACGCTTCCTTTTAATTTGCCGAACACATCAGATCTGAGGGCAGATTTTAGATTTGACAGCATTGAGCATTTCTTCCCTTTTGCCTCTTTGTCTACCTTCCCAAACACCAAAACCCAGAAAACTTTTTGGATGATGTCTGATTTTAGGATTCTGTTTAGTGTTTTTGTTAAACCTTTATCCTTTTCTTTATGATATTCTGATTTATGGAAGCATTTCTCTAGAGGAACTGAGGCACATGTAGCAAGAACTAAGATTGCACCTATTTTTCATTAAACAGGAGCTGTGTTAGCAACTTCCTCAATGGTGCATGTGATTTACTAATGGCTGCAGCCTCTGGATGATTCCTTTGATGTTGCCCTCTAAAGGTCTCATCAGAAAGCATTACTCTCCGCATTATCCCCTACTAACTTCTGGTGGTTTTGTTTTATTTGGCTATCGATTGGTATTACACATCCCTCTTAATGCTAGCATTAGATGATGCTGTATAAGAGCACTTAGTGGAAAATTACTACATAAAGGTAGAAAGTTCATTAAATAGTTTGAATTACATGTCTGGGATGCATCATATCAGCCAAATACATGTTCTGACTATAAGACTGATTGGGAATTGTGCTAAGTTGATTCATTTACATTATCTGTGCTATACTTTTTGTCATTTGTAGGGTAACATGCGTTATTTAGATAAATGCAAAGCTACTCTTTGTACTCAGTATACATTTTTAATGGCTAACGATTGTATAGATAATCTCATGCAGAGGAGCAAAAATGTTTCCCTTTGGTTAACATTATACATTTACTTCTGAACTTATTAAAAATGAAATCATCCTTGTCAGAAATGGACAGGAAGACAAAGGGTTATTAAGAATTTGCTTTTCCCTTGGTGAAATATATTATCAATAATCATTGCAGTCCATAATGCATGTGGTTTGGCATGATGTATTAATTTGTGCTGATTTAATGGTCTAGAAAGCATTTTTGTTTTACCCATTTTGTTGATTTTCTCTTCTGGGGACTTGCAGTTATCACATATTCTGTGAAACTCTTCTGTAAATGAGTTTGCATTATGATTGTTATACTGAACCTATATGGTATAAGGTCAAATAAAAATTAAGGCGTTTAATTTTCCCTGTTGAAAATAAGGGAAGAGACTTCTTTTTCCCTTTTTCCTAGAACACTTCCTTAGCAAACTTGTAAAGACTTTTTCCTGCCTTTTTTTTTTTTTTGTAAAGCCCTACATTTTTTTAGTCTTTATTTACTTTTGAGAGAGCGAGAGAGTGCGCTCAATCAGGAGAGGTAGACGCAGAATCTGAAGCAGGCTCCAGGCTCTGAGCTGTCAGCACAGAGCCTGATGCGGGGTTCAAACCCACAAACCACAAGATCATGACTTGAGCCGAAGTCTGATGCTCAACGGACTGAGCCACCCAGGTGTCCCTACTGCCTTTGAAATGTATATAAATCCTCCTGAAAACTGGATGGATGTTTCCTCACCTCTGTGACCCAGGAATATCTTCCTTACGGACCTGGGAGCCATCTCTCTGCAATGTAAACATTAAGGAAGGTGGTGTTCCTCACTCCTGGTATCTGTAGGAGGGTAGGAGTCTAACTTTCATGAGAACCTTGCTGCAAAATACCTCCTGTCATAAAGATAGAAGGAGTTTGTTTCTCTTCTGGATAAAGCCAGCTGTCTCACACACATGGTCACCCCAAATATCAGGTAAATTTAATATGAAATATGTGTGACAAATGGTGCTATTGTGTCCTTTTACTTGGGGACTAGTTATTGTTTATCTTGAAAATATGTATGTAGTGAATTGTATCTGCTTGGCTATAGAAAAGGATGAGGGGCACCTGGGTGGCTTAGTCGGTTAAGTGTCTGACTTTGGCTCAGGTCATGATCTCACGGTTCGTGGGTTGGATTCCCTTGTCGGACTCTGTGCTGACAGCTAGCTCAGAGCCTGGAGCCCGTCTTCGGATTCTGTGTCTCCCTCTCTTTCTGACCCTCCACTGCTTGCACTGTCTCGGTCTCAAAAATAAATAAAACATTAAAAAATTCTTTAAAAAAAGGATGAGATCCCATTCCATCCTTGCCATCTCTTAGTGGATTTCATGTGATGCACATTACATTCTGGTTTAATATTAATTCAAAAGTAAAAGTGTTTTTCCCCCTCTCTACTAGCTTTGGGGAAAGGATTTCTGAGTTGAGAGAAGATTTTGCTTTAAATTCTATTTCTCCAAAAATGGTCATGGGCTGTTAAAGGAAGTAACACTTTGACCAGCTCATGCCTTTAGTTGTGCTGTGTCTTTCCGTCTTTAATCAGATGTTCAATTCAGAGAGAACCCTCTTGGCTGAAACCACTGTGGATTAATCAGTGTTATGTAAAAAGCAAACAAGACTGTTCCGTTTGCATTTTTTTTTTCTTTTTTGCAGAAGAACGGCATTCCAAATTCAACTGTGAGAGCTATTGTGAAGATAGAATTAGCTAAGTGGCACGTTTGTCACTTTTTCTTTTAATTATTACTTAATAAATTCTTGCAAAAAATCTATTTATAAGCTAATGCTATTCTATTACAGTTATCACTATTCATTTTAAATATCACTTGCTTTCAATTTATTGTTAGTAGGATCCTGCAAAATGTTAAACTTGGCATTGCTAACTCGGAGGTGACTTGTGGCACAGGAATGATTTATGCCAGAGGATTGCAGAGATCTAAAAATAGGGCTTGATGTTACATTAATATGTAGTGCGATACACAGGCACAATAGGGTTACAGGAGGATGGAGTTTCATCCCTAACTCTCAGTTTCCTTGTCTTTGTCTCTGAGTCTGAGCAGCACTGGAATAATTAGACATTGCTCATTTGTCATTTGTATCATTTCCTATCAGTGCATACCATCCTGCCCCACCCGCTCCCAGGTGGTTACGAGGAAGCATGTGGTCTGTAAATAGCCATTCTTCACATCTCTAGTCACTGTCCTAATTTGAAGATCTCCTTCATTAGTTGGACCAGACAAAAACAGACCATTGCTGCTAGGTTCTGATGGGGTAAGAGTGCAGATCAGAAATGAAAGTGACCAGCTAGACATACAACAAATACTACAGATTCCAAGAAGGTATTTCTGTTAGCAAGGTGAATGCCAGTGGTTCTAGGCAAGCAGCATTTTGGAAGAAATGGTAAATATTTTGGTCACTGTCTCCCCTGGTTTGATGCCTCTGATTTCAGCTGTAATTGAGTGTGAGATGGCAGTGTTGACAGATGCTTTCCTTCAACATTTCTGAGTAGGAACTCTGATCATATGAGTGAAAGTCATGTGACGGAGTTCACACATCTGTTGTCAACAGGACTAGAGGTTGCATGCGCACAAGGGTGTAATGTAGAAAGAGAAATCAAGGTTGGTACCATTCAGAATGTGTATATGAGTGGTGTAGGAATTGGGTACTTTTTCCCCCCTCATTGGATGGATTACAGTGGACTGTTGATAAAATAGACAAGAAGGAGATGGAGCAACCGTGCTCAAGACACCCCCAGAGACTCCTTTAATAAAATCTATGAAGATTACACATGGGAGCTATAGGTCTGCCAAAATATCATGAGTTCTTAGCTTAGTTTTTGTACACCAGAATATATTTGATGATCTTTTCTTTAAGTTGATGAGGCAGTTGGGTCCAGGGTATATTTAAAACAAATTTTTTTAATGTTTTATTTATTTCTAGGAGAAAGAGAGAGAGAGAGAGAGAGAGAGAGACAGCGTGAGCAGGGGAAGGTCAGAGAGAGAGGGAGTTACAGACTCTGAAACAGGCTCCAGGCTCTGAGCTGGCAGTCAACACAGAGCCCGACGCGGGGCTCGAACCCACGAACCGTGAGATCATGACCTAAGCGAAAGTCGGACGCTTAACCAACTAAGCCACGCAGGCGCCCCAGGGTCCAGGGTATATTATTGTCTTATAATGAAGGAATTGCTTAGATTTTGGAGGTAGCTCTGCTCTAAAGCCATGGTAATTGTAGAACTGATCTGACACTATTGTTTAATAGCCAGGTCAGCTCTTGGAGTTTACTGAAAATGATCTCAGGGATCACCACATCAGCAATATTTTACATCCATGTAATAGTTTCCATGTTGCTGTGGTGTAACAATGTGGAACACCTTATACTAGTCACCAGCTGCCAATTTAAATACACACGAGGGAGAGTAATCTAATTTTCAGGGTGTATTAACTTGATCGTAATAGATGTTGATGTGTAATTTAATTGTGACCTTTAAGTTATACGTTTTGAAGAAAAATGTCTCCTGTTTTCACAGCATGAGCTGTTGAAAAGTCAAGATGCCGTGGCAGATTTTTTTTAAATGGACCTAGAAAAAATATTTTAAATATAACAGTAATTTCTACCTGAATCCAGCATATTTTGTTTATATGTTTTGTCTGAATAACGACCTAGTGAATCTCCACTGTAAAGTCAGAGAAAATATTATCAAGGGAGGACAAAGCACTAGTATAATGAGAGATGGAAGGACATACATGTTTCTCTTACATGCTTACAGTTAATTACACAGCAAGAAAAAACTTGATTCCACCAGTCTTCTTTAGCTTCTTAACCAAACAAACTCCTACTTGTCCTTCACAACTCACTAGAAATGTTGCTTTGTGTGTGTGTGAATTTTTTCTTCACTTTCTACACAACCCATAGGCAGAGCCGAGGACTCTATTAGCACTTAATTCAAATTTTGTTAGCACTTCTGTGTGTTCTACCATTTATTTTTATATTTTCCTCCTTCACTTGACTGTGAGGTTCTTGAGGACAAGGACTATTTCTTACTTATCTCAGTGTCTAATGCTAACCCTAGTGTTAGACCCAGAGTAGGCTCTCAATAAATACTTAATGAAAAATGAGGAAAATGAATGGGCTCTTGAACAGACTTCGGAAAAGGTCCATCTTCACTGTGTTGAAGTAGAACTCTCTATATAGGGTGGTGATGGTGCATGTGCTCTGATGTATTGTTCTTATAGAAGTTGCACATGGGTCCTTCAAACTGTTAGCTGTAGACCTACCTTGGAGCTCACTTGCATTCTACAGCACTTTGTCTTTCAGGAAAAAAGAGAGGTCTGGGTTTATAGAGGAACTAACTCAATCTAAGGAAATTTGATAACCAAATATTTCATGATGAGTGTGCATCTCCAGGTAAGTTCAAACACCTTCAAGTATAAGTTCAAATTCATGATAAGCCTAATTATAGACCTGAGATAGGGCACTTCTTCTCACCTTTAGACTTTATTTAGGAGATACTCTGATAATTTGGCTTCATCCACGGCACTGTATTGGCCAGGTCCATTAGTCAAATAGGTTTTCACTCTTAGGGATGTCAGATGAGCAGGGTCACTGTCAAAGAACCTCGTCTGTGGCGTGTTGGCTCCACAAGCTGCCTTTAGGTTTAAAGGATCTCTTAGAGTCCTCAGGACTTTCCTGGATCTTGGTTTATTGTAGAGCACTGTTGAAAAACAGATTTTGATTCGTAGTTATTGTTGGATAATCTGAAACTAACTTAGGCCATTTCTGGATTGTGAGTGTTTGGTGCATGTGTATCTAAGTGTCTGCATCTATGAGTATGGTCTTTGTCAGTTTGGGCTTCCATAACGAAATACCATAGACTGGTTGGCTTCAGCAACGTACATTTATTCCTCATAGTTCTGGTGCCTGGAAGGCTGACATCAGGTTTTGAGCATGGTCCAGTTCTAGGATCCACCTTCTGGTGGTATCCTCTTACAGCAGAGACCAGACAGAGAGCAAGTTCTTAAGTTTCTTTTTATCAGGTTACTAAACCTATTTGTGAGGGCTCTACCTTCAGGTCCTAGTAATCTCCCAAAGGCCTCACTTCAAATATTGTCACATTGGGGGTTAGGATTTCAACATAGGAATTTGGAGGGGACATAGATATTGAACACAATCGGTATGTCTTAACACATTCCAGTTAAATAGTATCTACAGGAAATTGTAGGATGCAGCTTGTCACAGTGATCAAGGTCTGTTTTTCTGAAGTACCTCCATCATTTGCATAATTTTCTAAAACTTATTTTCCTTAGTTATGATAGGGGAGTCAAAATAGTATTGACCAGTAGGCCACTCATGAATTGGGTTCCATCCTTAAAGCATTATTCACATTGTACACAGTGTGGAGGTTCCTCAGGAAACTAACAATAGAACTCCCCTATGACCCAGCAATAGCACTGCTAGGAATTTACCCAAGGGATATAGGAGTGCTGATGCATGGGAGCACATGTACCCCAATGTTCATAGCAGCACTCTCCACAATAGCTAAAACATGGAAAGAGCCTAAGTGTCCATCAATGGACGGATGGATCAAGAAGATGTGGTTTATCTATACCATGGAATACTACATGGCAATGAGAAACAATGAAATCTGGCCATGTGTGGCAACATGGATGGACCTTGAGGGTGTTATGCTGAGCGAAATAAGTCAGGCAGAGAAGGACAAATATCATATGTTTGCACGTATAGGAGGATTAGGAGGAACTTGACGGAGGA
>NW_027532408.1:1279888-1294797 GCF_008692635.1 Crocuta crocuta
AAAAAAAAAAAAAAAAAAAAAAAAAAGCATTATTCACATTGTAATCTATATGACTGGCACCCCAAAGTTGAAAGAACAGAATGTGTACAGTCACTACCAGAAGACTTGTTTGGCTATGGGAATTAATGAGTCACTGCACGTAGCATGCTTGGCATTCAGGATGTGCACAACAAGTGATAACCTTCATTGTTACAGGAAGGATAAGACGTATAGTAAGGTTTTAACAAACAGTGTTTTAAAGTGATGCTAATGGGCAAGTAAAGGATTGAATTGTCCTCTCCGTAAATCATTGCTAGTCTATATTTAGAAGTCAGATCGTTGGTGAGAAACCCCAGACCAAACTGTATAAATGTATAATTATATTGACATTTCATGTATTTGAAGGTGGTTTTCTATCTGCAGTCCTGCTTTCTGAAATGTCATTTTTTAAAGATACAACTTTCAGTAGAAGTAAGGAAATAAACTGAGGAGGCCTCTGAAATAGTGATTTCAAAGACCTTTCTATAAAGACATGGAACTGATTTTCTGAGTTCTAGTGGAATTTTAATGACTCTTACTAAACCTATAGTTCTTAAACAGCCTGGTTATGTTGTTTACCCATCCACTGTGGATTGGAAGATCAAACTTGAAGCGGTGTGTGTGTGTGTGTGTGTGTGTGTGTGTGTGTGTGTGTATAAAGCTACTATTATGAGGTGTTAGCATATACAGTGATGTAAGTGGAAAAATCAAAAGTTTGTCCTACAGGACTAAAAAGGAAAATGAAACAAAATCTCCATATTGATGATTATCTCTGAGACATTAAGAAAATATGTTCCATTTTTTTTGTGTTAAAAGGAAAGTTTACATCTAAAATTTGTTCCCTTTTTATAATCTATTGTCTAAAACATGGTCTAAATGAAAAAACCTTGGGTACCTGGGTGGCTCAGTTGGTTAAGTGGCTAACTCTTGATTTTGGCTCATCATCTCATGGTTGGTGAGTTTGAGCCCCACGCCAGGCTCTGTGCTCATGCATGGAGGCTGCTTCAGATTATGTGTCTCCCTTTCTCTATGCCTCTCTCCTGCTCATCCTCTCTCTTTCTTTCTCTCTCTCTCTCTCTCAAAAAAAACATGAATAAAAATATTTTTAAAAAGAAAAAAACTTGGGTAGCTAAGAGAAGACAGTATGATATGGTGAAAATATATGACTTGGCATTGGACTGGATTCATTCCACATTTGCCACTTATGCTTAAGTGTACTAAATGCCGTGAGTTTCAGCTTGCTTTCTTCTCTATAAGGCAGAGGTGATAGTTCCCACCATGCAGGGGTGCTGTGAGGCTGGGATGACATCATGTTTGTAAAGTACATCCAGCAAGGCCTGGCACATGCAGCTCAATATATTATTTGCTTCCTTCTTATCAATTTGGTGAAATTTATCTATTTTTTATTTTTTATTTTGAGGGAGAGAGAGAGACAGAGAGAAAAAGTGGGGGGAGGGGAGGAGGGAGAGAGAGAATCTTAAGCAGGCTCCAGGCTCAGCACATCGAGCCCTATGCTGGACTTGATCTCACAACCTTGAGACGATGGCCTGAGCTGAAATCAAGCATTGACTGCTTAACTGACCAAGCCACCCAGTCCCCCTAAAATTTATTTATCTAAAACATCCTATTCTCAGTGAGGTTTCACTACACTGCTTTTTCTTTGAGTAGAAATTAAATTCATGATGCATATCTCAGACAATAACTGGTCATTGAATTTGGTAATTATAACCTTTGATCTAGATACTGCAAAATACCTGCAAGTGGGGAGTCTCTAGCAAAGTGTTACGGTGGTCTGAGAATCTTAAAAAGATTTGTTTCGTAGTTTTGTGAGGTTTCAGGAATGTTAGGACTCTCTAGTATGAAGAAGGAAAGATAAATTTTATTTGTTGACAGTGGTACCGAAGTTAAGACTGATAACATTCTTGTGTTAAATGCATTTTTAATATAGTTTGGATAATGTTTCTGGGCTGTGTTAAAATTCACTTTTTTTTTTCATTTACTCTTAGGTGGTTCATGTCCTTATTATATATCTTATTGATTTGGAGGATGTTCTAGAGACTTACACTATTGATTAGGCAGAGTGTTTCTATATTTTGTGATTTACCAGTTTTTACTCCTTAAATCATCATTACCAGTAGAATCAAATTGAAAAGACATACAGATCCTTTTCTCTCACAGAATTTTAGTCTTTTATGACATGTTCTGGATGCAATAATTTTATGAGAGCTGCCTAACTCCTTTAAATTTATCTAAAATACACCATCTGCTTTGTAACCTCAAGTGATCTTATGGTTTATTACATTTATTAAGCAAACATTTAGTATGTAAATATAATTTAATAAGATCCCCACAGCTTTTTAATTAGGCTTTAATTTCTGCCACTAGAATTAAATCCACTAAAATATACGTATGTCTCTAAGTCCTAGTAATAGTTCAGAATGTAACTGGTCAAAAAGGAATTTGTATGTTGGGTCAATTTTAATATCTTTAAGTCTCTTTTGAATTCTGATATCAGATCCCTACATTAAAGAGATGATTCTTAAGGTTTGGGGGGGATATTTTATAAGCTAGGACTAATTCTGATGCAAGTGACAGAGAACCCCAACTCAAACCTGCTTAAAAAGAATTGATTGGCTAAGTAGCTTGGATGAATATTGGGAGTAGATCTCAGATCTGGAGGAAGAGATGCAAGAAGTAGGGCTTTAATGAGGAGAACCAGGGACTCAATGATGGCAGAAGTCTATCTCTGTCTATTTTTTTTACCCATGTGTCATTATTTACATATTTACCCTGTTTTGAATGGATTTTTCCATATGGCAGGGCACACGGCTATTGTAGCCCAAGCTTAGCAATGCCAGTGGAAAAAAAATCTTCTTTCTCCTACATTTGTCAGTTTGGGGAAGATTTTGATTAGCCAGGTCCATCAGATGGCGGTGATGGGAAGGTTTGTTAGGGTTCACTCTTGAACCCTACTGCGAATCTGGCTAGTGCTAGTAGACTTCTGTAGGAAAATTTCTAAGCATGAACACTGGTTCTCAGTGTTTGTAATTCAAGGAGCTACTTCATGGTGTCTTAGAAGTTTCTATTTCAAATTAAGGTCCCCTGTGATAAAATGTTAAGATAATGTAATTCATTGTTGAAATCAAATGTTGGCAAATTGGAAATCAAATGTGAAATCAAATTTTTACTTCTAATATACTAAATTATTTTTATTAGAAAGAGTGTATCTTCAATAGAATTCAAGGTAATATCTCCTTGTAATATGGGGAAATGTAAAGATTTTATTATCTGGGGATTGACTTCCCAAGTTTAAAACATCTTTTAGACTTTAATGACAAAGTATCTTCCCATGAAGAGTGGACATGGCTGAGAAAGGAAGGGCCAGACGTTTTCTCATGCTAGTTACTGTATTTACCACATAGGGGAAAATAGTGATCTGGATCTTTAATAACTCAAGCTTTTCCATGAAAATCAGAATGGGGTATAAGTGACTGGAGGAGAAGGAAGAAACTCACAACATCACTGAAAAGAGATGGAATCCACTGGAAACCAGTCTCCTCTCTTCCACTTGTGTCACCTTCTTAGTTTTTCTTTCTTTCTTTTTTTTTTTTTTTTAACCACAGAGTGATCATTTAACATGTAACCAAGCAGATTTGTGAGTACTGTTCATTGGCCAATCCCTGTGGTAAAAATAATTCACATGATCTGACTCCTTCTCCATTCCCCACACCATCATATGCAAGTGTCACCCCTCTGACTGCTGTTTTTATTCAGCACATATGCCAAGGGCTTATGCTTCTTAGTCTTTCTCCACATTGTAATTATTCCTTAAATGTCTTCACTTTTTCCTCCCTAGCTCTCTCCTATTTGTCCCATAGATCTTGCTTTAATTGTGGTATTCTCCCAGTAGTATTGTGTCAGCGCAAGTTGTGAGGATAAATCTGTTGGTTTAATGTCTCTNTGGCACCCCAAAGTTGAAAGAACAGAATGTGTACAGTCACTACCAGAAGACTTGTTTGGCTATGGGAATTAATGAGTCACTGCACGTAGCATGCTTGGCATTCAGGATGTGCACAACAAGTGATAACCTTCATTGTTACAGGAAGGATAAGACGTATAGTAAGGTTTTAACAAACAGTGTTTTAAAGTGATGCTAATGGGCAAGTAAAGGATTGAATTGTCCTCTCCGTAAATCATTGCTAGTCTATATTTAGAAGTCAGATCGTTGGTGAGAAACCCCAGACCAAACTGTATAAATGTATAATTATATTGACATTTCATGTATTTGAAGGTGGTTTTCTATCTGCAGTCCTGCTTTCTGAAATGTCATTTTTTAAAGATACAACTTTCAGTAGAAGTAAGGAAATAAACTGAGGAGGCCTCTGAAATAGTGATTTCAAAGACCTTTCTATAAAGACATGGAACTGATTTTCTGAGTTCTAGTGGAATTTTAATGACTCTTACTAAACCTATAGTTCTTAAACAGCCTGGTTATGTTGTTTACCCATCCACTGTGGATTGGAAGATCAAACTTGAAGCGGTGTGTGTGTGTGTGTGTGTGTGTGTGTGTGTGTGTGTGTATAAAGCTACTATTATGAGGTGTTAGCATATACAGTGATGTAAGTGGAAAAATCAAAAGTTTGTCCTACAGGACTAAAAAGGAAAATGAAACAAAATCTCCATATTGATGATTATCTCTGAGACATTAAGAAAATATGTTCCATTTTTTTTGTGTTAAAAGGAAAGTTTACATCTAAAATTTGTTCCCTTTTTATAATCTATTGTCTAAAACATGGTCTAAATGAAAAAACCTTGGGTACCTGGGTGGCTCAGTTGGTTAAGTGGCTAACTCTTGATTTTGGCTCATCATCTCATGGTTGGTGAGTTTGAGCCCCACGCCAGGCTCTGTGCTCATGCATGGAGGCTGCTTCAGATTATGTGTCTCCCTTTCTCTATGCCTCTCTCCTGCTCATCCTCTCTCTTTCTTTCTCTCTCTCTCTCTCTCAAAAAAAACATGAATAAAAATATTTTTAAAAAGAAAAAAACTTGGGTAGCTAAGAGAAGACAGTATGATATGGTGAAAATATATGACTTGGCATTGGACTGGATTCATTCCACATTTGCCACTTATGCTTAAGTGTACTAAATGCCGTGAGTTTCAGCTTGCTTTCTTCTCTATAAGGCAGAGGTGATAGTTCCCACCATGCAGGGGTGCTGTGAGGCTGGGATGACATCATGTTTGTAAAGTACATCCAGCAAGGCCTGGCACATGCAGCTCAATATATTATTTGCTTCCTTCTTATCAATTTGGTGAAATTTATCTATTTTTTATTTTTTATTTTGAGGGAGAGAGAGAGACAGAGAGAAAAAGTGGGGGGAGGGGAGGAGGGAGAGAGAGAATCTTAAGCAGGCTCCAGGCTCAGCACATCGAGCCCTATGCTGGACTTGATCTCACAACCTTGAGACGATGGCCTGAGCTGAAATCAAGCATTGACTGCTTAACTGACCAAGCCACCCAGTCCCCCTAAAATTTATTTATCTAAAACATCCTATTCTCAGTGAGGTTTCACTACACTGCTTTTTCTTTGAGTAGAAATTAAATTCATGATGCATATCTCAGACAATAACTGGTCATTGAATTTGGTAATTATAACCTTTGATCTAGATACTGCAAAATACCTGCAAGTGGGGAGTCTCTAGCAAAGTGTTACGGTGGTCTGAGAATCTTAAAAAGATTTGTTTCGTAGTTTTGTGAGGTTTCAGGAATGTTAGGACTCTCTAGTATGAAGAAGGAAAGATAAATTTTATTTGTTGACAGTGGTACCGAAGTTAAGACTGATAACATTCTTGTGTTAAATGCATTTTTAATATAGTTTGGATAATGTTTCTGGGCTGTGTTAAAATTCACTTTTTTTTTTCATTTACTCTTAGGTGGTTCATGTCCTTATTATATATCTTATTGATTTGGAGGATGTTCTAGAGACTTACACTATTGATTAGGCAGAGTGTTTCTATATTTTGTGATTTACCAGTTTTTACTCCTTAAATCATCATTACCAGTAGAATCAAATTGAAAAGACATACAGATCCTTTTCTCTCACAGAATTTTAGTCTTTTATGACATGTTCTGGATGCAATAATTTTATGAGAGCTGCCTAACTCCTTTAAATTTATCTAAAATACACCATCTGCTTTGTAACCTCAAGTGATCTTATGGTTTATTACATTTATTAAGCAAACATTTAGTATGTAAATATAATTTAATAAGATCCCCACAGCTTTTTAATTAGGCTTTAATTTCTGCCACTAGAATTAAATCCACTAAAATATACGTATGTCTCTAAGTCCTAGTAATAGTTCAGAATGTAACTGGTCAAAAAGGAATTTGTATGTTGGGTCAATTTTAATATCTTTAAGTCTCTTTTGAATTCTGATATCAGATCCCTACATTAAAGAGATGATTCTTAAGGTTTGGGGGGGATATTTTATAAGCTAGGACTAATTCTGATGCAAGTGACAGAGAACCCCAACTCAAACCTGCTTAAAAAGAATTGATTGGCTAAGTAGCTTGGATGAATATTGGGAGTAGATCTTAGATCTGGAGGAAGAGATGCAAGAAGTAGGGCTTTAATGAGGAGAACCAGGGACTCAATGATGGCAGAAGTCTATCTCTGTCTATTTTTTTACCCATGTGTCATTATTTACATATTTACCCTGTTTTGAATGGATTTTTCCATATGGCAGGGCACACGGCTATTGTAGCCCAAGCTTAGCAATGCCAGTGGAAAAAAAATCTTCTTTCTCCTACATTTGTCAGTTTGGGGAAGATTTTGATTAGCCAGGTCCATCAGATGGCGGTGATGGGAAGGTTTGTTAGGGTTCACTCTTGAACCCTACTGCGAATCTGGCTAGTGCTAGTAGACTTCTGTAGGAAAATTTCTAAGCATGAACACTGGTTCTCAGTGTTTGTAATTCAAGGAGCTACTTCATGGTGTCTTAGAAGTTTCTATTTCAAATTAAGGTCCCCTGTGATAAAATGTTAAGATAATGTAATTCATTGTTGAAATCAAATGTTGGCAAATTGGAAATCAAATGTGAAATCAAATTTTTACTTCTAATATACTAAATTATTTTTATTAGAAAGAGTGTATCTTCAATAGAATTCAAGGTAATATCTCCTTGTAATATGGGGAAATGTAAAGATTTTATTATCTGGGGATTGACTTCCCAAGTTTAAAACATCTTTTAGACTTTAATGACAAAGTATCTTCCCATGAAGAGTGGACATGGCTGAGAAAGGAAGGGCCAGACGTTTTCTCATGCTAGTTACTGTATTTACCACATAGGGGAAAATAGTGATCTGGATCTTTAATAACTCAAGCTTTTCCATGAAAATCAGAATGGGGTATAAGTGACTGGAGGAGAAGGAAGAAACTCACAACATCACTGAAAAGAGATGGAATCCACTGGAAACCAGTCTCCTCTCTTCCACTTGTGTCACCTTCTTAGTTTTTCTTTCTTTCTTTTTTTTTTTTTTTTAACCACAGAGTGATCATTTAACATGTAACCAAGCAGATTTGTGAGTACTGTTCATTGGCCAATCCCTGTGGTAAAAATAATTCACATGATCTGACTCCTTCTCCATTCCCCACACCATCATATGCAAGTGTCACCCCTCTGACTGCTGTTTTTATTCAGCACATATGCCAAGGGCTTATGCTTCTTAGTCTTTCTCCACATTGTAATTATTCCTTAAATGTCTTCACTTTTTCCTCCCTAGCTCTCTCCTATTTGTCCCATAGATCTTGCTTTAATTGTGGTATTCTCCCAGTAGTATTGTGTCAGCGCAAGTTGTGAGGATAAATCTGTTGGTTTAATGTCTCTCTCCTTTTTACATCATAAACCCTGTGCATTAAGATATCATGTCTGTTTTATTCACTTGATGCCTAACACAGTGCTTGGGACGTAATTCTTAAATACTCTTTAGACCATCAGTGAAGAAACAGGAAGAGAGTAGTGATGTTAAGCAGCTGCAGCAGCTGACTGACTGCAAAGCACAGAAGGAGCAAGCGGGTGATAAACTATAGCACATATTCCGATGGTGGAGCCAGAAAGAGATAGACATGCACAACACATAGGGACCAGCATTGCCGCCTGGGGCGTGGGGCTGTGTGATTGCAGGCACATGTCCCCTGAGGACACGCATAGGCACATGTGCCTCCTGCTCAACTGCCCCTGAGTGTATCAGTGTGACACTGGGGAGGCCTGGCAATCAGGACTGCTTAGCAGCTTGGGGAAAGGTTTGCACTCTGCCTGTGAGTGACAAGCTAAGCCATTTGTGCCTGTATTTCAACACTAGCTTCACTGGCACATTTGGCTTCATTTGTAACACTGAGGTATCATTATTGAAATACTGGAAATTGCGTTGTACACTTGGGGAGTATTTTTCTTAAAACTAATTTAAAGATCATTTACCTCTTTTTGGGAATAAATACAAAAAGGGAGATACTTGTAATTGGGATTACAATCCTATATACCAAATTTAGTTTACCCTTTTTAATTGAAATTTATTCCCTTTTTTTTTCTTCAGTTAATCATTTGTATTTTCCATGAATAGGATCACATTGTGATGAGATACATGGTTTTATTTTCTTTCTTAGCTTTAACAAAAAACCACAATAAAACTCTTTTTGATTCAGGTATAGTTATAGCTCCTTCACCTTTCCCCTCTCAATAATACTTAAGTGATTTTAGTGTTTGTATTTTCAGTGATGTGTGGATGCTTGACTTTTGAAGGAACACATCTCAGTCTGAACAACATCTTTGGCATCCAGATAGGAGTCCCCGGATCTGTCTGGGAAGTTGGGCTATATCTAAAGATACAAAGAACAGATAAGATCTACAAAGAAGGGAATCCAAAGTCACACTGTGCTTTTTTTGATAATAGCCCTCATAACTTACCATGGGATGCTGTTTTAATGGTGATGGGGAACAATCCTGTACAAAGGTATTAAGAAAAATATGACAATGGCAATACAGGGAGACCTTTTCCTAATACCAGTCTTTGTAAAGTTTGCTCTTGGAACCAGATCTGTAAGGCTCTTTTTCTTGGGGCTTTGCATAACTGGTTCCTTCTCATCTTTTAGATTTCATTTTAAGCATCACGTCCTTAGGCTTTCTGTGGCAGGCCAGTTTGCAAAGACTAGTTCATACTTGAGGATTCTCAAAAGAGAATTCTTGATCTTTGAGCACTGTTATTTTCTTGTGTATTACTGTGAATTGGAAAATAAGCAGTGTGAGGATACACGTGAGTTTAACAACACAATGGCAAGGAGGGAGCAGATTCCTGGAACCTCCTGGGTTTTTCAGAGGTGTACCCAAAGTTTAGTAGAATCACATATGAAGGATCCTTCAGGGAAGAGGGGACTTTTGCCTTTTAACTACCTTTATGCTAATGTGAGTGTTGTGCTTACCAGTTTAGGTTGTGCCTTATTAAAAGATTTTCGTTTGAGCTGTGCCACTCAGTTGGGGATGCTGGGTTCATAATTTCTTGCTGTGCCATGTCTACGTTTGATCTACTGCTGTGACATCTGGCCTTAAAGGGCCTGACCATGGTCTTCTACACCTTTTGTAGCCATCCTTTTTATTCTCTACCACAGTGCCATGTTTATTTCCCTCATAAGTCAAATAGCATTTAATTTGTTGGCTTGTTTCTTGACCATCTACCCCTCAGGATGTGAGCTCCAGGAGGCTGGCAATTGTAATTCCATCTCTCAGGTGCAGTCCATGCCCAGCCCAGTGTCTGATATCTAAATACCTTGCATTTCTTCCTCTCACAGAATCATGTGTGTGATGCTCCTGTGGTCATAGGTATCATTAGTTAAGAATGTTTTCTATGTGTGTGCAAACTGTACACTTTCAATACATCACTGAGATACCTTAGCAAAGCCTGCCCTGCAAGGTTGGGGCCTGTGGTCCGGGAATTGGCAGGCACGCATATTAATGTACTATAAAAAGCATTCTTAGCATTTGGAAAACTGAACAATTAAAAAAAAAACCTGCCAATGGCTGGTATTTTACTGTTATTTCTCCTCATTTCTGTAAATTTTAATACCTTGATACACACATTCTTCTAATTTGTTGTAGTAATTTGGCCAATATTCTCAGCAATTGTATCACTGTAGTTCAGAGAATAGGATCTAGATTCAGAGATCCTGTTCAGAGAACAGGATCTGTCTTGGCTCTCCATCTTTTGAGCTGTGTGAGTTTTAGTGGCTCTTTTTTTTTTTTTTAAGTTTTTGTTTTAATTCCAGTTAGTTAACATAGTGTTCTATTAGTTTCAGGTGTATAGTGTAGTTAGTTATTCAACACTTCCATACACTATCCTGTGCTCATCACAAGTGCATTCCTGGGGCACCTGGGTGGCTCAGTTGGTTAAGTGGTTGACTTCGGCTCAGGTCATGATCTCACAGTTTTTGGGTTTGAGCCCCACGTCAGGCTCTGTGCTGGCAGCTAGCTCAGAGCCAGGAGCCTGCTTCAGATTCTGTGCCTCCCTCTCTCTCTCTGCCCCTCCCCCATTCTGCTCTGTCTCTCTCTGTCTCTCAAAAATCAAATAAATGCTAAAAAAAAAAAAAAAGTGCACTCCTTCATCCCAATCACCTATTTTACCCATCCCTTCACCTCCACTTCCCTTCTGGTAACCATCAGTTCTCTATAATTAAGAGCCTCTTTCTTGATTTGGTGCTGTCTCTTATTTTTTTCCCCCTTTGCTCATTTGTTTGTTTCTTAAATTCCACTTATGAATAAATTCAGATGGTATTCATTTTAAAAGTGAAGCTGATAATAGGTTGTATTTTACAATATTCTTGTAGAGATGAAATTTTTTAATATGTTGAGTGTGTTCAGACCAGTATCTAGTAGAGTAAGCATTCAGTGTTAGGTAAAATAAATAAATCAGGGATAAAATTAAAGTTTACATTTATTCTCTTTTCTTTCCTATGTATGTGTCTATTTGAAATTTTGAAAGGTGAACTAATGTCTTTCTAAAATTCTTTTGTGGTAATGCCAGTCACGGGTATTTTTCAAGTTGGGCGACATAACCCTGAGAAAGATGGGGAAGGTTGTCTCCAGGTACCTAAATTTACAAATATCCATAGCAAGGAATTTTTAAAACATCAAAGTGATTGATACCTTTCAAAGCATTTACCCCTGGAGGTGGCACACATTTCAACCCTGCTGCAATTGCTCAATACATGTTAAAATCTCCTCTTTTGGATTTGCCTTCAGAGCAAATGTACACTCTTTCCAAGGACATCTGCCTATTTATTTTGTAGTTAAAGCTTGTTTTAGATTGAAGATGGTATTACTTAGTTTTATCGTTCACTTGATTTATTGGACTTGACACAAAATGGTTTCAGTTCTTTCATCCACCCCCAGCTAATGAACACGTGCAGCCCTCTGAGAACAATCAAGAGTGTGATGTCTGCTTTGGGGATGTTTTCGAAGGTGGAGTTCTCAAAACATTCTGAACATATGGCACCATCATTGGAATCTGGTGTTGCCTTATAAGGTTATCACTTTGAAAATAACACCTATTTGGATGTAGAAGTTCTAGCAGTTATAATTTTTATTGCTAAAATTTGAACTCCCCAGAGGGTCTTTTTGATTCTTTGCTTTCAAGATACATAACAACCTTCAATCCAAAACTCATTTGAATGCGCAAATTCTATTAATTAAATAAAAAGAAAACAACAAAGCTCTAGCAATGTCAATATGTGATCTGTTTTTGTCATGGCTGCATTTTATCATTAAATACTTATCATTCTAATTACAGATATCTGAAATCTTCACTTCCATCATTACTACAACCTTGATAAATCCATAACATATACACAGGAGTGGTTTATATTAAAAACATAAATTTATTCTCTCTTTGCTTTCCATCATAACACATTTCTGAAAATGGTTCTATAAAGCAGATAATATATTCCCAAAGGAACCACTGTTGGAGATTGTGTTCCTGACAAACGATGAAAAATCAAATAAATCAGAGATGTAGCAATAATGCATTAAAAATGCAAAATTATAACAGCCAAGCCCTTTATAGTAGTCGGAAAAAACTAAAGTAGTATACTAAGTCATATAAAATATCCATAAATATATTGGACATATTGATTATAAAGAAGATACAAATGGACTATAAAGTTTTCATATTGCAAAGAAAATCTCTATTGATGTATAAATCTGACTGGAAACTGACCAATAGTAAATGGTTATTGTTCATTTAATTATAATGGTTTTAAAAATTGTATGGGAATTGGAGAGAGATGATTTACAGGACTGATGTCTATGAAACTGTCTTAAAGAAATGTAAACATTGTGCCTTTTCTCCCTTAATAGAATAATCCCACAAACAGGCAGATGTGCCAAAAATAAAAAGGTACCATTGTTCTTGGAGCTGTATCTTAACCTACTTTTTAGTAGGTTTTCAATACGTTTGTTAATGAGATTGACTCATTCATTCAGGCAACATATATGAGACATGTACCATGTTACAGGCATTGTTCTAGATATTGGGCTACTTCGATGTAGAGGAGTTGAGCAAGAATCAGTAAAGGAGGCTGAGAAGGATTAGAAATGAAAACCAGGTGAGTGTGATGTTCTGCAAGTTTAGCAAGGAAGATATTTCAAGGAAACTGAGCTGATTATTTGTGTCAACTAGTATGAGAACTAAAAACACTTAATAGCAGCTCTTCAAAAGGTGATTTAAAATCTCTTTCCTAGGGCCAGGTATGAGGTGAGTATGGATCAGTATTGTGATTGAATGTACATTTGTCCTCAATTTGACAAATATTTGAATGAATATATAGGGACTGGGCCCACCTAGTTGTGGCTGTTAGTTTGGGACCTTGAAATGATTGCTTTGGAGATATGAGTAATGAGGAAAGATGGCAAATAGCCGGTATGAGCTCTGAATTACCTAGGCAGAGTACCAGTGGACCTATCAGTTAGTTCTACATGGATGGTTTGGTGATCTTCCTCTTCTCCATCCCCTAGTGATAGGAAGATTGTAAAGTACAGGGCATAAAATGCAAGGCCAATATCTAGAGAGATGTTACATAACGTATGTCATGTGTTTATGTAAGTATATACATTATGTTTAAGAGGGGGGCAAATACTTAATATAAATCTACTGTATGCTAAGTGTGTGCCAAGCTCTGTAACGTTACTTAATGTCATATGGACATTCATTGCCTTGAATTATAATCAGAAATATAGATATAAATGCTATAGTTGCTTAGAAAAGTAATGTGGACTGGAATAGTCATAGAAAAGTTGCATAAAAATGTGGAGTTTGCTCTCGGACTTCCCACCATGTCTTTGTCTTGGCGCCTGGGGGTAAGAAAAGGATATAACCACATCTAGTAAAATGCGTGGCATGTAATGAGTAGTTAACAATGCCTATTTGGTTACTTTTGCTATATTATGTGTGTGAATATTCAAATCGTTTGTTCAAATTTCCTGAAAGTGGCAAAGCAATAGAGAATGGGCATCAATAACTGTACGTGTGTAGGAAAGGAATCCAGCTTTGCGAGCTTTATCAACTCTAAATGTCTGGAAATTTAGTGTAGGCTCAAACCGGCTATCCTCTGAAGGATTTATGAACTGTCCTAACAAAAGTGGCAGGTTTCTGGAAATGACAGAACAACCGAAGAAGAGTTACATTTGTTCGTCTTGATCTAACTGGGACTATTTTCCCTGAAACATGAAGGTTGCAATTGGGATTATCTATTCTTTAGATAAAAATATTTGTCATGTTCAACAAGGAATGAAAGGGAATAACTAAATGTGGAAAAGAGAGAAGAGACTAGCTTTTCAGTTGACCTTGAGGCTCTGGCACTAGGATTGATAGTGACTCTATTTCAGCCTCTCATTATTACTCAGTTGACAAAGGAAAACTTCTTATTCACAGTCTTGAGGCAAGCCCTTTCTCTTTCTAAATCAGCTGCTTGCTTAAAGTGATGCCAGCGGTTTTGTTTAGAAACCTCACTGTTCTCCAAACTGTAAAAGCATGCTTCTATTTTCCAAAGGAGAAATGTATTTTATTTGATTTTGCAGTATAATTTTGATAGCTTTGTGGTAAAGTTGGAAAATTTTCCTGTTAGATAATGGGTGTGTAAATGACTGCCAGGAGATTTTGTTCAGAGTCCAATTTCCTATAGCTCATCACTTATTTGTAGAAAAAGCTTTCAATTCAGTCCATTAATTGAAATTCTTGAATAAATTCCCCAAGAGTTTAACTCTGCTGGACTAGAGGTTAGAGACTAGTTTGCAATCATGTGGAAATTTTATCCACTGGAAAAGTCAAGATCTAAATGTGAAAGGAAAGTGAAGGGGGACTGTAACATTAAGTAAAATGGGGAGTCACTCCCAGAGCCTGAAGGTAACTATGTGTGGAACACAATATTCAGGCAGTCTTGTGAGGATTGCTAATGTTTAGGTAGCACATAACTCTTAAAGGATAATATCTAAATGATATCCAGCTTAATTCATAGTATATGATACAATGATGAGTGAGGTTTGATGGATCTATAGAACTATCTGTGATTAAAGAACTCTGTTAGGGGGATAAAGCAAGTGGCAAGATGAAGTATATTTGCATAGGCGAAAGCCTAATCAGATATGTTACCTGCAGCTGTTGATCTTGAAATCCGCGTGAAACAGGGGACTTCATCTTCAGTTCCAGTGACTCATTAGCAATTATTTGTTTCAGCACTGTGGTTTTTCAAAGATCATTCAGATATTTCTGTTAGCCATATATATTTAAAAGCTTGGGCCAGGTCAACGGGAATATAGAATATATTCAATTGACCTAAATGGATTGATACTCC
>NW_027532408.1:1295029-1371468 GCF_008692635.1 Crocuta crocuta
CTTAATGTTCCAGCTCAGTTTAGACTCTGGTTAAGTCCTGCTGCTTTTCATATCCTGTTTGGCTCATCCTAAAACTGTCAACTGACAAAGCCAATTACTGAAATTTAAAAAATCAGCATTTAAGACCTTGGGCACTGCTAGGTTCTTTCATTTAGGGTAATATTGGAAATCATAGTATGTAGACGGTTCACAAAACTGAGGCTTAAAATAGCAGGTGAAGTGCAGTGATTCCCTTTGAAACAAAACTAATCTTTCCATTTGCTGCTTGACTCTGAACACATTCACTGACAGTCCCCAGTCAGTTTCATCTACCATATGATTTCACTCCTATATGAAATTTAAGAAACAAACCAGATGAACATATGGGAGAGTTGGGAAAAAGTGAGGGAGAAGCAAGCCATGAGAGACTTTTAAGATTAGAGAATAAAGTGAGGGTTGATGGAGGGAGGTGGGTGGGCGATGGGCTAGATGGATGATGAGTATTAAGGAGGGCACTTATAATGAGAACTCAGTATTGTATGTGATGAATCACTAAATTGTACTCCTGAAACCAATATTGCACTATATGCTAACTTGAATTTAAATAAAAATTTGAAAAAAATAACACCATTGGAAAATGTGAGTAAATCTTAATCTCACAGCAAGGTTGTAAAAACAACGTGAGAATAAACATATATGTAAAGAAAAGTATATTGGTTTATTTTGTTGTGAGAGGTTTTAATCATAACTAACTGGACTTCAAATATTCATAAAGGAGAATAGTTCTAGTATAGCTTTGGTGTTAATTTGTTTTACCATTATCTTGGAGTTGATTTACAATCCTATTTTGTCCTTGAGGAAATCTGTTGACCTTGAGAATTAAGAAGAAAACGTTAGAACATTTTTTTTTTTGGTTACTACTTCTCTTTTGGATAAAGGGAAAGAAAGAACAATGCTGTTTCATGAGGTTTGGGGGGTGTGTGTGTGTGTGTGTGTGTGTGTGTGTGTATGTGTGTGTGAGAGAGAGAAGAGATACATATAGCTATAGATAGCAGGTGTTTCTTCAGGCCACACCAGTCTAGATTTTTCTCTCAGAATGCAAAATCATAATAAATCTGACATCCCTTGTGAGTACCTCAGGAACTGAGAACACCAGATATCCAAACATACTTCTTAACTTCCATTTTATATACTGTGTCTCCATCACTTGTAATTATTTTGATGCAAGGTATTCCTGTGCCTTTGTCTTCCTAACGAAGCATTCTTCCATAGCCGTCATCACTTTTAATGTGTTTTCTAGCTTATCGCCAGTACCATTTTCTGGGAGCAAGCAATCTCTCTTTAGGGCTCCTTTCCCAGAGAGGATACTTGAGAGTCTTTCTTTCTACTCAGTTAGTGCTGCAAACCCATTGCTGTTCCCAGCTCAAGAATAAAGCTCATCCTACCATAGCCTTGCCAGGCTAGAGATCCACATCTGTGATCTTTTCTCTACATGGGACTGGGGGGCGCCATGGGAGCTACTCCTCCTAGTGCTGCTCTCTTCTGGAAAGTGTTCTTTTTTTTCCCTGTATTTTCTGAATGGCTAGCTAATTCATTTTGCTTTATTATTTTTTTTTCTGCTGATGTTTTGAGATGCATGCTTTTCTGCTAAATTGGGATGAAAAGAGCAACATGGGTTTTTTTTAATGATCATGGACAAAAAAGGACTGAATAACACAAATGGTATGTGGAGTTCTAACTCTATTCTTTCCTTATTTGATGATGCTATTAATAGACCACCCTTGAAACATCAGTACCACAAACTTCTGGTTGCTCAAGCTGAAGAGTTGTCCTTGATTCTTCTTTTTCCTTTATTCCCCATAGCTAGGGTACTGGTTTATTGTCCAAACTGGGGTAATGTTGAGAATGAAAGTGCCTTCTATGAGGCACTGCGACAGTAGACAGAAATCGGTTTTGTCACAGGTGAACAGGGAATGCACAATTACCTTATCCATGAGTAAATATGTAAGATTTATTAGCTTTGCCTTCAAAACATACATTGAATGAATTCATTTGTCTCCATCTCCACTTCTATGATCTTGAAGCCATCAACACCTGTGCTATTATAACAACTCTTAGTGCATCTGATTTGATTCTTGTCTTCCCAGGATTCATTTTCTACACAGCAGCCAAAATAATCTTTCAAACAGATTAGATCACATCATTTCCTTGTTCCAAAATCTCCCAAGGTTTCAAGGTGTCTTTAGAAGAAACTTCATATGCTCCCCTGGTCTCTAATGCCTTACCCATCTCTGTAGGTCATTGCATAGCAACACCACTCGGCTTCATCTCTACTGGACCTTCTTTATAGTTTATATATATATATTTTTTTAAAAAAATATTTGTTTATTTTTGAGAGAGAGGGGGAGAGAGAGAGAGAGAGAGAGAGAGAGATCGAGCAAGCGAGTAGGAGAGTGGCAGAGAGAGAAGGAGACCCAGAAGCCAAAGCAGGCCCCAGGCTCTGAGTTGTCAACACAGAGCCCAACATGGGGCTCAATCCCATGAACCACAAGATCATGACCTGCGCCAAATCCAGACACTTAACCAACTAGCCACCCACGTGCCCCTGTGGTTCTTCACATGCAAGGCCCATGTCTGCCACAAAGACTTTGCATTTGCCTGAAATGCTCAGCCACTAGGTCTTAGCTTTCTGATTCTTTCTTATCATTCAGATCTCAGAAAAATATCACCTCCTCTGAGTACTCTAACTCATTCTATTGCTGTCTTCAACCTTTCTCCAGTCATTCTATCGTATTATGTTTTTTTAGCACCTCCCAGTATCTGAAAATATTCTGTTTTTCAAAATTGTGATAAAATATACATACCGTAAAATACACCATGGAAACCACTTTTGAGTGTACAGTTCAGTGGCATTAAGCACATCTACCTTGTTGTGCAACTATCTCCAGCATGGTTTTCATCTTCCCAAGCTGAAACTCCACCCTCATTAAACAATGTGTCGTCTTTTGTTTCTCTAAAGCCCTGGCACCACTGTTTCTACTTTCTGTCTCAGTAAGTTTGACTCTTCGAACTACCTCATGTAAGTGGAATCGTATGGTAATTGACCTTTTGTGACTGGCTTATTCCACTTAGCCGAATACCCTCAAGGTTTATCTGTGTTGTAGGATATGTCAGAATTTCTTTTAAGGTTCAGTATTTTGTTGTGTGTCTATAAACCACATTTTGTTTATTTGCTCATTGATGGATACTTGGGTTACATTCACCTTTTGGCTATTATGAGTAATACTTTTATGAACATGGGCATACAACTATCTTTTTAAAAAATTTTTTTAAAAGTTTATTTATTCTGAGAGAGAGAAAGAGAGAGAGAGAGAGCAAGAGAGCAAGAGCGAGAGAGAGAGCGCCAGTGAGGGAGACAGGGAGAGAGAGAATCCCAAGCCGGCTCTTCACTGATGGCTCGTAGCCTGATGTAGAGCTCAATCAAACTCAAGAACCCATGAGATCATGACCTGAGCTGAGATCAAGAGTTGGACTCTTAATCCAGATGCCTCCATACAGTTATACTTTTGAGACCTTGCTTTGAGATCTTTTGGGTACACACTAAGAAGTGGGATTGCTGGATTATGTTTTAAGGTTTTCATGAATGACTATGGTGTTCATCATGGCTGCTCCATTCCACCAGCAGTGAATAGGGTTTTAATTTCTCCATACCCTCACCCCCACTTATTTTCTGTGTGGGTTTTTTAAAAAATAAATCATTGTAATAAATGTAAAGTGGTATCACTATAGTTTCATTTGTGTTTCACTAATAATTAGTAATGTTGAACAGCTTTTCATATGCTTATTGACTATTTGTGTATCTTTTTTGGGAGAAATATCTATTCAAGTCCTTTGCTCATTTTAAAATCAGTTTGTTGTTAGGGCGCCTGGGTGGCTCAGTTGGTTATGCGTCTGACTTCCGCTCAGGCCAGATCTCATGGTTCATGGGTTTGAGCCCCGCGTCGGGCTCTGTGCTGACAGCTCAGAGCCTGGAGCCTGTATGAGATTCTGCGTCTCCCTCTCTCTCTCTGTCCCTCCCCCACTCATGCTCTGTTTCTGTTTCAAAAATAAATAAACTGTAAAAAAATTTTAAAAAATCAGTTTGTTGTTTTTGAGTATAGGAGTTCTTTATGTATTATACTTTCCACATCAGATATTTGGCTTACAAATATTTTTTCCTATTCTCTGAGTTGGATTTTTACCCCTTTAATGCACAAAAGCTTTTAATTTGGAAGAAGTCCAAATTATCTTTTATTGTTGTTGTTGTTAGTTGTGCTTTTGATATTACATCTAGGAAATAATTGCCAAATCTGATGTTATGAAGGTTTCTCCCTATGTTTTCTTCTAAGAGTTTTAGAGTTTAGCTCTTTTTAGGTCTTTGATTATTTAAACTTGACTTTTACATATGGTATATTGTACTTGCTCTGTTTTTATTTCTATAAATCCCATAAAATATAAGCTCAATGAGATCATGCACCAGGCTTGTTTTGCTCAACACTGTATCCCAGTCCTCCTGTTAGGGCTTGGCATATAGTAAAATGTGGCATGAATGAACAAAAGAAGATATTCAGGTGAACTTTCTAAGGCAAATAAACATTTACTTCTCAGAATCATAGACTCTTGTGCCAACATGAGAGCTTATTCAATTTGTATTAGCCACTTTCTAGGTCAGCTTTCTTCTAGCTCTTGTTTTTTTGCTCATCCAGCCTAGAAATTATGTTCCTGGAAATGTGGTTAATCAAATTTAATTTATCTCACTAAGAGTGAGATTAAACATAATGTAAGCAGTGTAAGTTATTGTAACATAACAAACATAACATTGAAAAGTCCTCTTTCTTCTGAGGAAGCCATGGGGGCAATGAACTTCGGATTAGATCTTTTTAGATTTTTGAAAGTTTCATGTTAAAGACACTTTAACTTTGTCTAGTTTCTTTATTTTACCTGGGAAAATACAGTCTTATTTATAATTCTTAGCATGTTATATGAACAATAATTGAGAAAGTGGGCTTAGAAACTTCAGCATTGCTTTTCTTAATTGATTGGAGGGTAGAGAAAACTCTTCTCTTCACCATCCCTCCTCTGATCTCAAAATCTGCTTAAACTATTTGTGTAAGAATCTGTTGCTAGAGATAGGGAGGTCTCATGAAAAGACAAATCATAGCTTGTTGATGATAGAGGCCATACAGAGATGGATAGACTGGGACAGCTGGAAACAGACTCATCTCAGTTTGGTTGGCATGTGGAGTGGGGCATGAGGGCCTGAGCAGATAGTGAGAAGCCTGATTGACAGGGGTCTGTCAAGGTCAACAACATTGAGATTTTCAGTTCTTAGTGGGAAGAACAACTGGTGAGTTCCTCATGGATCCTGAAGTTTGAGGTTATGTGTGATGAATACAGTGGCTTCTGGGACACTCAGACAGAGTGTCCAAAAGAACAGAATTTTGAGCATACTCTCTAGCTCATCATGTGGCATGGGGAAACAATTCCTGTATCAAGAGAGCTGGAAATGTTTTAACTGATATCAACCTGTCTTGATATAACCTTTCTTTGTCACTGATTTTTTTTTTTTGAAATGTAAGTTTTGTTTCTTAACTCTACTGATTATGAGTAAAAGGAAACCAAATAAATCCTCTGGGTGGGTGTTTGAGTGTTTCTAAAGGGTTCTATCATTCAGATAAATGTTTGCTATCTCTATCACTTCTTTGCCTAGTCTTTATTTCTAATCATGAGTGTTTATGATAGCCTAAACTTGAGGTCTGCTACTTAGAAAGGAAAATTTCAGCTGAGATAAATAAACCACTGGAGGGAGAACTTGCCTTTACTACTCTGTTTTCCTTTTTTGGGGGGAGCAGAATTTCTCCTCATAAAAATTATTGCAGACTCTTACCCAAAGATGGCTCTCAGGTTTTGCAAACATTTTTCAACTGTGCATTGGTATATATGCCAGAAGTCCTTCCCCACTTCCTGTGAATATGACTGTGCATTGCTCAGTTCAGCATCATTTGCATTACACCTCTACCTTTATACTATGCTATTATAATTAGAGAAGAGCAAATGGAAAAATGCTAATGATTGTCATAATTGGGTTCATTATTTAAATAAGTATTAGATAAGCTATTAGGTATTTAAGTATTAAGCATATAGTTGGGAGGTGGTTTTGTGCTCTCAAAAAGCTTCCCCGTAAACTTGGGTTTGAAATTGTAGGAGGAAAAGGAATATAATAGGTGAAGAAAATATTAGAAACATGTAGTGCAGTTGGCAGATGATTTTGTCTCTTTGCATACCTAGTACACATTTTGATGAAAGGTTGGCTTCTTTGAAAATGTACTGTGTACTCATACTTAAGCCATAAATCTCTTGAATTTGGAGTTCAATTTAAAACACCCTGGGAATACTGACGCATTTCCTTTTGAACGTATCTTTAGAAACACACACATACTCAAGCGCACACACACTGATTATAAAATATTCTCTGAGTAACAGCAGTGTGGGAAGAATTTAAATTAGATGGTAAAAAAAGAAAAAGTCACATAAATGCTATGGCTATTAATATAATTTAAATGTTCTAGATATTTTAATGACTGGTAATCTGTTGAGAGTCTAGTACACTAGATACCTCTACACCAGTTTTTCTACTATCTGGCCATTGCTAATAAAAATAACAATGGGTGCCTAAGTGGCTCAGTTGGTTGGGCATCTGACTTCGGCTCAGGTCATGATCTCATAGCTCGTGGGTTCCAGCCCCGTGTTGGGCTCTGTGCTGACAACTAGCTCAGAGCCTGGAGCCTGCTTCGGATTCTGTGTCTTTCTCTCTCTCTGCCCCTCCCCCACTTGGTCTCTCTCTCTCTCTCTCTCTGTCTCTCAAAAATGAATAAATGTTAAAAAATTTTTTAAAAACTCACATTTTAACATATAAGGCCTATTACTTTCTCATGCTAAAACTTTGCAAGACAAACCAAAGTTCTTTTTTTTTTAAGTTTATTTTTATTTATTTTGAGAAAGATACAGAGACCAAGTGGGGGATGGGGAGAGAGAGGAGGAGACAGAAACCCAAGCAGCCTCCATGCTGTCAGTCCAGAGCCTGATATGGGGCTCAAACCCACAAACTGTGAGATCATGACCTGAGCCAAAATCAAGAGTCAGATGCTTTACTGACTGAGCCACTCAGGTACCCCCAAACCAAAGTTCTTAATGGTAAAGTTGTATTGGTAAACGATGTACAAGTCTTTGTAGTCAAATGTGACTTGGGTTTGCAGCTTTGAAAATGTTGGTCAGACTCAGATAAACAAAAGCTCAGCCATATTTAATTTTGTTTTATGGTGAGGAAGAGGAAGGGTTATTAAAGGTTCGAGGTAATTCAAAAGATAAAACCTACTGTCTTTGGTACTATCCCAGAGAAATGTTTAATTGGACTTTGGGGCGTGTCCAGTGAGCATTTTTGTACTTTATGAAACTCCTTTAGAAATGAAGACTCTCCCCTGATAACAAGAGGGTTAGAAGGAAGAAGAGATCACTACCATTGTGAAAGCTGCAGACAGTGAGGCAGTGCATTTTCCACCCAAAGAGGTGAATCAGATCAGATGTACCTTAGTCCTATCAGAGCCTGACACGTTTATATGAGATGAAATTGTTGCCTCGGTTTACAATCTTGATTAACAAAACAGAAAGATAACATAAAAGATAAATCCCCAGTGCCTGGAATTTCAAAGAAACTCAAAAAATGTTTCTTGAGGCAACAGAGTTTACTGGTAAAGAGCCTTGATTCTGGAACCAGATTGTGAGTGTTGAAATTTCAGCTATGATTTACCGTGCAGGAGTTGGGGCAAGTTCATTTTTTTGCTTGAGTTTCCTCATCTGTAAAATGAGAATAATAATAGCACCTACTCTCAAAGGGTTGTTGCAAGGATTAAATGGAAGAAAAAAATTACTGTAGAACATGGTGGACCCATAGTTACCATTATGTAATTGTTTTTAGTAAGTGAGTAAATGGCACAAATTATTCTTGGAGGCTGTGTTTTAAAAATTAGAGTGGGTTTTCTTTAGAATTAGATTGAAATGTCCCACTGTGATGAGTTTATGATTAGTTACTCTTTCAATGCATGATGTCATTACTGTCTTTGCTTGACTCCATAGCCCCATCAAAAGACTCAGTGTGCTCAGGCATTCATGTGCTCCCTGGAGACAGAGTCAGAAACCACTCTCCTTGAAAGTAATTTCCAAATTTGATCAGCTCCATAAATGTGGGACTGTGTCTTGTATTGAGGTAGCCCCAGCACCCCAGCCTGGAACCATATGTGGCACATAGTAGTGTTCAATACCTACTGCACAAACAATTACTGACTATGTGCTATGCCCTGTACAGAGCAAGATAAACGGATGTGATGTTTGTACACTTTAAAAAAAACAACAACTCGGCTTCTTATTAATAAAGATGACAGGGAGTAACAGTGGAATAGGAAGTGCCTCGGGCCAAATGAGAAGAAAATTGTAATCTGCTTTCGGTTCTGTTCCTAACTTGCTAAGGAAAAATCATTAAACCTTCCCCCAGACTCAGATTTTTTTTCCACCTGTGAAATGAGAAAAGTAACACATGCTCTACCTCTTGTACACGGATTTTTTAAATTATAAAATTAACATGATAGTAATTGTGAAGGTAACTTGAAAATGTAGAATGATTTAAAGTTAAAATGATTGCAAAGATATTATAGTTCTATAGGTAGAAGTAATATTTAGGAGAAGGTTTCTTTTTCTTTTTTTTTAAGTTTTTTTTTTTTTTTTGAGAGAGACAGAGCATGAGCAGGGGAGAGACAGAGAGACAGGGAGACACAGAATCCAAAGCGGGCTCCAGGCTCTGAGTGGTCAGCACAGAGCCCAACATGGAGCTCAAATTTGTGAACTGTGAGATTGTGACCTGAGCCAAAGTGGGACACTTAAGCGACTGAGCCACCCAGAAGCCCCAGGAGGAGGTTTTATTGCCAAGAGAAAATAGACCATTTGTCAAAGGCTCCGGAGGCTGCTTTTTCATGAACTTGTTGCATAGACTACTCTTCATGGCACTAAAGTTGAGATCATCTTCCCTTTTCTGTAACCCTTTTCTGTAATTTTCTGTAAATTTTTTAACATAAATATTTACATATGAATGTATGGTCATGCAAACTGGAAATCATTGTTTCATAAATTATGAAACCAAAGGCCAGAGAAATTCAGAGATTTAATAGATCCACACTGAATAATGTATAGATTTTAGAATTTTGTAAAGTTTGTATAAGTAAGAGGTTGCTGCGGTGGAGGTCAAGGAGGTTGTTTCCTGCTTTCTCCTCTAGGGTTTTGATGGTTTCCTGTCTCACATTCAGGTCCTTTATCCATTTTGAGTTTATTTTTGTGTATGGTGTGAGAAATTGATCTAGTTTCATTCTTCTGCATGTTGCTGTCCAGTTCTTCCAGCTCCATCTGTTAAAGAGCCTGTCTTTTTTCCATTGGATAGTCTTTCCTGCTTTGTCAAAGATCAGTTGGCTGTATACTTTTGGGTCCACTTCTGAGTTCTCAATTCTGTTCCATTGGTCTATGTGTCTGTTTTTGTGCCAATACCATACTGTCTTGATGATGACAGCTTTGTAGTAGAGGCTAAAGTCTGGGATGGTGATACCTCCCGTTTTGGTTTTATTTTTCAGTATTACTTTGGCCATTCGGGGTCTTTTGTGGTTCCATACAAATTTGAGGATAGTTTGTTCTAGTTTTGAGAAGTATGCTGGTGCAATTTTGATTGGAATTGCATTGAATGTGTAGATAGCTTTGGGTAGTAATGACATCTTAACTATATTTATTCTTCCTATCCATGAGCATGGAATGTTTTTCCATTTCTTTGTGTCTTCTTCAATTTCCTTCATAAGTCTTCTATAGTTTTCATCATACAGATCTCTTGTATCCTTGGTTATGTTTATTCCGAGGTATTTTATGGTTTTTTGTGCAATTGTGATTGGGATCAGTTTCTTGATTTCTCTTTCTGTTGCTTCATTGTTGGTGTATAAAAATGCAACCAATTTCTGTATGTTGATTTTATACCCTGCAACTTGGCTGAATTCTTGGATCAGTTCTAGTAGGCTTCTGGTGGAGTCTGTCGGGTTTTTGATGTAGAGTATCATGTCATCTGCAAAGAGTGAAAGTTTGACTTCCTCTTTGCCAATCTGATAACCCGGTACATCTTTAAAAGGGACTGCAGTCTTCCTGGAAAATGAGATTTGGAATGAATGGGAATTTGTATTGACAATCCCTGTTGCTTGCCATGAAGATGGAGAGGGCCACATGATGGGGAGTATGGCTGACTTCTAGGAGCTGAAAGCAACTTCTGGCCAATAGTCCACATGGAATTAGGGATCACAGTTCTCTAATTGTGAGAAATGGAATTCTGCCACAATGACATTGTCTTGGAAGAGGAGCTGAGCTCCGGATGAGAATACCTGCTAGCTGACATCGGGATTTTAGCCTGTGAGACCTGAGCAGTGAAACCAGTGTCTTTGTTCTTGGACTTGTGACCTGTTGAACCAGGAGCTAACAAATTGATCTTGTGTTGAGGTGTCAAGTTTGTGGTAATTTGTGATGAAGCCATAGAGAATTCATACAGGGAGATTAGGGATTAGCTGTGCCATTAGAGTGTTTTTTTATTTCTTGTAAGCAGCTTCTGAAAAACAAAAAGAGTAGGTTGAACCACATTAACTTGAATATTCTAGAATTATTTTAGACAGAAATAGTAATTTGAGATTATGGATTCAGTCACAACATGTTAAACCTTTATCAAGTCACATTGTTGACTCCAATGCCAAGACCTATCAGAAATATTAAGTAATTGGAATGTAATTGATAAAATATATTTTTTAATAAACTTCTATGTTTTAAATTCATGCTCTTTTTCTTATGTTAGTTTACTTTCTGCCCTCTGACAGAGATGCTGGTGAGTGATAGTGATGAGAAATGTAGGCTTAGTTTGCAAATTTGGGAACGTGTGTGTGTGTGTGTGTGTGTGTGTGACATAATTGAGGCTAAACAGATTCAAATGTATATGAGGCCCTCAGTTTGCCTAGGCTTCTGTTTGCAGACCTATTTGTAGGAAAGGGGCTTGCCAAAACGTTGTTGTTGTATGTTTCTGGAGAACTGAGGTTGAAGACGGGTATCCGCAGATGATAGATCATTGGTAATCCAGTGTGTCTCCATGGGATACACAGGACCCTACACAGAGAAAGGCTATAGTCAGAACTTAAATTGCTTTCAAGAAAAAATTGTGAAATGTGCACATGAGCTGGGTTGCATGGATCTCCAAAGGCCAAAGTAAACTAGCGTAGAGGATTTTCATGTTTTCCCCTCTTCCTTGTGAAGCATGATATTATCTCTGATAATATGAAGACCATAGGTCCTCATAGGTCAGAGGAACACTGACCACGCCCTGAAGGAGAAGATTGACAGTATTCACGGAAAGAGGAAATGCGAGAGAGCTAACAGATTGTTTGCCACTGGGGTAGGAAGTAAAGATAGTAAACTTGGAGAATGTTGATTTTGAGGTCCTTGTGATAGAGAAGAAGACATTTTAAATATGGACTGGGAACTTAGAATGAGGTTGGTGTTGAACATGTAGATTTTGACAATATTGTCAAAGTTGAATTCATGAATGTGAATGAGATCATGTAGGGGACTGTATGGGATAATAAGAAAAAGCTCTGTGAAAAGACAGGCAATACTGGATAATACTGATGAGTTTGGAAGAGAATTGGAGCAAGGTGATATATCCTAGCAGCTAAGGGAGAAACAAGGTTTCACATCTTTATAAAACTTCTTCCATGCTTTGTGATACTTGTTGCATAGCTTTAGAGGGATTTAATGATCTAGTCAATAAAATAAATTTCTTCTCAGAAATCAGCCATGTTCGATGTGATCCTCATTTCTTTACCAACAATATTACTTTCCCTTTAACAATACAGAAAGAAGTTACCAAGCATTTCCTCTTTTGTAATTAAATAATCATTACTTGCTAATTTAAGAAGGAACTTTAATGTTTAATTTAGTCTTATATAAAAGATAGCTTATACAATGACTCGGAGCCAAACTCTCAGTGAATATTTCTTTGTCAGTTAATGAAAACAGAACACAGAATAAAAGCATCTCATTAAACTACGTTCATATTGTTGCAGCATCTGAAATAACTGGTGTCACTTTAATTGAATGAGATATCGTTAAACTGTTGGTTTTAAGGAGAGACCTAATCAAATCAGTCAACAATAATTTTCTAGGTTGGTAATTAATGAATTTAATAATTTATCTAGTGTTGAATAATCCTTTTACAGTTGATGGATTCATAAATAATTTTCTAGGATTTGAAGAATATGCATTATTTTCATTTATATTAAATATCTCAGAAATTTAATCACTAAATTTAGACTAATATACAAGAGGAATCTAAAATTCATTGAGGCTTTCTTTCTTTAAAAAAAAATTTTAGTGTTTGTTTATTTTTGAGAGAGAAAGAGTGTGAGCAGGGGAGGAGCAGAGAGAAAGGGAGACGTAGAATCCTAAGAAGGCTCCAGGGTCCAAGCTATCAGCATAGAGCCCAATGCGGGGGGATTGAATTCACAAACCACGAAATCATGACCTGAGCCAAAATTGGATGCTTAACCAACTGAGCCACTCAGGCGACCCTTTGAGACTTTATTTCTATCAGAATTCTACCTGTGAGTTCTTTTCTTGACACGTTTCACTTTTATGTCAACGTTCCCCCCACCCCCCTTCCAGACTTCGATGCTGCCTTGAACAGCTTTTTACATCCTCAGAGCCTTCAAAAGAGTGGCCTTATCTGAATACTAGCCTGTGAGGATACTTATGAGGATAAAAAATAAATTATACCTCTATCCCTTCTGCTTTGTGTGTTGTGTAACAGAATTGCTGGCCAATTCTCTGGAAAAAAGAATTGGTACAAGTTTTTGTTTGATTACCTTCTCTTAAAGGTGTAGGAGAAACATCGTTTAAATATGACACAAAATTGGGTGCGGGATTGGAAAGGTTCCTGGTGAACATCCACAGACTCACATGTGGTGTCTAACCTTAGCAAAGGAAGAATTGGAAGAGTTGTGAGGAGAATATTAGATTTTACTGACAGAGATCCCTGGAAAGCTCTAAGGAAAGCTTAGGAAGCAGAAAAAATATAACTATCTCAATTGTCATGTCAATAATAAGACTGTGCTGGAATCCAGTACAGAAAAGTAATTTTTGAAAAAGTTATACAGATTTTTGCACTGGAAATATTTATTTATTTAAAAAATCAATTTCTATTTCTAATGCCTTAAATCTCACTGAGTTATCCTGCTAACAAAACCTAAAGATAATTTGGAGGCTTTCTCCTCAGAGACTTTAAACTTTAAAATTCTTCATTTTTCTTTTCCTATTTCTCCATGTAGGTCTATTGGATTTTTCAGAATAATATAGATTATACCAGACATGCTAAAATATATAGAAGTAGGAAAGTCTGATCTTAGCTAATTTTTAATACATATTTTTAAAAATTTCACTGTTATTATTTATCTTTGAGGGAAACAGAGAGTGAGCTCAGGAGAGGGGCAGAGAAAGAGAGGGAGACATATAATCCAAAGCAGACTCCAGGCTCTGAGCTGTCAGCACAGAGCCCGAGCTGGGGCTCAAACCCACAAATGGTGAGATCATGAGCTGAACTGAAGTTGAATGCTTAACCGATTGAGCCACGTATGCGCCGCTTAGCTATTTTTTAATATAAAACAACAATAGGCAAAATTAACTTCCCTTTTGCAATATGCAGCTCAAATTAGCTGAATTTGCCGAGTCAGACATTAGAGATATCGTCACAAAGAGCTGGTATAATGTAGTTTTGAACGTACAGATTTTGGTATAGGACCTCCTAGGCCAGTTGATAGTTATTACTGTTTGGCAAGTCACTTAACCACTCTGAATTTCAGTTTGGGGTCTACAAAATAGAAAGAGTATAATGAGGATTGAGTGAGAATGTTTTTGGAAACATTTTGTAAGCCATAAAATTTAAGTTCACAGCTATTCAATTAAAATGTCAGTTGTCATTGGCAATATAATATCAGAAAGGAATAGTTTCATTTATAGCTCATTGGGTGTTCTTGATGTTTTGGTGTGTACTTCTTAAAGAACTTAATGGATTAATAAACCTGCAGAAGTTAAGACGAAAGCCCTCTTGGTTATTGACTATAACACACACACACATAATGTGTTTATACGTATAAACGTGTGTGCAGAATTTATTAGTTAGGATAGGCTAGCCTGCTGCAATAAATAGATGTCAAAATAATGGTTAAACGATAGTTCCTAAGTTCACTGTTTTCATCTGGCTGGCAGATTTTCTTCTTACAGTTAATTGGGAACAGAGCTGAAAGGGCCATCGGAGCTATGAAAAGAAAGAGAGAGTCTAATCTGGGTCCACTGATTTCCACTCAGACAAATGAAGTGGACTTTGCACACACTGTTTCCACCCAGCCCACTGGCAAGAGCTTGGATATGTGGCTGCATTTAAGTGCAAGGGGGCCTGGGGATAGATAATGTCTAGCTTGGTCTTCTTATCCCACCTAGAACTTCATTGCTATCAGGAGAACAACTGGTTTTGATGGATAGCTATGCTATCAACCATGATGGACACTGCTTTTTCTGTATTTCCCCTTTAATAGAATATCTAGAATGTTTGGGCCCCTGAGTGGCTTAGTCAGTTAAGTGTCTGACTTCAGCTCAAGTCATGATCTTGTGGTTCCTGGATTTGAGCCTTGCGTCAGGCTCTGTGCTCACAATTCAGAGCCTAGAGCCTGTTTTTGATTCTGTCTCCCTCCCTCTCTGTCCCTCCCCTACTTGTACTATGTCTCTCACTTTAAAAAAATAAACAAACATTAAAAAATTTTTTTAAATGTTTTTAAGAATACCTAGAATGTTGAATGGTTTGCATATGAAATAAGATAGCACCTAAATAGTACATTTGTGTCTGGTGTATAGTAAGTCCACAAGTGATAGTTATTACTAACACTTCATTTATTAACAGTGAAGGAGAATGTTGTATCTTGGTGCAGTGCTTGAAATATGAAAATATAACACATGTCCATCTTTCATGTGTGATGAATTTCCTGTAGTCATTATATATTTAAAAATCACGTAACAAAGGATTCTGAATGTGAATATTGCATAGACAAACTAGGTAAAAGCTATTTGTTGTGAAAATAAATTAATGATTGACGGATGTGGCTTCAGAAGCAAGAGCGAAATAAAATTTCTTATTTTCAAAGTGCTCGATATCTATGGATTTGTTGTAAAAAAAATGGATATTATATGTCTTACTGAAAATGTTTCCAAGTTAACAAATTGATTACCATAAATTATGAATTAGCTCATAAGACACATGACTCCCCAAACAAATTGCATTAGAGACTTGAATTTGAAGGGTTTAAAAAAATTCTTCCTTTTAAATGAGTCCTTCAATTTCAGACTTAAGTATGGGAAATTTTGCAGTGCAAAAAAGTAACATATGCTGGAAAACCTCTGTACCTCTACTGTCCTGTTGGGTGGAATGTTCTGGTGCCTGCTGGGCTACATTCTGCCTGGGCACAGAAGTCTAAAGCACATCTTGTTTCTGACATACATTATCTTCTCGTATGTATGTGTGTGTTTAACTCTGGAAAGTAAAGGGATAACAATGCATAAACTTGAATCACTCTTGCATCCATCAGTTACCATACATTTCATGAAAAATAGATGTGACTACAAAGTGCTCTACTGGCCAAGTCAATCCAAGGAAAGCAAGTTTGCACTCACTAACCTAGTCTCAGATTCAGCACACATCACTTTAAGAATGTTCCCTTCATAAACCTGTAACATAGTCAGGACAGGAATCCAATTTGCTTCAGCAGTGTGCAGGTGTGAGGTCTGGTTCATCTCCTCAGGCTCAGTCCATGCACTATGGCCCTTCTGTGGAAGGATTCACTCTTGTCTGGGGAGTCACAGCTATAGGAAGCTCTCTGTGACACCTGAGCCAACCTGTCACTTCATAATACAAGGAAACTGAACATGGACTGCATACCTATGATATAATCAGAAATGTATCTAGCAAATTATTTAAAAAGAGGCACAACCATGGATTTTAAAGTTAAACAGACCTAAAGCCACATCCTGGCTATGTCCCTTCCTAACCATGCAATACTATGCAAGTTACCTTTTCTGAACATGCTTTTTACCATTTATATAGTAATACCTACCTCAAAGGGGTGATGTGAGGATTAAATGGAAGAAGACAAACTATGAAAAATGTCTAGTACACAGAAAGGAAAAATAGTAGAGTCATAGTGATAATCTTCAGGCAAAATCTTTAGGGCAAGATATTTGTAGTATTTTTTCAGTCCCTGTTTTTTGATGACTTCTGTCCACTGATCTGTATTGCTTGTTTTATAACAGTATAAATGGGACTGGCATATCTGGCATTAAAAGCAATGTTTTGGCTTAGTTTGTTTTAGCCCTTACCCTATCCTCTGTGCTGTTCTGGTGGGAGGGATTGTAAAGGTCTCATTGGCTTCCGCAAAGAACAAGAACATTGTCAACATTAGCTCACTAGACAGAGAGCTGTCACCAAAATTCTTGAGGTGTCCATTTAATCAAGAGAAAGATCAGCTTGTTGACCATATTTGCTTTTCTGGTTGTTGCTCTGGGCTGGTATATTTTAAAGACTATTTTTCAATATTTGATGAGTTTTGTAGCATAATTTCTGTCTCTCATATGCACGCAGACACAGACTTTCCTGGCCTTATGGGAAGAATTATATCCTTTGAAGATGACTTAAAAAAGTGTTAGAGATTAAGAAACTCTTGGCAATCCATTGCTATTATTATATGTCATTCAGTACACCTTTTAAACTCAAATTCCCTAATAATATCTAAAAATAAAGCAACACAGGCAATAAATACCTTAAAAAGGAAGCTGACGACATCTATCTGTGGAATTTCCGCTAGTTCCATGATGAGAGCTGGTCTCAAATGGTTCATGAAAGAATGAATGAATGAACAAATTAATGTTACTCCCCAGACTAGCAAGCATGTGTCTAAATGTCTACCTGAAGTAAGGCTACCTTACAACATTATAAGTACTAGAAGGAACTCAACATATATGCATTGGCCATAATAAGCATGATACTTAATTCAAATAAAATTGTTCTTATTTTTAGATGTTGTAAATCTTTACAGTGTTAATGCAGAGTGCAATGGACTTGCATATTGAGGCTGTAGCGATGTGAATGGTTACTATTGTGTTGTTCTTACCCCATGGAAGTGCTACAATTCAAACATCCAACATTGGCAATTTAGTCTTAAACAGTGATATATTATTAGTTTTCTTTTTTTTTAAGTATGAGAAACAAGTACTTGGACTCAGTGTAAGTGAGGAACGTATTTACAGATTTACCTGGCACTCAGGAATTGCTCAACACATGTTAGCTAGTGTCATTATATGGTTTAAAGCATTTCCTGCCTATTGCTCATGTTTCCCTGGAAGTTGTTCTTGCTATTAAAATACAATTTGGGTGAACTCCTAGGGCATGTAGCTTCTGAAGGTGGCTATCTATCTACGAGGTAGTTTTAGCCCAGGAAAAACAGTAGTTCAGCATATCCTTAATTTTATCCTTAATTTTAGTAATGTACTATTTGTGTACAAAATAAAGGATTAGATGCTGTCTCTCTTCCCTTGGACTCATAATAAAGCACTAGATCAGTGATTTCCAGAAAATAAACAACACAAGCCTTTAAAAACATCTCTGTCTTGATTTCTTTCCTGCTCCTGTGCCATTATGGCTTTTTCATTTTGGTCAGAGATAAACTAAAAGAGTTAACAGGCTGCCATGGAGCAATAAGACCGTGGTCAGCCTGGAGAGTGAGAGACCAGTATGGAGCCCAGAAGCCATTTATTGGTGGTTTCCATAGATTCCATAAGCTAATCCTCTCTGTGGAAATTGTGATACAGAATCACTCTGTTTCTTTTGTGACTGAGGTTTTCAAGCTGGCTTTGTTCATTTCCAGAGAGTACATGCTTTGTGGTATCCCTACACAAGAAACTTTTAAAACATGAAGAAAATTGGTGACATGCAGGCATACAGTTTCTGAGCAACCTCCTTCTGTTTGTGTGGGTATTGATGCTGGTAGCTCTGATGCATTCAATGAGTAGGAATTCATCATTTCTATGTTTAAATGATTGCTTATGATCATCAGTATTTCTGATGGATGCCAGGATGCAGACTGAAGGTTCACCTTTTCCAGTGATTCGTAATAATGATGGAAGAATATCAAACATCCCCAGTCCTCTATATAAAGCTAAAGATAACATTTAACTTGGTAAAGGAGAGATTCTCTAAATTAAAATTTTTGAGTAATATTTGAAGTCCATGCATGTTTCCATTCTATATTCTCACAGAAAGAGAGCTCATCTGATAATTTGACTGGCGTGATATATGAGCCGCTTGCCTGATTGTTGTAAGACCTATTCCAAGGAGGCAGTTGGAAGACAAGATAATTGCTCTTAGGCTGCCAGCAGGAAAAATAGCTTAGCTTTGATATTTTTCAGCTTTTCAAAAGAAAGCAGAGGTGAGGTTATAAAAAGAGAATCCCACCTCATCTCTTTCTCCAGCAGCTCCGTCCCACAACTTCGTCAGTGCTGAGTTGTCTATGTGGTGGATTTTCACAGGTGGCTGAGGATGTGTATTTGGAACTGAAGAGAGGCCACAGGTCCACTCATTTTGGGGCATTTGTAATTTAACATTTCTTGAAGGTTCTTTCGGTAGTTTAGTGTCCTTCTTTCTGTTGTCTCTGTAAGGATGCTCATCACAGAGTTTCCTGTATTAAAAACAAATAAAAATAGAGAAATCTGTTCTGAGTTGCATCAGTGTTTATATTTTCAAAGTGAGGGAGGTAAATAAGGCTTATTAATTTTATTTTTTGGGAATCCATGCGAAAAGGAATTACATTCCAGTGACTCAGAATGGAGCCACTGTGGAACTGCAGAAAGGAGTCTGTAGCATTGAAGATATGATACTAATAATCATCCTTTCTGTGCAGAAGGACCTGAAACAGATCAAAAAGTAAAACCACAAATTACTAAAATGGAAAGTGATAGGGATAACTGGCTGGCTCTGTCAGTGGAGCGTGTGACTCTTGATCTTGGGGTTGTGGGTTTGAGCCCCATGTTGAGTGTAGAGATTACTTAAGAATAAACTCTTCCCCCCCCCCATGTTCCATTTATTTCTGAGAGAGAGAGAGAGAGAGAGCATGAGCAGGGGAGGGTCAGAGAGAGAGGGAGACATAGAGTCTGAAGCAGCCTCCAGGCTCTGAGCTGTCAGCACAGAGCCCGATGCGGGGCTCGAACCCACGAACCATGAGATCATGACCTGAGCCGAAGTTGGACGCTTAACCGACTGAGCCAGCCAGGTGCCCCAAGAATAAAATCTTTTAAAAAGGAATGTAGTAGGGGCACCTGGGTGGCTCAGTCGGTTAAGCGTCCGACTTCAGCTCAGGTCATGATCTCATGGTTCGTGGGTTCGAGCCCCGCATCAGGCTCTGTGTTGACAGCTAGCTCAGAGCCTGGAGCCTGCTTCAGATTCTGTGTCTCCCTCTCTCTCTGACCCTCCCCTGCTCATGCTGTCTCTATCTCTCTCTCAAAAGTAAATAAAATATTAAAAAAAAAAAAAGGAATGTAGTAAAGAGACACAGAGTCCAATCGAAGTAAGTCATTAAGGGACATAAAATGCTCATCTTATTGTGAAGTCTAGTGTTTTATTTGCCTTCTCAGTGATACTTGGATATTGAGAAGATACTTATTTCTTAAGAGTTCATTCTGATATTCCAAGAAGAGTAGCATTTTGTCTGATATTTGACTGTTTTTGTTTTTGTTTTTGTTTTGACTGGGCTATTTCAGAGAAGGGTTATCAGGTTTTTATTTGTATGGGGCATTCTCCTGTCTTTACTTTTACGTTACAATTCACAATGTCTTTTCTCTGTGAAAATATTCCTGTTCCTTGTCATACAGAAATGACCGGGTTTATCCTTAGATTTTCCTGCATGCAATTGGTGCTCTCTGGATTACACTGACATTAATAATTGTAACCTGCTGTTTTTTGAAGTGGTGTGGTCCTAGAGGCCATTGGTGTTTTTATAATTGACAAGCAAGAGAAAGCTTGTTTTTTCTTCTATCATTTTGTGGATGATAAGGCTGAGCACAGGTGGAAATACCACTTTTGAGACGAAATATCAGAGTTGTAGTTCCACCTTCATTAATCATTAACACACACAAGTTAAATTTTTCATCAGCGTACATAATACTTCCTGGTTAGTCACATTTTGTGATTTTTAAAAAATTGATTAGCACTGAAGACCTTTTGTAAACTTGAGGCCAACTAAGAATAAAGACAATAATAAATTATGTTCTTGGCCTGTGGCCAGATACTATGACATATTTTTAGTCTGAAAACTGATTGTAGAAGTCTTAGGTATGATTTGGAGTTTTCAACTGCACATTTCCAACATGGTTACAGTATTTTATTGGTAAGATTAGGCAGGAAAACAAGCCTCTTATATTATGTTCAGTGATTGTTTCTTCACAGAACTTTAGTTTCTAACAGGTTGCTGAATACTTGATTTTTGTAATTTGGAAATTCTTATTCCTGTGTATTCTGCATATAGATACTGCTGATGTTTTGACGGCTTTATGTTTTTTCCTGGAAGTGATGCATATGGGCTCAGGTTTTTCTGGAAGTGAGGTGTATCCTCTTAATGAGCACTTTCTCAGTAAAATACATGTGTTATGTATTACATTCTGATTTTATGCAAAGCTTGTATTCATTATGAAAATAACTTGCAGAAAATGCTTGTACCATGACTGGTTTTTGGAACCAAACTCTTTGGAGGAAAAACAAGGCTGCCTGATTTGCTGATATTGAGGGAGTGCTTTAAGGTATAATGTTAAAATAGAGCAAACACAATACTCTAAAGTAATATTACATGTAGCATTCAGTTATGCATGTTCAAGGCCCTATATTGTTAGTTAAAATAGTACAATTAATATTGATAACTTAGGAAATGTAGACAACAGAAGCTGGATTTTCTAGTTCATAAAATGGTGCAAATTCAAAAGAATGCCTGTGAGTTCTATTGTTATTTTCCTGAGGAACCTCCACACTGTTTTCCAGAGGGGCTGCACCAGTNTAAAAAAGAATAGAAAAAAAAAAACAAAAGAATGACTGTGAGGATTGTCAGTGGTATTCCTACAGCAATAGTTTTGTAAATTCCGTGAATTACATGGGAACCATGTGCACTTGAAAGTTGTTATTGACCACCATTTTGCTTTAGGTTTGCAAATGGATTTGTATATAGTGAACTGATATGTATCTTTTTTTTCTTTCATAGTTTATTCTCAAGTTCGTTTCCATATAACACCCAGTGCCCATCCCAACAAGTGCCCTCCCACATGCTCATCACCCCCCTTCCCCTCTCCCCCACCCCCATTAGCCCTCAGTTTATTCTCAGTATTCAAGAGTCTCTCATGGTTTGCCTCACTCTCTCTCCCCAACTATTTTTCCCCTTCTACTCCCGCATGGTTCTCCCTTAAGTTTCTTCTCATCCACCTATAAGTGAAAACAGATGGTATCTGTCCTTCTCTGCCTGACTTATTTTGCTCAGCATAACACCCTCAAGGTCCATCCACGTTGCTACACATGGCCAGATTTCATTCTTTCTCATTGCCATGTAGTATTCCATTGTATAGATAAACCACATCTTCTTGATCCATTCGTCAGTTGATAGACATTTAGATATGTATCTTAATATAATTTATTAGAGATCACAATTCAGTTAAGTAAGTTATTTTTTCCCAACACTATGCTTTATGTGAAACAAATGGGAAACCTAATGATTATATTGAATGGAAACATATCTTTTATTTGGCTAATGACTTTAAGGTTTTGCATTCTTATTGAATCCACTGGAGAGGCAAATTTGAAAACCAAAGTTCAACATATTTGAATGATGTATGTTTCTCATTTTATTTCTTTTTATTGCTTCAGCTCCCAAGCCAAACCTGGGTTCCCTCATAATGTTGTACTGGCAATATGTTAATAAAAAAGTATAGGTCGGGGCACTTGGGTCAGTTAAGTGTCCAACTCTTGATCACAGCTCAGGTCTTGATCTCAGGGTTGTGAGTTCAAGCCCCACACTGGGCTGCATGCTGGGCTTGGAGCCCACTTAAAAAAAATTAAAAATAAATTAAAAAATAAAGTATATTATATTGTTGCCTGACAACTATAAGTTTTTAAATTGACATCAATTTTTTTGTCATTGTACAATTTTAAAACGTGAAAACTGTCTCTATGTAAATATGTAAAATGTATCTTCTATATTTTATATTATATAAATAAAACTAAATTTCCCCCTTGGATTTAAAAAATAAGAGTGTTTACAACTGTTAGGTAAGGTTTTCAGTATATTTTAGAAAGACCATAAACTTTATGCCCAGACTCAGGTTTAAAAATTATAACTCTGAGGGGTGCCTGGGTGGCTTGGTCAGGTAAACATCCGACTTCGGCTTAAGTCACGATTTTGAAGTTTGTGAGTTGAAGCCCTGCATAAGGCTCTGTGTTGACACCTCGGAGCCAGGAGCCTGCTTTGAATTCTGTGTCTCCCTCTCTCTGCCCCTACTCTACTCACAATCTGTCCTCTGTTTCTCTCCCAAAAATAAACCATAAAAAAATACATTCTGACACTTGCTAACTAATTGCCTTTAAGCATGTTTTAAAAATTGTCCTTGAACCTTAGTTTCCCCATCTCTGAAATGGGCATGCCACCTAAATTACACAGCTGCTGTTAGGGTTAGGAATGTATTATGTCCTTAACACTATCTCAGAAACAGAGAAAGGGGATAGTAAATAACTCTTACTATTGTTTTTCTTCAGAGTTGCTTCTCTGTTTTTGTCTTTAAACATTAGGACCATGTGATATATTTTCTTTGTGGGCCTAGGCACTTTTCCTAAGTCTGACAACAAAAAAACATTGGCGTTTATATTTGGATTCATTTTGGGATTATATCATTTAATGATGTTTAAGTTTTGTTCTTCAAGTTTTTTAATTACAAGAAATCTAGAGGTCTCATACCTCTATTAACCATAGTAAATGATATATCAAAACACCTTATTCCCATTTGGGTAACAAAGAATTTGCTATGAGAATAGCATTCACTGGACAAATAGATAGAAAAATATGATTTGGGTAACCATTAAGGTGAATACTTCATTGCCTCTGTATCTGCCTTTCTATCAAAAGTGCCTTTTCTAGGGCTGCATACTGAATGGATTTCATTGCTATAGAAAGATCCCAAGTGTACGGAGTAAAGGTTAACCCAAACAATATATGGAATACACATTTCTGTTTGTTCAAATAAACTTTAGCAGATAAATGAATAAGAATTTTATGGTAAGATGTGGTTGTTGGATTTATTCCTAACACAGTGTAGATACATAAATAGCCCAGTTATTATCACTATTGGCTTAGAGTGGCACTTGAAATTGCAGGACTATTTCATGTTAAGATTTGGGGAAAATATTAATAGTAAGATTATAACCAATTTTATCTTCTACAAAGCATCTCTCATTTATAAGACTAAAATGACTAAATAATACTCAAGAAGAAACTAATCTTCTAATGGAACAAAGTAAATGTACTCTGAAATCACAGAGAACATTTTAAGATTTGCCATTTCAGGTTGAATTAATGGAAAACACTTGTATCACTAAAAAAGAGAATTATCCTGAAGTGATCAGGTACTATAAGCATAAACATAGAGACAGAGAAAACGCAAACACATTGTCATTGTTGAAGTTTTTATGGAAACAAATACTTCCCAATTGTGACATGGTTTGGTACTATAGATTTGGATTATTATTGTTTCATAAGGCATCTTCATGATATGCAATAGGAACTTAATAGTACAAATCTTGTAAAGTTATTGTCAGTTCTGTATCGCAAAATAAGCACACTCCAATAAAAAAAGTTCTAATTTTACTTAGGAAGTTGATTTCCTCTTTTGAAACTTTCTAAAACCACTTTTATAGAATACTAATTTAATTATAATTATCTGAAACCTCCCTCTTTGTCCTGTGTAGAGGCCATTAATAAAACACTTTCCTTCTTCCTAAACCAGCCTCTGTTTGTAAAGAAGTAAAAATTCTCTGCTTGAAGTCCACCAGGGAGTCAAGTATGGTGGGCAGAATAATGCCCTCTCCTTCCAAAGATGTCTGAGTCCTAATACTCAGAAACTGAAGGTGTTACCTTACATGGCTGTCTTACTTTGGCCTGCTATAACAGAATATCATAGATGAGGGGGTTAATAAACAGCAGAGATTTATTTCTCACAGTTCTAGGGGCTGGAAGTCTGCAGTCAGGATGCATACTGGATTCTGGTGAGAGCCCTATTCTGGTTTGTAGAAGGTTGTTTTACCCTTGTTATCTGTACATGACAGAGGAATGAAAGAGTGCTTTCTGGGCCCTCTTTTATAAGAGCAGTAGTCTGGCTCATGATCTAAGTACCTCTCAGAGGCTGCACCTCCTAATATCATCTTATTGGAGGTTAAGATTTCAATATAAGAATTTTGGGAACACAACATTTAATCTGTAAAGCAATGGCAAAAAGGCTTTAAAGATGTGATCAAAGGTAAGGATGCTGAAATGCAGGATTTTACTGGATTATATAGGTGGGTCCAGTCTAATTGCATGGGTCCAAAAGTCCTTAAGACTTTTTCTGCTGATTCAGAGAGCTGTTGCTGGCTTTGAAGGTAGAGAAGGGGAAGCCATGAGCCAAGAAATTCAGTGGCCTTTACTAACTGGGAAAGGCTGTTAGCTGATAGCCACCAAGAAAATGGAGACCTTGGTTTTAAAACTGTAAGGAACTGGATTTGTCAACAAGCAAGAAATTGAATTTCCCTGAGAACCTGCAGAAAGGACTATAGACAGCCAGCACCTTGACTTTAGTATGATGAGCCACAGAACCAGAAGAATATAAATTATTGTTGTTGTAAACCATTCTTTGTGTAATCTGTTGTGATAACAACAGAAAACTAATAGAGGTGGGTTCACCTCTGCACTTCATTCCAGCAGAGATCAAGATAAGGGGGCAGTGGAGTTGGATTTTTTCTTCTCTGTAAAATGGAACAATAATACTTGCTCGATGATTTTGTGGACCGTGTATGAAACCATTGCAAACACCAGTGGAAAATAGCCAAGTCCTTTAACAAATCAGTGTAGTTGAGCACAGACTCTACCAGAAACTGGTTTTTTAATCCTTACTAGCTGTGTGGCTTTGGGCAAATCATTTGAGCTCCAAATCATGATTTCTTTACTTGTAAAGAGGTATGAAAATATTCTCTGTTTAATAGTATTGGATCTTTTTAGACTTAACTTCAGGGTAAAAGGAGGCTGAATTGGCATGCAGCCTTTATTGCTAAGCCCTTGACCAGCCCTTTACCACAACTGCAGCATTATGGGGAAACTTGAAGAGCAAGATTCTTTGATGTAATAACTCTTTTTGTCATTATACATTTTTGCTCCAAATCTCTGGTCCTTATAAGTTGGATAGGACTGTTCATGGACCTCCAGCATCCTTCATCTTTCTCATGGAAGGCCTAGGCTAAAAACAATCCCATTGTACTCCTGGGCCCTTTTCTCTAGGTTCATACTTTGAACTTGACACTTGCTGTCTTATTCCTAACATGGTAAGATGAGCAGGGAAAGATGAAGCCAAGAAAAAAGGCATCACATTTTTCCCCTGAGATTTGGAACAGAGATGGCCTAATTGGCTCACTTGAAGACGTCCTGAGAGCGGGCTGGGGAGAGATCCTCTGTGGCTAAGTCTGAGGAGGGTCTTTCCACACCTCCTGCATGGTAGCAAATACTTGACCATAAGGCTGATTCGGGAGAGCATATACTTAAAAAAACAAAACAGGTCAAAGTATTAAAGGGATACTCCATATACAGAAGAAAAGGCCTGTAATGTCTTGTCAGGTCACCTTGAAAACCCCTCTCCTTATAGTGTTTTTTTTTTTATAGGTAGCTAGCTTGCTTGCTTCTTGCTTTATTTATTTGACATACACTATTACATTAGCTTCAGGTGTACAACATAGTGATTCCACAAATTTATATGTTGCAGTATGCTCACCACAAGTGTAGCTACCATCTGTCACCATACACTATTATTATTACTATTAATGTTCATCTATTTTTGAGAGAGAGAGAGCGAGCAAGTTGGACAGAGGCAGAGAAAGGAGACAGAATCTGAAGCAGGCTCTGTGCTGTCAGTGCAAGTCCCGACCTGGGGCTCGAACCCCTGATCCATGAGATCATGACCTGAGCTGAAGTCAGACACTCAACCGAATGAGCCTGTCAGGTGCCCCCAGTATTATTTTAATCTTATCTTCTATTAATGCTCCCCAACCAGATGCAAGAGACTTAAGTTTCTCCTATAGAACAGAGCATGTTATTAACAGACATAGCGAGCATTCTAAAATAATAGATTAGATCTTGAAGAGTTTTGTATTTTATGTTTCTATTTTTCTGAGCTTCCCCTGGACTTATTAATGCCATGTCTTTCTCACCCTTAAAATAAAAAGGTTAATGTCCTTCTCCTTTCTAGAATGTCAGTGTCCTGTGGGCAAGGAGTTTTGACACTTGTATACACTCATGAATCTCCAAAGTTGGAGAATAGTCTAATCTACCTGGTAGGTGCTCAATAAATATGTGTTAAATAAATGAATGAATGTATGAATGAATTAAGACTTCTAACTTTTTTGGGGCACCTTATAGCTTTCCCTTTTCCTGTGATGCCCCAGGTTTCAAAATTAATTCTTCTACCTCATAATGTGAGTAATCTCCTAATGGCACTCAGATTTAATTCTATTTAAAGATTACACTAAAAATGAAACGTTTTTGCCTCACTCACATCTTGTGACTGCCCTTTCACCCCACTGCCCTCACTTTAGGATACATTTAATACTTGTAACATCCCTGGCGGCACCTGCCTACAGCAACTTCTATTTGATGGCTTCTCAGGACAGAGGACAGGGGACGAAACCTAAGGCCCACCCAAACAGTTTTAGAAACCAAACAGTTGCATTTTTGTGAAAGAGTACACCTGTAAACACCCATCATACAGAAAAATGAGGCAAGAAAATATACTTGTCTTGACATTGTTGGGTTTTAAAGGGAAAAATATATATCACCCCTGAGAATTTGGAAAAACAATATGGCTCTTGCTTGAGTTTGAAATTTGAATTCTTGCTGCTTGGGTGGTCCATAAGAAACCTAAAACTAGAAGCTGATTTCATCATGTTCTCAATTTCCTTTTTTCTTTTTCCTTATTGGTAGAAGCAAAGCTAAATCTTTTCCAGAGGAGGCTTTCTTGTATCTATGCCTCCAAGAATTTTTTAAAAAAATTAACAAAGACAAGGACTTTTAAGTTGAAACAAGGCCTGAGGTGTGAAAAGCACTTGAACTGCAAACAGAATCAGACCCAATGCAGATAGACTCTAGGATGGGCCCCAATCCCCACTTGTTACAGCCTTGTGTGATCTCCTGCTTCCCTTCAGTACAAAGGTCTCATAATCAGCTTGTGGAAAGACAGATTTCCTATGAAGGCATGATGCACAGAGTTGCCTTTTGAATAGAAAGAATGGGAGCCAGATGATGGTACGATAATAAATCATGAAGAGAAAACAACTGTCCCACTTTAATTTTATATTCAGCAAACCAGTCTTTCAAGAATAAGGATGAAACAAAGAGATTTTTAGGCATTTAAAGAGAGAGCTTACCATCAATATACTCTTCACTAAGGGAAATTCTAAAGCATATATTTAAGAGTGATTCCTTAAAGGAGATCTGAATGCAAGAAGGAATGGTGACCAAAGAAAATCAGAAGCTTGTGGTTACTCACTGCATGAGTCAGTAACAATAAAGACTAATTAGTGTGCTTCAAGTGATAGAACTAAAATATTTGGCAGTAGTATATAATTGGCAATGAAATGGTGTAGTATGACAAGTTCAGGTATCTTAAATTATATTTTTTGAAAGGAAGGTAATGAATATTAGACTTTACATTAAAATTTTTTTTAAATGCTTGTTTATTTTTGAGAGAGAGAGAAGAGAGAAGAGAGTAGAGAGTATTAACAGGGAAGGGGCAGACAGAGGGAGACACAGAATCTGAAGCAGGCTCCAGGCTCTGAGCTGTCAGCACAGACCCCGACATGGGGCTTGAACCCATGAGCCATGAGATCATGACCTGAGCCGAATTCAGACACTTAACTGACTGAGCCACCGAGGCATCCCTAGACTTTACATTTTTAAGTAAGGATGCATAATAAAATTTCAAGGGTAGATCTCAAAGAAAAGGAACAAAATACATAATTTCCAAATTAGTTAAATAAAAAAGGAATGAGGAAAAAATAATTTAAAATAAGGCAAGAAAGGAAGAAAACATAGAAATGAGAGAAAAATAGGAAACCAAATATAACATAGTAGGAATAAATCCAAATATAATTATAAGTTAGAGAGAAAACACAGTTTTAAGAGATAAGACCGACAGAGTCAAAATTTGTTTTCTTGGAAGGAAAGATTAACATAATTAGCAAATACCTAAAAAGATAGGTCAAATATAAGAGAGAAAAAGCAAAAATAAAAAATTAAGATTAAAAAAGGGGCCACAACTGAGAAATTAACAAGATCACAAAGATACTGTGAATAATTGAATGGTAATAAAACTGAAAACTTAGCCCAAAGTGGCAAAAATTTTTTAGAAAATTATTTTTCATTCAAACTCAAAAAGAAATACAAAACCTGAAAAATTTTTTACAAGCTTTGAAGAAATTAAATCAGAAAAGAATCTGCCCACAAATAAAATACCAGTTTCCATGGCATTAGAGGTATGTTCATCCCAATATTCAAGGAACAAGTAATTTCAGTCTCACACCATAAACTTGTACGGAGATTAGCAATGGAAGGTATAGCACAATCTTGACATCAAGACCAGCAAAGGACAGTATGTGAAAAGAAAATTGCAGGCCTTTCTCAGGAATATAAGTAGAAAAGCCATACAGAGAGTACTAGGTAACCTTGTCTTGACAGAGGACTAGACATCTCCCCCCAACCTCTATGAAAAAAATTTTTAAGTTTATTTATTTATTTTAAAAGAGACAGAGAGAAAAGGGCAACCAGTGGGGGAGGGGCAGAGAGATGGGGGTGGGAGGGACAGAGGATCTGAAGCAGGCTCTGTGCTGACAACAGAGCCCATGTGGGGCTTGAACTCCTGAACTGTGAGATTATGACTTGAGCCATAGGTGGTCACTTAACCTAACTGAGTCACCCAGGCGGCCCCTCTTCCTCACTCCCTTTTGTGAAGACACTTCTCTTGTTTTTTATTACTATTGAAGGCCAGCACCACCTGTTTAGCTTGCTAGGGAAAGCAGGACTTAGTGTCTCTGACCTAGTTCTTGATTTTCATTTTCTTCATGGCCCAATATGTGACCTCAGTGTTCTCGGTACATCCTGGCTAAAGGGTGTGTTCATTCCTGTGGAATTAAGATCTGTATCAGAGCAAACAAATGTCCAGTCAGCCTGAGAAAGTTACAGATTGCTGATGGACCTCTAGGAGAGTATGTATGTCATGAGGGAAGTAGTTTGGTAGGGGAGCCTGTGGTCCGCAAACCCCAGGTTCCGGGAAGCTCAAGTTTTCTGCTAACACCCTACCAGTGACTGGTTAGACCATGCACTGCTGTTGCTACTACTTATTTATTAAGTATTATATGTCACGTGGCGGCTAATATACATCAGGTTAAGTTTTCTAAATTATGTTCAGACATTGTGGTCAGCTATTTTTGTAGCATGACATCTATACACATTTTTGAAAATTAGAGGGAACATCGGCTACTACAATAGCAAATTGCTAAACTGAAGACGAAAATTTTTATTTTGGAATAACAATTTAGTTATTTTCTAAGAGAGAATGTTTTAAGCTTCTGGAAAGCTAGCAAGCTAACCATTGTGTAGTTGGTTTTGTGCTGCTCACCTTCACGTATCTTCCCACCCCGGGCTCCCAAAAAAGGAGTTAGAAGAGGTGGATAGGACGGTAAAAAGAGAAAAATTTTATTTCCAGTTTCTAGAAGTCATAAGATCAGGAATGAAAATATGGTCTTTAATATAGAGAATCATTTTACTGTATTTGTTAGAACTTTAGATATTGTGGAAGTATATGTTGCTTTCTTGGATTTGCGTGGGAAGTGAACTACATAAATCAATTGTAAGCATTAGTCGAGAGTTTTCCATTTTACTTTTATATTTATGTATAACACTTCTCTCATAACTTTTAAAGGTTTTTGACAGTTACTTATAATAAGAAATAGGTTGTAATTGTAATTCAACATGCACCAAAATACATAATTGAAAAAAAATGTTTCATGAAAAGATAGTCTTATGATATAATTTAATATTTCTCATTTTTTTCTGTTTTAGTCTGTTGTGTCATTTAGCTAAAACAATGCAGGTTGTAAACCACTAAATTGATTTGGGGACATACTAATAGGTCACAAACTGCAGTTTGAAGAATACTATTTAAAATATAATTAGATAGCTGCTTTTTCTTTAGATAGCTGTTATTCTCTATTACTGCAGATTATTTAGATACAGTCACTTGAAATCATTTTTTTCCAATCTTTCTAGTTTGCCATTGAAATGGTGGCAGCATAGTAATTGTAACCTGCAGAACACATAATCATCTTTGATAAGTTTAATTCTGCTGCTGAAGGTTAGAATAAATGCCCATGGTAACTGAATGTGGAAATACCTATACTTACCATTGTAATAAGTTGACTAAATTGTGTGAGGAAAATCAGATGGAGAGGAGGTTCCCTTCTATTGCAGGCTTTTTTAAAATTCTGGAATAAATGGGTTAATTACTAACTGCTGCTGTGATCTAGGAGAACCCATTATGAGATTAAGTTGTTTCTTAATTATATTTAGAAGACAAAAATACTATTTTAAAAATGAGATTTGGTGTTGAAATCATAATGTTTCCACATTTTAAATTGGGACACCATTTTATAATTCTTTGGTTCTGACATCAATAAAATAAATGCAGTTCCAGAATACAATACAAGGTATTTTAAAATGCCATGAAATGTACCCAGGTGTTATATATTTAGAACACAGCTGTATAGAATAGAATGTTGTTTTATGTAAAGTAGCAGCTTTCACACTTCACTTATCTGGAATAGCTTTATAAAACAAAGCATTAAGTGTGAACTGCTCCATTTTTATTCAACGTTTATGAGATTCCAGAAGTACCATTATATTGCCTTTGCTTTAAAATGCAATTCGCAGTAAAAGACATCTTCCCTTTCTTTTTTAATAAGATTCACTGCGCTAAAGCTTCAAGCGTCTTGTAGCATGTATCCATTTCCTCAGGCTGAAGACAGTTTGGTGAACTCTGATTTCGCATGGTCTGAGACTTAGGTTTAAGTGTTCTGGAACTTTATTTTTGAGATGTTGCTTTGTGGACAACACAGTGGGCAAGTCTTTATATTAAATCTAAGGCACTGATGGTAAAAGGACTGAAAAGGCAAAAGTATAAACCTTTTAATATCATGCCCATGTTTGACTTGGTGCGCACGCAGACACACTTTCTATGTTTGATTTATAGTTGTTAACCACAGAATCTGTCACTGGATGTACTTTTGCTTTTTCGGTTTCTGGTGTACTTGATGTTGTTGGCCAAAGACATTGCTTCAGCATCCTGCCTGTAGTGGAACCTACCTGGAAGCCACTGATGTGACAAGAAGCGCACAGTTGTACCCTATGCATTGACTTGTGCTCTGCCTGGTGTGCTTCTCCTATCCAAACTGCTTGACCTCAATTTTCCTTTCTATGCAGCTCTACATAATAGTCTCATTTGTCATTTGTGAGGTCAAGCCGTAGTAAATGATAGAGAACCCAGACAAAACAACATATGAGTAATGGCTAATATCCAGCATTTTCTATGTATTAAGCTCTGTTTATAGTAGATTACAGATACTATCTCACATCAACCCTATGAGGCAGGTTCTTCTATTATTCTTTATTCCATTGTGCAGCACAGCAAACTGAGACCACATGAGAAGCTAAGTAACATGCCCAAAGTCTCTCACTTACTAAGCATTAGTCAGACTTTGCATTAGGGAGTCTCATTCTGTTGTGTGCAACAGCTTCTCAACTCGCAAAGCAGTGGAAAAAGGGAATCCGCCCTAACATTCTTCTGATACACTGAGTTTCTGAAACCTGTTTTGTTGGTATAATGGATGTTTTGCTTTATTTTATACTGAAATGATATTTTTAGTAAATAAGTATTTCAGATAGGATCATACCAAATAGCTTAAACTACAAAATTTTTAGTTTATCAAAGTTGGTTAACTATTTGTTTGTAATATTTATATGGCAATCTTATATGCTCTGCATGTTTCACTCTACAGTAGAGGGTCTTTTTCTATGAAAGTACTCTTTCAAACTCACAGTGAAACGGTAACTAAGAATATTCTGAAAAATATATTGGAAGATAATATGTGTTCAGAGAGACCTCTTATACTGACCAAAGAAATCTACATTTTCAGAATGTATTAAAAGTATTAATCTGGGTTGTCATAATATACATGAAACTTGGGGAAAGGAAAAATTATTGCTTGGGGAAAATGTACTCTTTGCTTTTTATATGCATTCATGATTTTGATTTGAAGGACAAAGAATTAACTCTCATTTTGGGAGTCTTTATGGTACCATCTATAATTGGTTTAATGGTCCCAGGATATTAAATTTTGGATCTTTGTGATGTTTTGACTTACTGCTCAATTCTGAAATTTCTGTGCAATAAAGGAATTGATTAGCCTTTCACCATTTCTCCTCCTCACGTTTTATACCCGCCCCCCCTTTGAGAGAAAGAATGCATGTTGTTGGGGAAGAGGGGTCAAGGGAGAGGGAGAGGAGAATCTCAAGCAGGTTCCACACTCTGCACAGGGCATCCCACAACCCTGGGATCATGACCTGACCTGAGGTCAAGAGTCAGATGCTTAACCAACTGAACCACTCAGGCACCCCGCTTTTTACTTCTTAAACGAGCCAATGTTCATCTAGCATGCTCAATGCTACTTAGTATGACCCTGTCTGAAATATTTGTTTAGTAAAAATATTCAGCATAAAATAAAGCGAGGTATCCATAATACCAATAAAATAAGTTTCAGTAACTCAATATTTTGGAATGAACTAAGTTGCTCAGTATACTTAAAAATAATAAAATAATTAACTTTAAAAATTATCTTAATGTTTTTTGAATCTGTACTCCCTATTTATCAAATAAAAAACATGCTTGGAAACAATCCTCCTTTGTGACTAATATTCACCAAGCCTGCCAGTTCTCTTCCATCCTACTTTGCCATGCATATGCTGAGTCAGACCATGATGTTCTAGAACAGTCAGAATTGAGGCAAAACAGCTTTCATTTTAGTAGCACTGGCAGAATCATTTGGCTCTACTGAGGACCTACTAGGAGCTTATTCAGTGCCAGGTGCGAGAAGACTGATAAAATGTGTAGGCAGAGGATGAGATAAATAAAATATTAATACACAAAAGTATCTAATCACCAATCGCTTACACCATGCATGTTAAGACAGGCTTCCCAGAACGAAGAGAAGGTAAAAATGAGAAGAAGATACTGGTAAATCTCAGAGGTACCTATTGTAACTAAACCCAAGTTCATGAGCCCCAGGTGCAGCAAAGCCTATCACTGAGACATAGACTGTGCAAGGAAAGTCTGAGAGGCAGCCAAGTGAGGACAGGAAAGGGCAAGCCTCAACTTTATCTCCACCTCTTCCAAGGAGGAGAGTCAGGGATTTTTAAGATCAAGCAAAAAAGTGTCTGGGTAAAGAAAAGAGGAGCTACTTTTCTCAAAACCAGATNGTGGTCATAATTGTTTATGGCTGGCTGCTTGATGAAACCTTAAGTTCCTGTAAAACAACTAAATTAACACTTGGTTATGATGGTGTCAGGCAGAAATATTATAAAACATGGTGGCAGACAGCAGTCTGAGAACAAACAAGATTTTGATTAGGGGCGCAGTGGCACTGTCCTGCCCTGTTAACTCTGGTTACTGGTTGCAGTATGAAGATGTCAGCTCAGTTTTTAAAATCAGAATTTGGGGAGGAACTTGGGTAGCTCAGTTGATTGAATCTCCGACTTCAGCTCAGGTCATGATCTCATGGTTTGAGTTTGAACCCCACATCGGGCTCCCCCCTGACAGTGCAGAGCCTGCTTCAGAACTTCTGTCCCTCTCTCTCAAAAATAAATAAACACTAAAAAAAAATAGAAATTGAGGTTGGCAAACTATGGCCTGCAGGTCACTTCTGGCCCACTGCCTGTTGTTGTGAATAAAGTTTTATTGGGGCTTGGCATACTCGTTAGTTCATGCACTGTGTAAGGCTGCTTGCATAGTGCAAAGGTAGCAGTAGTAGCCGCCACAGAGACCATATGGATTGTAAAGCCTAAAATATTTACTATCTGATCCTTTACAGAAAATATTTGCTGACTCCTAGTCTAAATTATATATGAAAATTATTCACAAGTTCCCTTCAAGGTATTGTACGTATACATGTAAACTGATGTAATATCATGCAGCTTAAGTATTGTGGTTTGGAATGACATTTTCTTAAAATGTTACAATGACTAAATTACCTTATAATATGAAATGATACATTCATATCTTTGGAAGAATTTATTTTTTATTACTGTAATTCAACTGTTTTAAGAATAGATTGTATATTCCTTTGGGTAAAATGAATTTTTATTTTGTATGGAGGTTTAATTCTCATTTGGAGATCTTGATCAAGACTTAATGAAAATTGGAATGTTAAAATAGCTTTTTATTTTACATTTGATATTTTGTTAATGGGAATTAGTACAGATTAATTTTCTCATTTGCAGGATATTTTAGTTGATAGTGAGTTACAAGATATCAATTAAATATTACTTTGAATTCGTAGCAGTCTATGACATCAATATGTGATGCCTGTAAATTTCATGTTACATGACAACCATTAACCTTATAAAATGCATCTAGTGGTTGAAAGAGAAGTTTTAAAATAATTGGTTTATTTTTTTGAAGACTGACAGAGAATCATTTTGGAAAGAATGACAGCTTCTATATATTTTGGTTTCAATACTTTTTAAGTTTAATTCATTTAAACATTTTTTTTCTAGCCATGTATGATATAGTTCTAAGGACTAAAGTATATCTTATGGCTGAATGGCATCTGACGCATGGCTCATAGTTTAGTATAACTTGACTGATGGCATGTTTGCTTCTCTCCCTGTTTCTGTCTCCTCATGGATAGGTGACGGGTATGCACAGCGCCTCGCTCACTGTAGTCACCAAGTAAAGAAATTGTGTTGAAGGATCCATGTAATGAGAAGTTGCACATTTAAAAATTTCTCCTTGACTTCCAAAGTATTCTTACTGTTCTTGCTCTTACTTAAAATACAATAGAGAAGCAGTTACTTTCATTGTTCCTACTCTTATTTAAAACACAATGGAGGGTGTCTTTTGCCACACTTGATCTCCATAAGGAGGGATTGTGCTTGATTCCTGTTTCGCACCTGGCACAAACCATGGAGTGCATACCTGCGAAGCAAAGTTATTGGTAATATGACTGGCGTTCCTCATCACACGCAAAAATAAGCATTTGTTTCTGGATCCAGTTGAAGTCCTTTCACGTGAAGCAGGCAAGAAGAGGAGGAGTAAGGAGTAATCTGTATGCCTCGGTGGGTTGAAGGTCTGAATAGTCAAGGATTGCTGAATGGATGAACGGAAGAGTGGTAATTAGACTCCTAGCTGTCAGGCAGCACAGAATTGAAACATTAGAACAATACCAAGAGCTGATTTAGCAAAAAAGTATTTTTTTTCCTCTGGTATAATTCAGTAACTCTAAGGGTGCTATTAAGGTATGTTCCCTTGGAGAGAGTGCATTTTCAGGCTTGAAAATGTTGGCATTTTGGAAATCCCGGAGAACTCTTCCAAACTGAGAGATGGGAAGGGATCGAAGTCAGCTTTTAAAGGATGCTTAGAGTAGTAGTAGGTTGGTAAAGGTTTAACAACTGCTTTCTAGAAGCTGACAAAAATTCTGATTTGTAGTTTTTCCAGCTTCTGCGGTGTAAATACACCCACCATGGCTGATTTAAGCTACTGACTTGACATTACTGAAAATGGAGTTGGAAAGAAACACACAAAATTAACTCTCAGGAGTGCTAGCTGGCTCTAGCACACAGCTCTTTAAGGTAACTTTGGCTCTTCGTTGTAGGGATTTACTGCAAGGTTACTAGAAGTTGTATGGAGGTGATTCATGTTATTAACTAATAAGTATGAGTGTGATCATTTGTTTTACATACAAGATGGATATGAAATTGTGGAAAGTTTGTAACAGAGTGTTACTCTTTTTATCTTGGTGGGAGCGGCAATTGTAGTTTTCAAAATTTGTGTCTCAGGAAGGCTGGAGCCCGTGATTCCAGGCATTTCCTTTGCCATTCAGTAGTGGTGACAAGTAAAGGCATTTCATTGTTCTCTTTTCACATGAATGGACTGTCCTCAAGGTACAAGGAAGAGGGCTTTGAGATTTTTTGCTGTATACCGACATGAACCAGAACTATGTAACTGTCCCAACACTGGCCTGGTTTTGTGAATCTACACCTTTTCTGAGGATAATTCACACCTAACTAAATGATTTCGTTTTGATATTCACGTAGCAGCTTGGAAGGCTTGCGAAGCCTCTTTCTTTTATAGGCAACTGGTAACTGCTTCCCTGCAGAACCGTATCAATCCTGTTTGTGTGCTAGGCATAGCGATGTGCCTTCATTGTGCAATTTCCTGGTAAGAGTCTGACTTACTCTTTCTCTGTGTTGCTAAGATGATGCTCAAAAAAGTTAGTAGCATATGGACATAACATACATAAATTTATTTTATGTTGGAAACTTGGTTTTCATATCTTACTTTTCCTATATATTTTGACTTTGTTTTAAAGCTATTTATGGCATTTAAGATATTCTTTCATGGTCTTCATAGAAAACGGATTTAGATTAATTTCTTCTTCATATTCTCCCACTTTCTCCTGAGCTCAGTGCTGTTTGACTTCTTTGCCCTTTATTCAACTGAAACTGTTTTAGTTAAGCACCTCTCTGCTCTTGTCATTTTTTTCCTTTTTTTAAAAAATGTTTATTTTATTGAGAGAGACAGAGAGCATGAATAGGGGAGGGGCGGAGAAGGAGGGGAGAGAGGTTCTAGCAGGCTCTGTGTTGACAGCAGTGAGCCTGATGTGGAGCTCGAGCTCACAAACTGGGAGATCATATCATGAGCCAAAGTCAGACACTTAAACCAACTGAACCACCCGGTCACCCCTGCTCTCATTGTTTTCTGCGTGTTCTCCATAAGACCTCATCCAAACTTATGCACATCTCAGGAAGGCCAGAGGATGTAGTCTCATTTCTTTCCATCCTCACTACCATGGATTGAGTTAGATGCTAGGTACTTCTCACCTGGGTGATTACAAGAAGACACTTAAGTGTCTCACCTCCAATCCGCAGTGCTGCCATAGTGCACCGTCTATAATGAAAATCTGATCGGGTTAGGTGACATGTGGCTGTCCTCATAGGGCAATAATTTGGTGCCCTTTCTAGAAAAATTCTTTGTTCTTCCACATTGATTTAGAGGGCTGCCATGAAGGTGCAGTGGTTTGAGGATGGCTGCTCGTGGCTTGCTCAGTAAATCCCATCTGCCTCCTAGGCTGCATGTGACTGGAGCTGCTGGGGTATGTCCAGTGGAGGACATACTCCACCTCATTAGACTTCACCGGAGTCGTTTCTTATGTAGCCTGTCCTTGAGATGACTTTGTAGAATGCAGTTTTCACCATCTTGATATATTTCTAGTGATAGTTTCTTGGAAATATGAGCAACTGTGTGACTAGTCAGCCATCAAAGATGATCAAATCTGTGGTGATAGATTCCTTTCCTTGGTCCGTGTATATAGTACATAGTACTCAGCTATAATATTCACACATTTTAAGTGGGTGCTGTCCCTTACTATGAAAGAACTTATTTATGATAACCAGGTTTACATCTTAGGTTATGCAAAATCATTTAGCTCTCTATTTAATTATTTCAGCTATTTGGACACTTGGTGTAGTTTACTCATAATAAAGCTTGTTTATAATAATAAATGAGTGGGGGAAAAGTAATCATGAATTTGATATACCAGCATTATGATCAGAGGTTGAGCAGTCAATAAAGGGGTAATTGACAAGTGAAGATTCAGAAGTTTGGGAAATGTAACCTGAGAAAAGCTAGCTGCTGAGTGAAAATTTAAATTTTCAGAATCCTGGGACACCTGTGTGGCTCAGTTGGTTAAGTGTCTGACTTTGGCTCAGGTCACATGATATCATAGCTCGTGAGTTCAAGCCCCATGTCAGGCTCTGTGCTGACAGCTCAGAGCCTGGAGCCTACTTCTGATTCTGTGTCTCCCTCTCTCTCTGCATGGCCTCCCTCCCACATTCTCTCTCTCTCTCAAAAATAAATAAACATTAAAATTTTTTAAAAAGATTTCCAGAATCCCATAGGTATTGTTACTCTCTTATATCTGCTTTTACTAAAACTATCTAATGCAGATGTTGCAGAGATAATTTCCTTGGTTGGAAGCAATCACCAAAAGAAGAATTATTTTAAAAATTATGCTTCAGAGGTCACTTTATCATAACATAAAAGCATGGTGTTTTCTTTGTAACAGTAATTTGTGTGTTTATGTGTATTTCATTTATTTTTTTCCCCTGTAAAATTTTGGAGACCTATAGATCAAGGACTTGGGAAGAGGTTCTGTTTAGGAACTTTCACAGTGAGGAAGCAGCTATACTAGCCCAATTTTAACCTCTACCTGGTCACATCCTAGTATTCCAGGGAATCCAGAACTGTATCATTCTTTTTAAAAAAAAATAGTTGAGGAATAGTTGACCTATAATATTAGTTGCAGGTGTATAACATAATGATTATTCAATTCTGTACATTATGTGGCACTCACCATGGTAAATGTAGTCACCATCTGTCACCATATGTTATTATAGTCTTATTCACTGTTTTCCCTTTGCTGTACTTTTCATTGCTGTGACTATTTAATAACTTAGAGTTTGTGCCTCTTAATTGCTTTTAACTATTTCACCCTTCGCCTCACCCTGTTCCCTCTGGCAACCCCTCCTCCCTTTGTTCTTTGTATTTTTGAGTCTGTTTTTGTTTTGTATTGAGATTCCACTTACAAGTGAAATCATATGGTACTTGCCTTTGTATGCCTGATTTATTTCACAGCACTATATTGTTTTTGAGTGACACTAGGCTAAGGCAGAACTAATAGGTTATTATTTATTGATTTTTTTGAAAATCTCACATAGTAAAATGACAATTTTCTTTACATTTGTGGGTATGTGTACTTCAAGGAAGGAAAATAATTTATTAATTATCTGGTTAAATTAAGCTTTTTTCTGTTAAACAGATATTTATAAAATATGCCAGCTAACACTTTGGATAAATTTGAAAATCTACACTGGAAGTTGAATTAATGACACTTACCAGTATTCTGTGATCAAAAAATTCCAGAACCTAATTAAATTTATTTTTCACTATTTCTTATTATTTCCTCTGTTTAGCCAAGCATTGGTAGTAGTAATGCATTTGTTTTACATAGGGCTCTGTAGTTTATAAAATAATGTCACCTACACCATCTAATTGAATCATTACAGAGATTCTAGGATGTAAGTTGAGCTGATCTATTAAGAGAAAATTGAAGTTTAGAGAGGTTATAGCCTGATGCTACAATTCTGGACCTAATTATTAATACTATTTTACTTTCCTAACTTTAAGATGGTCTTAGTCTTTCTACATGCATTTTTTTAATAAGGAATAAGAAATAAAAGCATAATTTAAAATTCTTGGGATTTTGCAAATACGCTGTTGAAGTATTAACATCTTCTAATGAACAGAGCAGTAATCTGTTACATAACCACTGGACTGAGACAAATCTCTCAGTCCACATGGTGTTAGTTATTCATATGTTGATCCTGATAAGTGTTTTTTTCTGATTTAGTAAAGCATGAACAATTAGAATGAGACAAATAACAATTATAGTAACAATACTTACTCAAATCTGTATAATATTCTCTACTTTCATTAATTTTTGATTTCTGTAGCAGCTTTTTATATTGGACATATTTGTTTGGTGTAGACAGTAAAATAAGAGCATGTTCCACTTCACTTAAAAATATTTTTAATCGGTTAGATAACAATGTACCAAAATTCACAAGGAGCATGTTTAAATGTTAACATCTGTTTTCTTTTCCCTCTAACACTTGGAGTGATTTATAACCCATACTATATTTGGTTCTGCATATCTTTTCATGTAGTTGGTTGAGATAGAAGATTGCAGAAGTTTTAGCCTTTATAATGTCTTTTTTCTTTTAATCTTTGTTTCTGATCAGTGAACTGAGAGCTGCCTAATTGGATGGCAATAAATCACAGGAACTGACTTATCTCAACTCATTTTTCTAGTTCTGATATCTAACCAACATGGAAGCAGGTTGAATTTTGGGGTCAAATAGTATGAAAAACACACTTTAATCATTGAATCCAGTCTTAGTTTTTAAAGCACACATTACAGAAGTGTTGCTTTTTGAATCCATCATTATGGTCATGGGCTACTTTGACCTTTGTATCCCTGTCTGTCTGGGACACCTTATTTTGCAAGCTAGTTTTCTTCCCTTTTGATTTCACTATTCATTGTGTTTTCCCTCAGATTTTCTTTGGATCCCAGTTCTTATTGTTAAGTTCACTGTTAGCTCTCAGATCCCTTGCTCTGGTGTTTCTTACCGAAGGCAGTTTGTATTCTTTCCTGTCTTTTGTTGACTCTCCACATGCAATACTGGTTTGGGAAGCACCTTGCTGTTTGCTATATATGTGTTGTGGATGATGAGGTTTCTCTCATACTGTTCTGGAAGCTATTGTAATTTGATTGATTTGGCCAAGGGGAAAGAAAGAAGGAAAAATGTCATGTTAGATTCTTGCACATGTAGTATTTCTTAATTTTTATAAAGGGAAACATTTTAATAGATTGGGTTGATATCTGGTGCCTACGTATTATGTTGAATTGTCTAATGGAAGACATGGCAAAAGTTTGTAGAACATAAATTTGAAGGCAAAACAAACAAATAAACAACATCTTGATCCATAAATATTTTGTGGTTTTTGAGGATATTATTTTTGGGTGAAATTTTCAGAACCCATATTACTTTGCTTTGAAAGGAAGGGGTAGATAGCTCTGTCTTAATGGTGAACTCTCTGGAGAGTACACTGTGTGCCATTGTACGATGAGGTCTAGATTTGTCTTTTATAAGTTTTTTCTAGGAGAGCAAACTTTTTTTTTTTTTTATAAATTGGTCAGATTCCAACCAAAGGTATGTAGTATTTGATGAATAACTAATACAGATAATTAACAGATTAAGCGAATGTGTGAGCCCAAGCATGAACAGAGAAGTTGGGAAGGAGGTTATCAGTGTAAAAAATGTTAGAAATGAACAGGGCAACTGGAGCATGAGTGAAATCAGTTTAATTTGAGGGAACTTATATTTCCTTAGACTTGCATTGTTATTTTCTTACTCTGTATGATTTAGGCTCTTTCCACAGTCAGTAAGGAAAATTTGTGCCTCAGACAAATGGCAGCCAGATGGGCTAGTTTAAGTTTCTCTGTAAAGAGACCCATTGCTGTATTGGATGCATATCTCAGTCTGTGCTTCCCTCTACATGGAGTGTTATCTCTGGTATTATGGGTCTTAAAATGCCAGGAACAGTGACTTTCCAAAGGCTCAAGAAACCCAGCTGGAACCCCCTTCCTGCCAAATGCAAGAAGCAGCAGAAATCTTCTGACTGTCCTAGGTCTTGTTCTGTTCTCACATAGTTAGGAACCTTGAAGGAGCTTGATTGCTTGGTTTTACTTTCCTTTCTGCCTGAGATAGATTTTATTTTTATTTTTTTAATGTTTTATTTATTTCTAGGAGAGAGAGAGAGACAGCGTGAGAAGGGGAAGGTCAGAGAGAGGGATTCACAGACTGAAACAGGCTCCAGGCCCTGAGCTGGCAGTCAGCACAGAGCCCGACGCGGGGCTCAAACCCACGAACTGCGAGATCATGACCTAAGCGAAAGTCGGACGCTTAACCAACTAAGCCACCCAGGCGCCCCGTGAGATAGATTTTAAACCCAGTTGTTGAGCTGCTATTTGGATGGTGGTGTCTCAAAAGGATGAAAGATAAAGATAAAAGATCCAGTTCTTGTGGACTTTTCCAGAACCACTTGGTCCCCAGGATGTCTGGTGCATCTAGTAATGTCTGCTAGACTATTGATTTGCCAGTAGGTATGAAGCAAACAGTGGAGCCAGATGAAAGGAGGATGAATCTGAGCTGAAAGTCATTGGTCCCCTCTATGGTTATTAGTGCTTGGTCTGTTAACCTGTGCTGTGATGGTAGCTGCCAGAATTCAGGTTGTTCAGGCTTTCTCCACTTATGGGATGTACACACAAGTGGCCTTGTTTTCTTCCTATAATATGTTGCCCTATGCTACCTTTTGGTAGCCCCTTTACCAAGCATATATTCCCAGAGTCTTCATGATCCATTTGCTCTCACCATTTTATCTTAAATGTAGAGCTTTTGTTATTCTAAGTTATATTAAAATGATAGCAACTTTAAAGTATTAAAATCCCCCAGTTCTTGCTACTTATACTAGTATTAAGAATTTAAACTAAAAAATTTTGGGCGATTGTTGTGCCTGGGTAGCTCTGTCACTTAAGCATCTGACTCTTGATCTCCGGGTCATAAGTTCAAATCCCTATTTAAAAAAAGTTTTGGGCAATTTAAAGAAGAAATACATGAGGCGGGAAGGAGATTTTTGGAATCTGAGTTTTCCTCTTACTTGAAAGAAAGAAGAAGGAAGGAAGAAAGAAAGAAAAAGAAAGAAAAGAAAGAAAGAAAAAGAAAGAAAAGGAAGAAAGAAAGAAAAAGAAAAAACCCCCCATAACTCCTTAATACTCACTCTTCACCCACCTGCTCTTCTCAAGAGGCAGAGAGAAAGGCATATTACTTTAGAATCACACTGCTAGTGGATTCTCAAGTAACTTTGTATCTGAAAGTATGCATTTCAGAGATGAAAAAGATGTAGAAATTGTGTAGGATTGTTATAAGCTTCATGAGTAATTAATAAATTTGGATTGGAAGAGGATTATGTTTGCTTCAAAATGTTAGTACCAGTTCCACTTGTTACTTTTTTGTGCTTTCTTTTGTTTATTATTCCTGTTAATATAGCATAGTTGCTTTTAATATGGCACTCGATTTGGTGGCAGCCAAGCTTTAAAAAAAATCTCAATAAAGTGCCCTGCATGTGGTTGTAACCAATGTATAGTGATTTATGGATTTAATATAGGCTGAAACTATCACTTGGTATATACAAAACAGCATAGCCCTTTCCAACGAAGAACTTAAATTCCTTGCAAGGTGGTTAATATGCAACACAGTTCCAAAAATTATTTGAGGCAAATCAGAACACCAACAAGTAAAATTTAAAGACATATGTGATTAATTCTTGAGAGTCAGTTACCATAATACTTTTAATTAAGAGTAAATACTATTACTCCTTCTAAAATAAGGCAGAATTTAAAATATACTTTGAAATATTAATTAAAATGGCATATTTTTAATTTCTCTTTTAGAAACAAGAAATATACTGCTTGTATACTTATAAATATTTGTTACCACCATCTTTATCATTTATGTCTGATATCTCTATCTCCTTTTTTTTTTTAAGGATCTAATTTTTATTTTATAAAACCATTGAGATAGTTAGCAACTATGACATTTTAATGATGAGGACCCTAATAAAACAAAGGAAAGACAAGGTACTGGCAGTTCTGGATTTGGTTGATCTAAGAAGTGAGCATCACAATAGGTTGTGCTCAGAATTGGACTCAATATAGCACAGTTAAGCTCACAGGGTAGAATATATGAAAGTCTACTCCACTAGAATGGGATAGGTATTGAGATGATTTCTGTGGCTTAATACAATTGATGAGATACAGAGCATATTATCAAAAGGTGTAGCAACAACAAAATACAGGCTCATCATGGAGTTGTAAATGTTTTGATAAGTAAGATAAAGTAATATAATGCAGGTACTTAAGAGTCCAGACAGACATGTAGGCCGGTAGAACCAAAGAAACCATTCAACTGATTGCAAGTTTTCAACCACTAGACTAGAATTCAGGGCAAGACTCTATTCCAGCAGGGATACTTGGCTAGGTGATGACAAAGTCTCAAATCTGGAGGAACACATGCACTATGCCTGTTACTGAAAAATGAGTATAGAAACTAGAATTAAATCCAGCAGATCAGAATTGGGGTACAGAAATTTCTAGGGTGCCTGAAGTGGATTTGTAGCCAAGGAGACTTCTGTTCGACTGTAAGTTTTGGGCTAGAGTTGTTCATAGTGTTCCTCCAAAAGATCAGATTTGGCTTAAAGACTGGGTGTGGGGAAGAGGGGTGGGGGTGGGGGCTGAGTTGAGCCTTCAAGTGCTCTTGGTTGTGGGAAGAAAAAAGCTTGGGAGGACACCCCATGAGGTTCTCCCCTGTGCTCTAGGACTTCTCTTCCCATATGGAACAGGCACTACACTTAGAGACTTGCCATCATGATCATTATTTAAAATATGTTCATATAAAGTATTAAGACTACATGGGTAAATGAAATACTTCTTGGACATTTGTTATAACTGTGATTTTGAGAATAAACATCTAATAATAAAAGGAACTCTGTATCATTTGCTCTTCTGGATTCCTGGATTTTAAGTAATGTTGGATCTTCTTTCAAAATTTAAAGATGAATAAAAANCTCTCCTAAAAATAAATAATAAAAAAAAAAAATAAAGATGAATAAAAAATGGCCTTAAAATGAAGTAGCATAGTCTTTGAGCAGAATCTTTTAGGCCCTGTGAGAAATCTTTATTAAACCATAAAGCTTTACTTAATCTTTAGCGTGATAAGAAAACATGATGTTATTAAAAACACTTAAGTGTTGTATTTTAATGTACCATATGGTTTGGGTCTCTAGCTGATTCTCCACTCTATTAAGGGGAAGAATAGGTAAGCATACACTTGATTCTGATAGTAACCTTCAAATTCCACCTTGAGATTTTCTAAAATTAAATTAAAGCTAAAGTTGCCCACTTGACCAGAAAGGCAATTTTACTAATTCACATTGGTGGGAAATATATTTTATTTTGGCAGCAATAAATTCTGATTACTTCCAGATGAATAATTTCTTCAGCTATTCTATGCATATGGCCTTTCAATAAGAGAAATACTTCTTAAACCATTTTTGTGAAGTTAAGAAACTGTAGTTTCCTAAGCCTACTTTCAGTGCCTGTCTCATTTTAATAATTATTTGGAACTAATTACTGGGAAATCTGGACAGCCACATGCAAAAGAATGAAATTTGACCACTATCTTATACCAGATACAAAAATTAAAATGAATTAAAGTCCTGAATGTAAGACTTACAACTAAAGAGCTCTAAGAAGAAAGCAAGCAGTATACTGCTCTTTGACATAGGTCTTGGTGATGATTTTTTGAATCTGACATCAAATATAAAGGTGAAAATAAACAAATGGGGTGACATCCAACTAAAAAGCTTCTGCGCAGCCAAGAAAATTATCAAAAAAATAAAAAGGCCACCCAAATGGTAGAAAATATTTCTAACTTCTATCTGATAAGGGGTTAATATTCCAAAATATGTAAAGAATTCATATAACTTAATAGCAATACCACCAATCTGAATAAAACTTGGACAGAAGATCTGAACATTGCAGCACTATTTACAATAGACAAGGAAACGACCTAAGTGTCTGTTGATGGAAAATTCGATAAATTGTTGTATATACATAGGATGGAATATTACCCAGCCATAAAAAAGAATGAAATCTTGCTATTTGCAGTACCATGGATAGATCTTGAGGCCAATATGCTAAGCGAATTAAATGTGACAGAGAAAGACAAGTACCATATAATTTCTCTTATATGTGGAATCTAAAAAACAAACAAAACAACCCAAGCTCATAGATAGGTGATTGCCAGAAGCCAGGGGGTAGAGGGTTGGAAAAATGGGCAAAGAGGATTAAAAGATTAATATATATATGTATTTCCATAAATCCAATTTTAGTACATGTCTCATTTTAACAGTTATTTCATGGAGCCCCGCAGTCTACACAGAGGCCAGTTATAGTGTAGTGGAAAGACCATGAGGGTTTTTTATTTTATTTTTGTTTTAATTTTAGAGAGTGAGAGAGATCATGCATGAGTTGGGGAGGGGCAAAGAAAGAGGGAAGGAGAATCCCAAGAGAACCCTGATGTAGAACTCAATCCTACAACCCTGGGAACATGACCTGAGCTGAAATCAAGAGTCAGATGCTTAACCAACTGAGTCACCCAGGTGCCCCAAAGACTGTGAGTTGGGAAGGCAATAGATTGGAGTTTGAATCTGACCCCCAACCCCCTTTTAGTTTTTATTAAACCTCTTACCAGCTCTCTGATCTTGGGCAGTTTACCTGACACATGGGTTTCCTGACCTGTGAAAGGTGGATAAGACACCTTCCTCAGAGGGTAATTACAGATATTAAATAAGGAATTCATTAATATAGTGCCTGTACATTATATAATTTCACTTAAAGTTTAGTTGTTAGCTTCAGTTTCTGATTTAAATGGTGGAGACAATGTCTACCTTATCAGATGGTTTTGAGAATTGATAATAAAAACATTTTAAATAATAAGGTCCAATGGACATGTAGGGTTCATTGTTATTCTTTCCTGCTATCAGCCAGTTTAAAACTATTTTGAGATTCCTTAATCACATGGCCAGTGAAAGCTGTTCGTTTGACCAGGAAGGTCACTTTATTTTTTATTTTTTCAATTTTTTAAAAATGTTTATTTTTTAGGGGGAGAGAGAGAGGGAGGGAGGGAGAGAGGCAGAGATAGAGCATGAATGGGGGAGGGGAAGAGAGAGAGGGAGACACAGAATCCAAAGCAGACTCTAGGCTCCGAGCTGTTAGCACAGAGCCCATTGTGGGGCTTGAACACATGAACCACGAGATCATGACCTGAGCTGAAGCCAGACACTTAACTTACTGAGCCACCCGGGCACCCCAGGAACATCACTTTAGAGGGAGAATAATTGTTTAGGTAAGTTCTGTGAAATTCTTACTTTCTTTGGTCTTAAATTCAGTTAAACCTCTTTTCCCTTTGGTCTTATGGTACAGTGCTCCTTTTCCTCTGACTCTGGGCTCTTTGCTGGCACTTCCTATTGTTCCTGTGAATATTCATGTGTTTTCTAGAGCTGCTGTACAAAAGTACCAAAAACTGGATGTGTTAAAACAATAGAAATTTGTGATCTCACAATTCTAGTCTCTAGAAGTCCGAAATCACAATGTTTGCACTGACATGCTCTCTCTGAAGGCTCTGGAGACAGATCCTTCCTTGCCTTGTTTAGCTCCAAGCAGTCCTTGGAGTTCTTTCACTGGTGATTGTGTTTTTCCAGTCACATGGCCATCTTTGCTTTGTGTCTTTTATATAGTTGTCCCTTTGTGTGTGTCTGTCTCTGTGTTGAAATTTTCCTTTACAATGATACCATTCCTACTGGATTAGGGCCTATCTTAATGATCTCATTTTACCTTGATCATCTCTGTAAAGTCTGTATTTACAAAAAAAAAAAATCACATTCTGAGTTACTGGGGAGTTAGGATCTCAACATGTCTTTTTTCAATGGGTGTTGGGGGTGGCAGGGAGATAAAACTGAACCCATAAAAATTGATATTCCTCAAATTTCTGACCTCAGCCTCTTTTGGGTCCTCTCTTTCTGAGCCCATTCTTGAATTTAGTGATAACTGTCACATAATGGAGTGAACATGGTCTTTGAATCAGGCCATTTCACATTGGATTCTGGCTATTTCACTTTCTGGTGAGGTTAGCAATGTGAACACAATATTTACAGGGGTCTATCGAGTGGCATTCTCCTATTCAGGGTTCTTCTAGGGTTATGCAGGGCCAGGATAAATAGGCTAAATCCCCCAGTGATTTGGCTGGCCTTTAGCATTCTTAGTTTACCAAGTTAGTATGGACACTCAGAAACAACCCTCATGGGTAAAAGGAATCAGAAAAAAATCACTTGTAGGAATGTTACTCAAAGTATGGCCTAGAGATCAGCAGCATTTACATCACCAGGGAGATTTTTGGAAATGCAAATCCGTGGTCCCTGCCTCATTCTAGGGTTGGGGTTCAGGTTACATTTTTAAGAATCTCTCTGGGTGATTCTTATACACTTTGTAGGTAAAGTATCAAATTCAATTTGATACATATAGGATGCTGTGGAGATGGGCTATGATGATGACAGCAGGGTTTATGGGTTGGTTGCACAAGTGTGTGTTCCTCTCAAGACTGTTTTAGTAACAGGTAGTAGCATTCCTCTTCCTCTTTAACTCCCCTTTCTTTGAGTTCTTAGCATTCCTAGGCATACAAATGGGAAAGATGGCATTGACATTGAGGCAATGTAGCATTAATTTCATCTGAGTTACTTTTAAAAGTCCTTTTCTAAGCCCCATTTGGCAACTGATCTTTCTCAACATTGCTTAATGCCCTGCTCTCAACCATCAAGTTTCTGTTTTACAACTTCTTGTCCAGAGTGAGTAAGAACCTAGTGAAAGGATTTCTCTTTTTTAAGGAAATATGTTATGCATATCATCCTCCTATTATCCTCCCCAAGGGGACATGTGCAACATAAATGATAAATTAGAGTGACTTATTAGGAATGAGGAACCTATTCTAGTGTCCTTATTCAGCAATTTTCATGCAATGCTCTATAAGTGGGAAAGTATTTGTTATTTTTGGACAGATTCAGAATAAAAGAGAACTAGTGCAAGATGCCTAGGGTTTAACATATCAAATGAATTTGCATGTCTTTACAATCCAGTGTACCCAGCTGCATTTTGTATTTGTTCATGGGTAGTTCTGGTTCTCCATTTTCCTTGCATTTGAGCTCTTGACATCTCAAATCAGATGTGGGGTCTAGAATTTCCTCTGTGGGTCACCTATGGCAAGGACAGAAACTGTTACACTGTTTTTTGCAAATATGCAGACATCTTCTGAGGCAGACTTTGCAAAAGAGTAAAGCAATAATGAGTGATCAGGTCAGCCAACAGGGAGTATAGGAGATGACAAGGTGAGAGGCTTGGGAGTAATCTAATTTCTTCCTGGTAATTTTATGACTATCACTTATAAACAGCTTATCTTAATTCATTTTAATAATTGAGACTTAAGATGCATTCTGGTGGAAAAGATGGGCAAGAGAAATATGCATTTCCTTCCTAGGAACCTGGCACTTTCTTGCATAATACTTCCAAGTGATAAAATGAAGTGAAAGTTTTGAAATTTCATTTTTTTCTCCTCCTTTGTGTATGTCTTGAGATTTTTTTTATATACGAAAGAAATGAGAAAACGGATTAAAGTACATATTTGTGTATATAGATATGTTTGTATTTCCTTATCTAAATTTTATTGAGCATCTGTTATATAACTGGATCTGGATTGGAAGGTCATTTTGTTCATTCTGGTCAAGGAGTCTGTCAGTTTGGTGAAAAATAATTTATCCTGTCAATTTTCTCATCCTTGACCCTTAATAATTGTATGACCATTAGTAATTATTGCTCTTGTCTATAGGGTAGTTAGTTATTCTTAAATTTTGGTGCACACAGAATTTGGTGTGCATGTTCTCTTGGGGATTGTGTTAAAATGACTGATGGTCTACCCCTATCTTTGGCTAATCTTATTCCATTAAACTGGAGGGACCCCACTCATATGTTTTTGTTGAGGGCAGTGTAGATAACACTCATCACAATTCAGGAGCCTCTGCTGCAAGTGCCTAAGCAGGAATGATCTTTACTGTTGATTTGTGGCATGAGTGAATCAAGAGTCATATGGTTTTGTAAAAACCAGGAATTTGCCTGGAAATTTGAGCCAGAACCAATGAGAGCGATTTAATGATAGCTTTGGCCCTTGGAGACTTCACCGGGCTCAGGGGTCAGAGCGATTCTATGGGCAGTGTTTTTCCATTCCAGTATGCCTAAGGACATTGGCTCTTGCTTCTTGGTTATTGGTTTAAATGAAACTCATCCTGCACAGATGGGCCATGGTTTGTAAGCACAGATGGAGAAGGAACAGCAAGTTCACTGGCAGAGCCCACATGTGGGAAATAGCAAGAGAGAAAAAAGACAAAGGCGGGGGGTGGAGGTGCTAAACAAAATTAACATTCACCTGGTCATTATGGAAAATGTTCCATTCTCTTAAGTTTCTCAGTAAGGGTATACATAGCAAGTCTTTTAGATGCTCATCCAGTTACCTTATTTATTGCCATGAAATTACACAGTAAATACCTTTCATAAAATAAAAATTGCTAACAATGCAACAGGATTGAAATAACAAGAAACCTCAGTTACAAATGACATGTTTTTCCTACAGAACAGAAGGAACTAAGTTAACAAGAGTGGAAACAGTTGACTAACTTTCTGTTCTAACCAATAAAGTTCTCAAGTTAGTACAACCATGAGACTTCTCAAGAAAAGAACAACTGCTTCTGGTGAAACAACTTTGTTGTTGGTATTTGATATTTGCTTTGGTTTTGATGATTTGGGCTTTTTAGTTTTGTGCTAAAAATTGTATAAGGACATACTTAAAGGAACATAAATACAATCTATTTATATATAGAGAGATATACAGATTATAGAAAGAATATGTTCTTTATTTTTATAATCTTTATCTACAATTTATTCTCCATACTAATTTTATCTAAGTCCTACCTCCTCCCTAATATCCGTATTGGAATTCCAGTAACCATCGACAAACCTTTATTTAGTAAATGCTACGTAGAGCATTGCTGCCAGGATGCCTGGTAAACACAGACAGAGGCACAAAAGGCCCCTGAAGTCTAGATGATCCAGCTACACGAATGGACAGTGGGGAAATACATGACCAGTGGCTCTGTTTGCACTTCCAGTGAGGCAGTTCACCTACTCCGATTATTCTGGGAGTGGCTGACCTACTGACTCTCTTGTCTTTTGTAGGCATAGGGAGATATCATTTGTCTGGCAGCTGTAGAATTTAACTCCTTTAATTAATATCTTCTTGTCCCACCCAGACTGTTTGCAAAAATCATTCATTTGCTTTAATTATGCAGTGTTTTTTCATTGCTCTTAGGATAAAGGCCAAACTTAAATCACCTATAAGGCCTTGTGGCAGTGATTTTTAACCAAGCGCAATTTTGTCCTCAAGGGGACATTCGGCAAAGACTGGGGAGACATTTTTGGTTATTGTGGTGGTGGCGGCAGGAAGGAGGTGCTATTGTTATCTAGTGTGTTGAGGCCACAGATGCTGCTAAGAGTCCTACCATATGTGGGACAGGTCCCCACAACAAAGAAGTAATGACTCCAAATGTCAGTAGCACTGAGGTTCAGAAACCTTCCCTTTGCCATCTGGCCTCCGTCTGCTTCACCCTCCTAGTTTCAGGGCTCACTACCCTTGCTCTCTCTACTCCAGGTATACTGGTTTCCTTTCTGTTCTTTGAGTAGCTTCTGTTGCTTTTTTATTTTTATGGATTTTTCAGCTCTCTGTACCTAGACCTTCTTCTCAGTTACTTGCCTGGTGTGAATTCGCTCTGAATCCTTCAGAACTCAGCTAATAGTGCTCCTTAAAGAAGCCTCCCATGCTTCTCCCACTAGGTTAGAATCCCTTATGGTCTTAGAACACCACCCATTCCTGTGCCTTGGACTTTATTAACACTCTGAATAAATACTTTATTGTGTACCTGGTTGTTCATACCTTACCTGCCCCATTAGAATATAATCTTCAGGAGGGCAGGATCTATTTATAGTCATATCTCTAGTGACTAGCATAGTACTTTGTATTTGGTAGTCAATCAATAAATATATTTGGCATGAGTGAGTCATCAAACAGGATAATGTACCTGACAGTTTTTTATGAAAAGTTAGACCCATTGCTATTTTTGACTCTTTAGGAGATCTCTTTCTTCTAAATCCATAAGGCGTTTTAATTTAAACCAATATCTGGTATTAAACATATATGGTTTTGTATGGTAGTTATAGGCTAAGTAAGATGTATTGGCTGTGGTTTTTTGGATGTGATTGTTTTGGTACAATGAATGCAAAGTCATTCTCATTTATAACAATCCCTTGCTCTCCATTTTCTGCCCTCCAATTACAGCTGACTTTCAATTTCTACTTTATTTTTGCATTGTCTGATTTTTAAAAAATTAATGAATATTACTTTATATTCAGAAAGATGATTAAAGTTTTAAAATTCAATTTGGAATTGGACTGGATTCTAAGATTTTATCATCCAATTCCCCAAACTATACTTTTATAGGAGTTCAATAATATTAATATAACAAACTTCAATTTTTAGGAGTTTAATAGTATTAATATAACAAATGCATCTATTGACTATGGAGAAATTTGTGAGAAATTTCACTGAAGATTATGTAATTTGGAGTTGAGGATAAGGGTTTATATTGTGATCCAAACATCCTGCTTGGCTCACTGTAATATATATTCTCAGCCAAATATAGTTAGAATAATTAAGCAGCCTACACAAAGCAGAGGTGTTCATCCTCTAGAATTTTCAAATGGAAAACAGACCAGAGATCTTTATTAAGTTGATTAATCTGTTTATTACCTGAAACAAATTTGAATGAACATTATAGCTAAAGAGAGTAATAAGAAAATTTGAATTACAGACCATTCTCTATGAATATATTCATAGGGTTGAGTCTGGCCCTTTCTGATGTCAGCAAGTCTACTAAACATTTGACTTCTGTTCATGTGTTTTGACTGCCAAGTAAGTGATGCCTAACCTTCATCCTGTCCCTACTCAGTGTGTGAGGTTTGCAAAGGGACGTGGGTTCATGCTTACATGGTTTGGGGATTAAAAAATGTGTGGTCTGTTTGTAGCTGCCCTTGAGTCAAAATGCAACAGATTGCTGCTCATAATGTCACCTACCAGTTATATACCTCTGTGCATTAACTGGATGTGATGATTTGTAAATACAAGGATTTTGATTTACACAGCTTTGTTTCTAACCTCTTTCTATTTTATGCTATTCAGTTAATTTTTTTAAATGAATGTTTCAGGTTTAACCCTTATGAATTTGTTAGTACTCAACTATTTGAGTCACAAAAGTGACATTTTCATCTGGTTTGTTTTAATATAAATGAATGAGTGGATGGACTTTGAATTTATTTTTCCATAGAAATAATGTTCTAATTAATAGTGAAATAAATTAGAAATTGTGCTATTTGTTCAGGTACATAATGGTCCAAATAGATTTTTATAGCCTACCCCCAGAAGGATCTAGCAATAATTTAAGCCATAGATTCATTAGGAAAATGTATGTCAACTACAAGATTCAACTTTACATGAGCATTGGGTATATGATATATTCATAGATTGATGACCTAAATTATGGGACCTGTAAGAATTTTCTTCATTTTCTGACAGGATCATTGCTAGAAAATACTTTGTTAGTCGTTTGGTTTAGACTAGCAATTAGGGATGGGTAGAGAATTAGATGATAATGTCAATATTATTGGAGTCTGTGTCCTCTCTTTGAGGCATTAAGTCATTAATAGAAATCTTTGTCACTAGGGAACAGAGTCTTTGCAATCTTATAAAATGTAGGAAATATGTGCAGAATTATAAAAAGGAAACCCCTTTCCTAGGAGATGATACATGTCTATGAGTTGTTATGAATGAAGGTCATTTTTTGTCATTATTTATTTCCTGATGTTAGTGTTTTGGGAATGCTGTAGCTCATGGACTTTTAGCTTTCCAGACGCACAGGAATATTCGTGTTTTCATAAAAATCTCATGATGTGAGTGGGCATCTGGTTGGTGTTTCATAATGAGACACAGGAAGGGTGCTGTTTCTGCCAAAGGGTGATGTAACTCACCATAATTTCAGCCTTTGAAGAGCAGGGGTAACAGCTTAGCTCAGTCCTGCTCCATGCATAGGCTGGAAGAATTTCTCAGGTGCCAGTGTGACATGGCAGTAGGAGTGGCCCATATGTGTGTTTCCTTATAGGGAAGATCCTTACTTGGAGACAAAGAAGAGAGAGAGATCTGAATAAGTTTTTATTAAGTCTTTTAATCCCTTGAGGAAATAATAATGATAATGATAGTAGCAATAATAGTAATAAGTCCATGAAGAAATGGAAATCACTGTTGAAGGGGACAGTATTCTCAGGTGAGAATGTAGCTTCCTTTTCTATTGTTATTTTTTAGATAAATAGTGGAGCATGGGAACTTCCCCATTCTCCTCTGTTTCTGCTGTCTGATTAGTGTAGAGCAAGAGAAGCTAACAACACTCCTGATGCTCACAAGTATAAGTAGCTCCAAGCAGATTTGTTGTGTTTGCCTTGTTAAAAAAAGCGATCTCGGGATTCTTTATTAATACATCAAGAAGTCTTATATGAGAGTTTGTTGGAAGAAAACACCATTATTTGTATGTAACTTAAGCAATTAAAAAATCTGCTAATGAGTGATATGATTGCCAGTGGTTATTATGCCAGGTTTCTTGAGGCTGTAAACACTTGATATTGGTCAGCCTAGAAGTAATACTAAAGTTATTATTGTTGTTATTATTATAGATGCCATTATTAAAATCAACATGTCTTTTATTATGATCCTATTTTTTTCAAATTAATATATTCTTCCAGATTTCTTTCAAGTTTTTACTGAAATCCTAGTTAGTTAACATATATGGTAAAATTGATTTTGGGTATAGAATTTAGTGATTTCATCACTTACATATAATACCCAGTGCTCATCACAAGTGCCAGCCTTAATAATCATCACCCATTTAGCCTATACCTATGCCCACCTCCCCCCACCAACTCTCAGTTTTTTCTCTGTCGTTAAGAGTCTCTTTTGGTTTGCTTCCCTCCCTCTTTTTTCCCCTTCGTCTATGTTCATCTCTTCTGTTCCTTAAATACTACGTAAAAGCCAAATTATATGGTATTTATCTTTCTATGACTGACTTATTTCACTTAGCAGAATGCACTCTAGCTCCATCCATGTCATTGCAAATGGCAAGATACTTATAATCCTTTCATATATATTTGATTTCCAAAATAGTTCTCAGAACTGTTGTTAGAGATATTGGCAGAGTTTGATGAAATCCTAATAGGTGTGTTTTATCAATGCCAATTTGTATTGCAGGATCCAGTGGAGAAACTTTGTGTTGAATGAAAATGAGAAGGGTCATATTACTGAATGAAGTTCTGTCTTGTACCCTGTCTCAGGTGTGGTTTTCCCTCATCATAGCTACATTGGTCTGCTTTGTGTGTTCAACACTATTGTTAAAACCTATCCACAGAGATGTTCGTAAGTCATCATTTGTCACTGATCTCTTGGACTGATGCTTGCTTTGCACCTCCAGGTTGGGGTTAAACCATCAGCAACTGCTTTTTAATTGCAGTTTTCAGCCAACTTTTCAATGTTATTTATAGTATAAACCATATTTTCCTAATCTAATAATAGAAGGCAAGAAAGGCCTAATTAAAATCTTTGCCAATGGTTAAGAAGAATTCAGTTTTTGTTTCCTAATAATATTCATCATACCACATCAGCTATATTTTTCTTATCAGATAAAAATTAAATTAGCCTGAAAATTCATCTAAAGATATTAGAATGCACTCAAAAGTAAATAAGATTAACAATAAAGCAGGTGACCATAAATATTGGAATTATGTTCCAAATGTTACAAAATATATATCACTAGAAGCGATATGATTTTGGAACAGACAGTCTTGGTGCTTTTGTTGAAAGAGAACTTTATAGTATAATTGACAATTAAACTTCCCCAAATTCTCCAGGTATATATGCATAGGCTATGTGCATTCTGTAAAATTTGCTATGGATTTGTCTGGCCTCAAAGACTTTCTTGGTAGTCAAGGTCTTGGCTCCTTTACCCTGGGCCTACCCATTGATCTTCACTCTCTGCAACATCTCTCTCTCTGAAGGTACAGATCCCTTCTCCTTTAAGCAGAGACAACCTAGCTTTTCTAGTTCATGACTCCTTTGCCCTGGAGCTAAATAGAGTTAACTCTATTTCTCATAAGTAAAATGGAGACAATAATGGTACCTCCTACATAGGTCATTATGAGGACTGGATGTGCACTGAGACTAAGCCCACACTTCCTCTGTGCCTTTTCTCTACATCACAGAGGGTGAAGAGGTAGCCCCAGAACCTATCTATCCCTTCTACCTCTAACACTCATAGCTTTACCTCCACCATCTGCCTTGAATCCATTGGGACACATTTCATGTTCTTAAGTTAGTCATGACAATAATTTTGTCTCCCAGGTGACACCTCCTCCCATGTTCCATATTTGAAAAAATATATATATACACACACACACACCGCCACCATTGTGTATATATGTTCCACTGATACGTGTGTGTATACATATATATACTAATTCTTTATCCATTCATCTGTTTGATGGATATTTGAGCTCTTTCCATACTTTGGCTATTGTCGATAGAGCTGCTATAAACATTTCTTCTGTCCCTTTATAACATCCCTCCCTGACTTCTATAACTCTTCTTTGTATTTTATAAAGTTTGAGAGCTGTTATCAATAGAGTCTACAATACTGTCAAACTTTTCTCTGAATATTCCTTTTACATTCTTTTAAATGTTTATTTTTGAGAGAGACACACACAGTAGGAGTGGAGGAGGGGCAGAGAAAGAGGGAGACACAGAATCTGAAGTAGGCTCCAGGCTCTGAGCTGTCAGCACAGAGCCTGACATGGAGCTTGAACTCTGGGACTGTGAGATCATGATCTGAGCTGAAGTTGCACACTTAACTAACTGAGCCACCCAGGTGCCCCTAAATTTTCTAATGTATACATATATTAATTACAAATGAACTACACATGTTTTAATCCATTTTTTAAAAGTGAAAATAATTATGCTTGGTAACACATTATCATAGTACAGATAATAGATGACAGAGATTCCTGTATTAGATATGAAGGAAGGGTGAAAGGAAGCAAACAGGAACTAGGAAGTAGTTTGTTCTATAGTTTGTCCTTTGGAGTCATTGTACTGGCTGTTATGGCAGAAGTCCCTTTTCCTACTTAAGAAACAAAATTGATTTTGCTCACATTTGTTCTTGGCTCCTAACTCACAACAGGTGGTCAGTGAGCCTGTCATTGACTCTGCAACTGCTGGTTGTCAGGAGCTTTGAAAACCTTCTGTTGTGATTAAAGCAATAGTTTAGAAAAACTTGGGAAAATTCACTGAGTTTATATAATTTGTAAACCTACTGCATGCTGACATGGATTTTAGTGACTCTCGTGATGCTTATCTTTTATGCTGTGTTGACATGTTTGGTTATAGAGGACTCTAGCATTAGATATGTATTAGGCATTCGGTAGCTGGTGGATGAGAATTATTTCAAAAGTGTCTCTGCATTGAGGCTTAGGTAGAAGAGGTGTTTTTCCAAGACGTGCTGGTTTTCTCTGCTGGCAGACAGAGAGATAAGGTTCAGAGGTTAAGGATGGGGAGAGAAAGCATGGGACTCACTGGAAAGAGCCAATCATTTATCTTCCTGCCCCTTCCTGGTCTAGCTCTTCATAGACAGACAAGGTCCTTGAGCCCTGTCCAGTTTGTAGTAGAAAGCCAGATTAAATCTACAGAAAACACACATGAGCATTTGCCTTTCTATATATTCCTTGAGACCTTGATACGGTAATAGGTTAGCAGAGAAATATTTGGGGAATTTTCTCTCTGATGAAAATAAAGACAGGGGACATAATTTTCCTCCATCTATGACATGACCTGATAGAATTTGGACCCAAACAGAACCTGTATCTATAGCAGAAGAAGTAGAAAGTAAAGACCTAGACTGGAGGCTCAGATTACCTCAACATACAGACAGGATGAGTGAATGGAATAACATAGAGATGGGGATTCTTAGCCTGCTGCACCTCAAAGTCCCAAGCTAGTCTTTCTCCAGAGGTGCTTGTGATGGAAAAGCATTAAAACATGGCTCTTTGCCACATGAATCCTATAGAGGAATACCTATACTAAAATCTCTACTTTACAATTTTTGACCTTTAAGAAATGGACAAAGTAATTCACCCCTATGTATTTCAGTTTCTTCGTCTCTAAAATGGGAATACTATTTACTGCATAGAGGATTTAGAATACAAAAATACACATTGAACTGGAGCTGACATATGACAAAGTGCCACATTTGAAGTTCTTTTTTGAGAAGAGGGGGAGGTAAAATACACTCTTTATAAAGTAGGGGTAGCATAGATGTTCTATGCAATATCATTAGACTGTTTAGGGATTTATATATGAAAAGTGCTATATAAATATTACCAATCTTGGGGCACTGGAGTGGCTCAGTCATTTGGGCTTCTGACTTTTGATCTCAGCTCAGGTTTTGATCCCAGGGTCTTGAGTTCAAGCCCTGTGTTGGGCTCTGCGGCAAAAAGAAACTATGAATGTTTTCTTGCTTTGTTCTTTGCAGCGAATTTCATTTTTTAAGACCTTTAAAATTTATATCACTTCTCTTGGGGATAATTTAATTTTCTTCAGTAGCTTTTTTCAGCCCCACTCTACTGCCTCGTGAACAACACTCTAGTTTATTAATTTGTTTGAGTGTAAACATTATCCTTTTAGTTTCTGTCCTGTGTTTAGGGCCATGCCAAAGGCTATCTGCTGCATATTAATTCTTTATCTTCAAATCACACAAAATGTAATTCAAAATAGTAACTTACATTCAGGTCCTTGGTCCAGGCTAGAAAATTTTCATTTACATATTTTAAATTAGTCTGCTTTCAGTTCAGTGATTTTGTCTAATTTTATAGTTATAAATATGTGGCCCGTGTTGTTTAGCTAAATTTAAAAATTAGGAATAATTATTGTAGAAATAGCACTTTTATATATGCCATTCTGTGAACCATGGGAGAGCTATTATTTAAAAAAAGAGAATTCCCCTGAAAAAATGTAAGTCTTTGAGTTATTGGTTTTTAAAGGAAAAGACCCTAAAATTATTATGAAATCAGATAAGTTAGGAGTATAATTTCAAGCTGTGTCTTGATTCATCTCATGCTGTTTGATATTGCCACATAAGTGATACCAGCATGGCCAAGCGTTTAAATGCAAATTTATAATTCTGAATGCTTTTCTTCATTGAAGGCATTTTTGTTTAGCTTGAAATCCCCAGAAGGCTTACCACAATTTTGAGTATTTTCTGAAATGGAAACCTTTGATAAAAAAAGAAGAGGCAGAGAATAAGCTGAATAATAGCAGTATTCAGCAAATTCACCTCCTAGGCTCTGTGAACCAAAACAAAGTTGGACAAAATGACCACTGTCTGCCAGTTGATAGATGAATCAGAGCTGTTCATGACACCAGTGAGGAAGGGTGCAACAGGAAAGGTCAAGTTGAGCTGGAGCTAGAAGATAGAATCAGAGCAATGAGTAGATCAACCTGAGTAGGGACAAGGGATGTCTCCTGGCTTTGCCAAGAGTCTGGAAATTCACGTTTCCAGGAAGGAAGCAATCTGTTATGGGTTCACCTCAGTGCAAATTGCGGGGAGGCCTGAGAGGGGCCTTTCTCTCTGCTTTATGTGCCTTCTTTGACAGCCTACCCCATCTACTCAGGTAAACTTTGTTGAAATGAATGAGCAATGGAGACAACACAAATAGACACATAAGCAACTATTTTACCAGTGACTTATCAGAGGATTCAAGAAAAGCAATAAACTAATTTTAAGAACTTTTTTTATGGTTAGTGTTTACATTTGAAAAGGATGATGTGAATGTGTCTTCCAATGCTTATATTGTTAGTAGAATTTTTTTTATCCCTTGTAATGTAAATTATTAGTGATCCTCTTTGATTGGGTTATTGCATGTACTGAGATATATATGGTATGAAAAATGAGGTAAGGTGTTTTTATTTGCCATGTTCCCAGTTAATTTAGAGTTAATTTGGCTAGATTACTCATTTATCCTGGCTTCCTCTGCAGTACACAGAGTAGGTGCCCAATAGTTTTTATTAGAGTTTTTCTTTAGATAAAAACTCTAGTTTGCATTGTAATTAGGATGGAACAACCAATTTTTAAAAATTAAAGCTCTAAAATGAAATTTGAATTAGGTTACAATCTCTCTCATAAAAACATTTTTCATTATTAGAGGACTTTAAAATGCAATGCTTCTTATGCTCTAGTAAATGTGATACAAAGAAAGTTAGGAGATATATATTTTTTAACAATAGCAACAGCAAAACAACAGCAGTAAAGTGTTCTGGTTACATTTTATCTGCTCTACTTGAATATGGATGATAAATTTTATGTAGGAGTTCTTTCCTATAAGTAAAAGCAGTCCACAGTAATGTTTTTTGGATCTATGTCATACTGAGATCATACTTTGTCAAATATTAGTTTATCAGTGTGTAGAAAGCAGAATGAATTCTCACATGGGATATTAACTTCATCTAGCTGCAAAGAAGAAAGTCAGAGGCTCTGCTCTAGTGAAGCAGTAGGCACCGTGCAAAGGGTCACAGAATCATTTTAGAAGTTAGGTATGGTGAGATCCCTGTCTCTTTCTGGACAACTATTCATTCAACTTTCCACGACTGTTCATCTTCTATCAATATAATGCAGTCAGGTTCCTTAGGCTGTGGCTTCAGGAAGGGGTTATTTCTGGTAGTATATACCAAATCGGTGCAAAAAACTAAGAGGAATGATTGCTGAGATCATGGAGCTGTTGGTTGACTTTACTGGTGTGGCCAAGGCTGAGTATACCAAATTATGGTGTGGTGAAAGGGGGGAGGAAGACATCTGCATGATAGAGGCAGGCAAGACGAATAGAACAGAGTCTCTTCAAGCTGTCCAGGTAAGACAGTGGATCCTGATATCAGAAAACTTTTAATTACATCAGATATAAAAAGATACTTTAGAACTAATCAACACTTCTGACTTTCACAATTTTAACAAATGTCTATTTAGCTCTTCTATAAAACTTCTAATAAGGTAACTGAGGTTAGTTACCCTTTGACGATAGTAACACACAGTGAAGAAAAAATTAGGTAAACATTGGTGAGAAGTTTTGGGGAGATCTGTAGTTTTCCCTACTCTGATTTTTTGTCTTTCCCTTTTTTTCTCCTGTTGGGTAGCAGGTCAAGTTCAGACTGTAGGGACTGGAAGTAGCAGAAAATCTAGTTATTTAAGGTGAACTGAGGAAGTACAGAGGTAGAAAATGCTGTCACTGCCTCTCACTGCTGCTTTCTAGTCTATCTGAAAGCTATGTTGCTGTTTTAGGATACTGAGAAGAAATTCCGCATACTCTTCCACACCCTTTCAGCTACAAAATTATGGTTTCTAACTCATGGTCCAGAAGTCTTGGTTTCTCAGTCTTGTACTGTGTGCGCCAGAGCTTGAATGAAACAGTAACTTCCTTGTTTGTCATCTGATTTGATCTAATTTTCCAATAAAGTGATTAAGCCTATAAAATATATCATATCCTATAATTACTAAATTTAGATCTGAACTCAAAAGCTACTATATTTAATATAAGCAAAATACTTAGAGATATGAATAATTTTCTATACCTTTTAGCGTACAAATGAAGTGAAATGCTTTGTATCCTCAAGAGGTTCACCTCTTGTTCATCCATGGCAGGTCATCCACTTACCGCCACACCCCCACCCCGACTTCCTGTGCATTCTTCTCCCTGTTACTAAGCTAGTCTGCCAGTATCAATTCATTATGATTTCATCAGTTTTGCTGTTGAGAAGCAGGGCCCAAATATCATGTATGAGGCATTGATTTCTCTCTTTCTTAGCTTCATTCTCCTCACCAATGCTCATTAATTCCCTCCTCCCACCCCATCTCTCTCTGTCTGTTTTTCTTTCTCTCCCCACATGACTAAAAACACCTACCCATGAAATTACTTAGAAGGCATATGCTTAAAAAAGGAGGATTTCAAAGTTTAGGTGTATTTGGCAGTATAATCCTGGATGGAAGGGGCAAACAGTGTATTTCAGGTCTGAGATTGGTGGTGTTTGCTTCCCTCATTCAGTGGTTGGAACCCTGGGAATGGGCACTGTTTGCTAGTGTAAACCACCATTTCCCCACCACCATTCCTGGTCCATGATGGACGCTTAGTGAACTGTTGTAGTAGATAATGAGTTCATTACTCAACTACTTGTCTGTCTTGGCTCACAAGGGAAGTTAAAGTTATGCTTCAAGTATTGAACATATTTAACCAGGGGGCAGAAAATATATGTGGTTTGAACCCTAGAAATGTTTTCATCCAGAAAACAGTTCAATCTGGTCACAGTATTTTATGTATCCAGTCCATTGAGAAATGCTTGTGCAGGTCATATTAGTGAGGATTGAATGAGTTTATACATCTAAAGGACTTTGCATGTGCCTGGGACACAGTAACACTCAGTAAGTACTAGCTGTTTTGCTATTATTTTTATTAAGAGAGAGAAAATGAGTAAGAATGATGGTTGCCTGATAAGAATGTTTCTCATTTCTACCTAAAGAAAATATTCCTTATATCACAGTGCTGAGTTTTCTTTGCTAGGAAAAAAAAATCATTAAGTACTATCAGATACATTGGCATTAGGATGGCTGTTTTAAAATACAAGACTGATCGTGTCACAGGCCTTCTAAAACCCTGCAGAAGCCTGCCATTGCCTTCAAAGTGAAATTTGAAGTCTTCAGCATGACATATAAGGCTCCTTGTGATTTGATCTTTTAATCTAATCTAGTCTAATCTAATTTCATCATCTTTTCCTTAATCACAGTTCTTTGCTATAATTTGGGCTCTGTGTCCCAGTTTTGCGTTCCTACAGTATATTGACATTGTTTGTACCCCAGGATTTATTATACTGAGTGGTATAGAGCTGCTTCCTTGTTCATGTCCATAGTTCGATCTTGTTTGGTTTTGCCATTGTCTAGAACAAGGATCAGCTGCCTTTTTCTAGTTTAGTAAATTTGCTTTCAGCTTTGTGGGCCACACCATCTCTACTGCAACTGCTCAGTTCTGTCACTGCAACACAAAAGCAGCCATGGGAAATATGCAAAGGAATGAATGTGACAGTGTTCCAACAAAATGATGGATTTGAATTTGAATTTCTAACATTTGAATTTCATATACTTTTCATATGTCATGAAGTAGTATTCTTTTCATTTTGTTCATCCATTTAAAAATGTAAAAATTATTCTTAATTTGTGGGTCATACAAAAACAGGCAGCAAGAAAAATTTGACCCATGTGATATTGCAGATCCCTGGTCTTGCAAAATGTCTGGCGTAGAAATGGTGCTTAGCCAATACATTTGAGTAACTGAGTGAGTAAAGGGGTATGTTTTCATTGAAATCATTTTCAAAGGAAACACAGGGAGACCATTTACATGACCAACTGTTGCCAGTATTATAGCATCTAAATTCCTCAGCATGGCATAGAAGAAACTTTGCAGTCTGATTTGTAGGTAGATAATCACTGTCATCTTACTTATCTTACTTCCCCTCATGCCTTCTTCCAGTACTGTCTATGCTATGACTCATTGACAGTACTAATTGACATTCTCTGGAACACCATGCCCATTTCTACCTCTAAGGCCATGTGTCTTGCATCTTTCTTTACAGGGAATGTGCTTTCCTGTTGTTTTAATTTTCTGCTTACTGAGCTATTATTTGTCCTTTAAGATTCAGCCCTTCTCCAGATAGAAAAGAAGGTATGGAGACTTTGGTGAGGGCAGATCCCTCTGTGTTTCTATGGAACTTTAATTTACCATTGGCATGCCACTTTTCACATTGTATTTTATTTATTTTTTATTTTATTTTAAAGTTTTATTTTATTTATTTTGAGAGAGAGAGAAAATGTGTGAGCTCAATCACAAGCAAGGTAGAAGCAGGGAGAGAGGGAGAGAGAATCCCAAGCAGGTTCCATGCTCAGTGCAGAGCCTGACATGAGGCTCAAATCCATGAACTGCTAAGATCATGACCTGAGCCACAACCAAGAGTGAGATGCTTAACCTAATGAGCCACTCAGGCACCCCTCACATTATATTTTCACTTTTATCTTTGTGTGTGTTGCTTTTTTCCAACATGTTCTGAAGTCATATGCCTGTGTCAGAATAGAACTTGGCATTGGTGGTCATTTATTAACAAGTAAATAAAATGAAACCTTTTCATATAAACATAAATTCCCAGTATCCTATTGAGAGTGGCATTACTTTAGTTTACAGTGCTGAGACTAACTTTCACTGATTCTTGAGGTAGTCTCAGTATTTAAAAATTTTTTAACATTTTGTTTTATTTCTGAGAGAGAGAGACAGAGTGAGCAGGGGAGGGTCAGAGAGAGAGGGAGACACTGAATCCAAAGCAGGCTGCAGGCTCTGAGCTGTCAGCACAGAGCCCAATGCGGGGCTCGAACCCATGAACCGTGAGATCATGACCTGAGCCGAAGTCAGCCGCCCAACTGACTGAGCCACCCAGACTCCCTGTAGTGTTTAACACTGAAATGAATGCAATTAAACCGGAAAAAATTAAATTTGGAAACTTAACTAAATGAATTATGTATGTTATATGTCAATTTTATAACTTAATTTCAAGTTTAGTTGAATTGAAATCTCTTGATGTATTTAAAAAAATACTATGTTTAAGCCTTTGCTTGGTTTTGTGTGAATAAATGGTGATATCATGTAATCACATGTGTGTATTGCTTTTGTTTTCTCTTTAAAACTTTCATGGAATTTAGCTGAAGAGATAGACATTTTGTAATGTACATTAATTACTGTGTCAAATATTCTGTTACTACAAATTTTTTCAAGCATGCTCAATCCTTATTGTGGGAATATCCAGTACCGTATATATCTTTTTAGTTCCTTGGGGAAATTTCCTGCATTCTCCCAAACTATAAGATTTCCAATTGAGATCAGTGTTCTGGGTATATTTCACCATAAATGTCTTGGGAAATCTCTCTAGAAATTGAAGGCACCTCATCATGTGCAATGAAAAACCAGCTTTTCCAAGATTGATCAATCAGTTTCATCAGTTCTGGTAATTATAACAGATAGTAATGAGTTTCAGTGGCAGTTTAGGTTGTTGTTATAAACAGAATGTTAGAATACTGGCTATTTCTCTTCTCTCTTTGAGAGAATTGCCCACCACTGGTTGGAAATCAGCATATTGTTCAACTGGTACAGATGTTTATAAAATATATGTCATTTTTAATGTGAAAAGCAAGAGCAACCATGCTCAGGTGATCTTACTTGGTATTTAACTTGTAGAAAGTTCTTACATGGGAAAAAGTAGGTGTCTTTCAGTTATAGGACAAAACAGTAATAGAGATATGTTAATAGAATACACTCCAGAATAGGGTCATCTCACACTAAGCCCCATCCTTAGGCCTTTGGGTATCTGCCTAAATTTTAAGCTAGAATATATTTTCTTAAATATTCTCTGCAGTGCAAACATCTTAATGATAGGAATTATGTCTTATATCTTTGTGTGCTTAGCAGTGCCTGGTACAGTGTCTTGTATATAACAACATCACATACATTTGTTGAATTAAATTATATTTATAAACAGTTCAGACAGTATGTATGAAAAAGTAATGATTCCTAAAATGCTCTCCTAGAATAACTTTTCCAAACATGGGCTATTTCTATAAATGTAAAATAATTAAATGACAGCAATCAATCACTGAGAACCTAGTATTTTATTTTTTACACATTAACTCATTTAACTTTCAAAACAATTGTATGAGGTTGGTATTTATCCCTCTCATCCCCCACCCCGCACCCCCCCAGGAAACTGAGGCTCAGGGAAATAAAACAACTGGAATTTATGTACAAAATAACAATAGTATGTCATTTTAGGGTTTGTCAGGATTAACTGGGTTGGATTATAGACCAAACTTCCTGGTGCCTGGTAAACCCTGAGTAATTTAGCTAGTATTATTAAAGTAGTGAAGCTAAAAAGTTGTAGACTTGGGATTACATCACTGATCTGTTTCATTTCAGAGCCTATGCTCTTTTCATCATTGTGTTCCAATTCCATAGGCAAAATATATGGTGCAATCATTATCCTTCCCATTATGAGCTCCAAAAGGGAAAAGGAGGAGACTTTTTCTTTTGTATCATCTACTAGTACCCTGTACACACAGTAATAAATGTTGACAGCTTGACTGGCTTGGCAATGATGCTGTTTCTGGTTTTGCTTTTCATATGAATGATTGGTAGAGTGTTTGATTCTGAGTAGGACTCAGAAGAATGTTGGTATAGTACGCCTCACACTTTATATTTAAACAAAATTTTCCCCTTAGTAATATACTACCTGCATCTTGATTTTGAATTTTGTTTCCCCTGTGCTTGTGTAAAGAAGGGCCTGAGAACAGTCTGTATTCAGGCAGAGTAAACATTTTCCAATTAGCTTCGCCAGTATTTCACAGTTTTATTCTGAAGTCTTTCTGGTGGTTGTGCTCTGGGATTTTCAAAGGATAAGCCTTTTTCACTTCAGGAGTAAAAATTGCTTTGTGTTCTTGGAGGTTGGAGAATTAAAAAAAATCATTGAGTCCTAGCCCTGGAGAGCTTTCCTGAAAGGGAATTTGAGTAAAAAATGAGTTGTGTCCTTGAGGTTTCTTGCTCCTCATTTAATGATGCCTCATTTGTCACACATAGTTGTCTGTCTTTACTTGAAGATCCTGCTGTTGGTGGTGTTTCTCCATACTTGTGCAGATGCAGCTCAATAACAAAGTCACGACCAGCAGTTCTGTACATGGGGTGTTTTGTGTGACTATATTTTTTCTGTAGTTTAAAAATTTCTTAATGTTTTTATTTATTTTTGAGAGAGAGAGAGAGAGACAGCGTGAGCAGAGGAGGGTCAGAGAGAGAGAGGGAGATACAGACTCCGAAATAGGCTCCAGGCTCTGAGCTGGCTGTCAGCACAGAGCCCGACGCGGGGCTAGAACCCATGAACTGTGAGATCATGACCTGATCTGAAGTCAGATGCTTAACCAACTGAGCCGCCCAGGTGCCCCTGTAGGTTTTTTTCTTTTTGTAGTAAAACATAAATAACCTAAAACTTACCATTTTAACCATCTTTAAGTGTATGGTTCAGTGGCATTAAGAACATTCACGTTGTTGTGTGACAATCACTGCTGTCTGTCTCCAAAACTCTCTCATCCACCAGACTGAAATTGTGTGTCCATTAAACAGTAACTCCGCATTCTCTCCCTTCACCCCTAGCAACCACCAGTCTGCATTCTGTCTCTGAATCTGACTGCCTGTGTTTCACTTTTATAACTTCATAATTTATTGGTTTAAATTGAAACCTACTATCTTCTGTTTTTCCTTGTTGTGGCTATTATCCAATTATTGGGATTGATGTTCCACTGCTAGATCTATGTGAGGATGTGAACTTAATGCAATTCTCTTGCAATCAATATTCTGTTTTGCTTCTCTATATAGTAACTCCTTAAATAAAATTATCACATCATGAGGACAAGAACTGTATCTATTCTCTTTACCACTATATAACCAGTGTCTGGTACATTGTTTGTAGAGAAACAAATATTTATAGAATAAACAAATGCTGCTGATATTTATCATTGGGAAAATAGTTACTTAAAGAATCATTTAAATATCTCTTCCTGAGACTTTCTACTATGTAGGAGACCAGCTAAAATATCAACTCCTATGCTTCTGTGATCCTCTCTCTAAAAATAAGCTGTGGTGGTCTAATTCAAATGACTATGGGCTTATGCCCCTCCAAATCATTTATTTGTTCTTTAATTTATTCATCCATCAAATTTTTATTGAGTACCTGCTATGTTTTATGTGCTGGCTGTGCAGTGGTGCACAACATGGCCATGATCCTTGAACTCATGGACAGAGTCCTAGTAGAGAACACAGGCTGTAAAAAGTGAACACACAAATGATATATTAGTTGTAAATTTCATGAAGGATGAAAGATGGGATGCTATCAGAAAGATTGATGATGGGTGGACAACTTTAAATTGAGGGAAGTGGAGAAATGATAACTATTTTCATGTTTGTGAAGAGCCGTGCTCTTGTGTAGGAGAACAAGAAGGCTTGTTTGAAAGCCTTAAAGGGGTAGTAGGATAGATATTCTTGGCTAATAATGGAAGAATTTGCTAATAGAGCTCGTCAAAGATGAAATGCATGGCCTTTTCCAGGTTGTCTCTCCTATCACTGGAGCTAGTTAGGCATAGCTTTGTGGAAAGAGTGCACTCAAACAACTGGTTTCCAAACCTGGTTGGTTATCAAAATCACCAGTGTATGTGGAAAGGTCAAGTCCAGTGCTTGGTATTTAATGATTATGCTTAGTAAATGCTGCTGAATCTTTGCATTGTTCTTTGGTATATTTAATTATGGTAGCCAAGATAAAAAATCTGAAAACTGAAAATGATTTTATTTTATTTATTTTTTATTTATTATTTCCAGGAGAAAGAGAGAGAGAGAGACCGTGTGAGCAGGGGAGGGTCAGAGAGAGAGGGAGTCACAGACTGAAACAGGCTCCAGGCTCTGAGCTGGCAGTCAGCACAGAGCCCGACGCGGGGCTCGAACCCATGAACCGTGAGATCATGACCTAAGCGAAAGTCAGACGCTCAACCATCTAAGCCACCCAGGGGCCCCTTTAATTTTTTTTTTTATTTGAAAATGATTTTAATTTACTTCAAGCTTGCAAACACAAAATTAATTGCTCAGCAGTATTGGTTAACATACTGTCTGATTAGGTTTGAATGCTGCCAAACATGGTCCATAGATATACTAAGTATACATAGTAACCCTGAGGTTGTATCTTTTAGTGCCTAACCTGGAATCAAGATTTGTGATGCCAGTAGGGTCTTTGAAAGTAATATCTGCTTATAGAACTCAGTGGAATAATATGTAGTTTAAAGATTTGGAGAATTTGTTTTATAGTAGCACACTAAAGTATCAGTCAGCAATCAGATAGATATCAAGTATTTAAGAAACAGCTACTGTGTTCCAGGCACTATTGATAAAGTGTAAATCAAAGGTTGATAACTTTCAATCTGTGTATGATGATGACACCAATTGGGTATGCTTTGTGAGATAGGACATCTCTCCATTGTATCTAATATTGTAAAAGTGTAATGCTATTTTAGCATTTGATTAGGTGATATTTGAAGGTGATTTTGCATTATCACTTAACTAACAGCTAACTTATTATATTTACATAGTGAATCTTCTACAGTGCTTAACTGTAGATGGTCAAGATTTGAGGACTGGATAGTTGAGGGAGTAAGATAGGTTTAGAGATGAAACACTCTGGCTTCAACACATTCCACTAAAAAGTAGTTTCGTTATTGCAATTCAGTAAGTGATCCTCTACAACTTAAAATGCACTTCATTACTCACGCTGTGGTATTGGGCTAGTCACAAGGTTGGTTTTAGTAGCATTAAACCTAACAGAGCTACTACACTGTGTCATGATGACATGTGTGGTGTTAAATATCTGGGTGTAGTGTTTGTCTGAAGAATGTGATATTGGCGTTTTAGACTCACTATGAACTCAAATGGTACCTGTTAGCAATAGAAAGTCTCCTTTTCTTTTCTTGTTGAGTGCTTATTACTGCACTTTTGAAATACGTTAACCAGGAAAGTTGTGTTCTACTTGAACCTGCATTATTTCAAACCTGTTAACATGCTATGATCAGAGATTTGTGGGTGGGTAGCCGCAGGCATCGATTTCTATTGTGCCGCCCTTACTATAAATACCACATATTTGTAAGCTACAAAGCTTGAATTTATCTCCCCAATTTCCATGTAGTAAAATTCTACCTCATTTATAGTCTCATAACCTAATCCTTCTCAAGCAGCCTACCTCACTGAATTTACTGATCTTTTGTCCATAAACTGCAAATGCTCAGTACGAGGCTAAATTTGCATGACAGCATCTGCAGATAATCTAAATGTTCCCTAGTGAACCTGCATGATTTTAAATATGGGACCACGAATGCCTCCTGGGCAAGGAATTGATTTCCACCATTTTAACGAGGAGGGTGTGTAAAAAACACATTGAAGCTCTGAACTCTGTTGTTAACTGGGCCAAGTTCAGGGTGATGTTTGCCTATAATGCATGTTACCTTATTTACTACAAACTACTTTTCCGTCCGTATTTAGATTTAAGTAATATTTTTCCTTCCGTGCAATAATCGGGAAAATAGGATTTTTTTTCTTCCAAGTGCATTCTACTGTGGAATATTTAGCAGTGTTAGAGTATCAAAAACATGTGGTACTGATTTGCTTTTACTATTGCTAAGGTGAAATTTCAAAGTACTGTGTTTTAGAATGAAATATTTCCCATTAAATTTCCAAATATTTGTTTCTGTAGAATAAACTTAAGAATAAGACACAGTCTGAGATGAAATGATTTGGGCACAATTTCACTATGGTAGAGATTTTTCTACTTTTGTGCTTTGAGAAAATTCAGTAAGAACATAAGCAGTGGAAGTTTGAAGGTACTAATAAAAATGGAAAATAACTTTTTGACCACAGGCACCTTTGTGCCTTCTCAAAGCACCTACAGAGGTTAAAACAGCAACAGCCACAACCCTCTGTTATAAACCAAACAGTCTGTTTTGTTGGAAATATTGAGATGTGAGAAGGATGATATGTGTGCCTCTCGCTGGTTTCTATATGGTACATTTACCTAAAGAAAAATAAAAGTAAGAAAACAGTTTTCTTATAGAAAGAATGTTTTGTTTTTATATCTGCCTTAAGAGAGGTGCAGATTTTCATGGCACTAAATATTATATTTTAATAATGTGACAATCAGATAATTAACATTTGTTGATGATGATACCCATGTACTGGTGTGTATCAGGTTGTCTGGATTCTTATTATCACTACTGAATCACTTTTATTTAATGTCTACTGGATATGACTAAAAAAAATTGCCCTAAGAAATTCTACATTTGTACCAAAGATGCTTGCTGTAGTGTTGAGAATGCAGTATGACATGACTTAGAAACACTAGAAAATTACACACAAATGGATGATTTATTTAGCACACGTGTCCCAGGAGCTCGGCCAAGCATTGTACAAATGTGATATCTGGTACTAGCTCTGTTTTACAGATGAGGCAAACTGAGGTTTGAAGAGCTTAGAAGGGTTGCCAGGGTTTTAACTCTGGTCTCCTAAGGTAAGGCCAGAAGCTCATTGGCTATCATACAATAGTTTCAAGTTAATGTTTTTGTGTAGATGTTTTGAATGCTGGGGGAAAAAAGTAGGAGAATGTAAAAATTAATGGAGAGTAGGTGTTTCTTAACCACATTTAAGTGTGTTAGATGAGGTGACCTCAACTGGCCAGTTTCCTATAAGCTGTGATGGCACTGCAAAAGCTGTTTGGGGGCAGTTTCAAAAGTACATTGAATTAGGGACACCTGGGTGGCTCAGTTGGTTAAGTGTCTGACATTGGCTCAGGTCATAATCTCACAGTTTGTGGGTTCAAGCCCTGCATGGGGCTTTGTGCAGACAGCTCAGAGCCTGGAGCCTGCTTTGGATTCTGTCTCCCTCTCTCTGCCTTCCCAGCTTGCACTCTCTCTCAGGAAATGAATAAACATTAAAAATATTTTTTAAGTGCAGTGAATTATTTTAACATATACTACTTTGTCATTAAGGCATTCCCACCACTGTTTGAAGAAGAAAATACAAGGAAGATGAGTTTATATGGTTTATAATAGGAAAACTATGAGCTAGGAACTAGCAGACAAGAGTTCACATCTAAGAGTCCCGTCATATTTTTGACCTCATGCATATTGCAAAATTTTCAGAGTATTAGTTTCTTAAATGGTGAAACAAGGAATATGATTCTCAAATTCCTTTCTAGGCGTGACAAGTGGATGAGATGACATAATGTGTCACTTCTGATGGCTTAGTCATTGGAAATAATAACAGACTTTCACGCGATTGTTATTTTTTTTATATCTGGAATGGCCAAATGCATCTGAATTGCCCCACAGCTGATGTTTAGTCTGTTTTGACTTTTCTTTGAGAACTTTTCATGATGGCGATGTTATTGTCCAAATCAGAAGTATTCTCTGCCATGTAATTCCTTCTGTCAGCCCTAAAGGGGTTGCGGGGCTGTTAAACTGATATTCCCCATAGCTGTTAGTTCCTGAAACACGGTAGGTTCTCAAGAAATACCTATTAAATGAATAAATGAAGAACTATATCTAAGGAACTTGAAGTTTCCCCTTTGCTTTTTGATACCTCTATTAGAAGAATGAGTGCCAGGGAACATGATGATTTCATAACTGAGGGGACTTGTATCACCTTTTAGCCTTATGATGTCCCTAAAATTTAATTGACTTTAAAATAATTTATTACTCTGCAAAATATTACAAAGATCTAAAGTTATGTGTTCAATCAAAATTGCACCAGCATACTTCTCAAAACTAGAACAAACTATCCAAAAATTTGTATGGAACCACAAAAGACCCCGAATAGCCAAAGTAATACTGAAAAATAAAACCAAAACGGGAGGTATCACCATCCCAGACTTTAGCCTCTACTACAAAGCTGTCATCATCAAGACAGTATGGTATTGGCACAAAAACAGACACATAGACCAATGGAACAGAATTGAGAACTCAGAAGTGGACCCAAAAGTATACAGCCAACTGATCTTTGACAAAGCAGGAAAGAATATCCAATGNTATGTGTTCAATATGATTACGTATGGCTAGATACTGAAATTCTGAGTTTTGTCCTTTTTTTAAAAAGTTGATTATAATGCTATAATGGATTTCTCTCCATGTAATATGTCCTTGGAGGGGAGATTTTCATTGAGAAGCATGATTAATAACAAAGCTTTAGTGGTTCGAAAAGTTGGTTATTTAAGAAGGAGATCCAAGTATGATTGCAACAGTGGTCTTTTCTATCAATTTCTGTCATTTGATTTTTCTCTACTCGACCCCACGATTTTCTTTCAAAGGTCAGTTCTCTCATCATGTGCAATGTGGGACCTAAAATGCTGGCAATAAAATGGATAGTGTCAGGCATTTTTTCAAAATGCCAAATGATTGCAATCATTTGTCTTGTGTGTAATCTTGATGCATCTAGACGGACAGCAATGCCAGAAAGTCAGGTAGGATTGTTCACATGGGTTAACAATTTTGCCATTTCTGCTAACTCCAGCATACTTAAAATATGTTCATTCCCAAGCTGGCCTTTTATATGAGCATATTTTTAAGAGAGTTTAATATTTTTTTAAGATGAATTCTAGGCACATCATTTTTGAATCAGATTTAGATGTTAATAGCGTGTGATAGTGTGTTAAAATACTTCTATTTGAACAAGGTTTGGCTGTAGCCTATTAAAAACAGATACTAGCATATACTTGCAAATTTAAAATTCGTAGTTTATCTATGTTATTGTTTTCCCTTTCTCGTTTCGAGAATCATGGTTGTATTATAACCTTAATTAAAAGAGCGGAAGCTAGGGGAGCCTGGGTGGCTCAGTTGGTTAAGCGTCCGACTTTGGCTTAGGTCATGATCTCACGGTTTGTGGGTTTGAGACCCACGTCGGTCTCTCTGCTGACAGATCAGAGCCTTGAGCCTGATTTGGATTCTGTGTTTCTCTCTTTCTCTGTTCCTCCTCCACTCATGCTCTGTTTCTCTCTGTTTCAATAATAAATAAACATAATTTTTTTTAAAAAGGTGATATAGTTAAAAAAAAGAGTGGAAGCTATGTGAAATATTTAACCACTTATCCATTTTCCAGAAGTGTGGCATTTTTGTAGCTGTTTTTGATATTGTACGTTGTCTCAAAATGCTTAATCAAAAGAAAAAGATGGTAATCCAGAAGAAAAGTATTTTACATGACATTGCATTCAAATCTTTAAACATCTGCTGATGGTGTCCTCAAAATTAGTGTAATTGATTTATTTAAAATTTATTCCTTGGGGCACCTGGGTGACTTGTTGGTTAAGCCTCTGACTTCAGCTCAGGTCATGATCTCATGGTCCATAGGTTTGAGCCCTGTGCCAGCTTGGAAACTGGAGCCTGTTTCAGATTCTGTATCTCCCTCTCTCTGTGATCTTCCCCAGCTCACTCTCTCTCTCTCTCTCAGAAATAAATAAAGCATTTAAAATAAATAAATAAAATAAAATTTATTCCTTTACAAAAAATTATGAGGATTTCTAGAAATACTCTTCTTAGAACCAGTTTGAAGAGCATGGCATCTATTTATTTGAGAGAATCTTTCCTTATAAAATTACAGGTTAGGCTCTAGAAATCATGAGACCACTCTTTCAGTCAAAGTGGAAATGATCTCTTTAATGTCCCTGATAATTCATTTACTTGTTTATTCAACAAATATTAATTGATTACCTGCTATGAGCCAGATACTCTTCCAGTCATTGTGAACAGAGCAGTGAGCCCCTAAGTAAAGCCTCGGCCTCACAGAGCTTGTCTCCTAGTGGGGAGATAGGGACTATATATAAACAAAATACAGTGGCTGTAATAACAGAGGGAATAAATGCTCATGAGAGAAGCAGAGTCAAGGGCTGTGGTGATTTTATATGGGGTGATCAAGGGACGATCTCTTGATGACATTTGTGCAGAGTCTTGTATGTTCCTGTAGGAGCAGGCTGTGTGGCAAAATTATAAAGAACATTACAGTCATAGGGGTCAGCAGGTGCAAAGCCTCAGGGGCATGGTGTGTTTAGAAAGGGGTCAGTGTGGCCAGATCACAGGGAACAAATGGGGAGAAGGGTCAGAGAGGTGGCCAGGTGACAGATCACGTATGACAGTTCCTCATCACTTCCCAGAGTGCTGTCATACTTCATAGACAACAGCTGTTTCTCAATGCCCCATAAGGAACATATATTGTCCATTTAGTCCACAAATCCACTTTAGGAGGTAATAAGTATATATTTTTTAAAGTTTATTTATTTTGAGGGCCACCTGGGTGGCTTAGTTGGTTGAGTGTTCGACTTTGGCTCAGGTTGTGGTCTCACAGTTTGTGGGTTAGAGCCCCAACTCGGGCTCTGTGCTGACAGCTCAGAGCCTGGAGCCTGCTTCAGGTTCTGTGTCTCCCTCTCTCTCTGCCCCTCCCTCACTCATGCTGTTTCTTTCTGTCTCAATAATAAATAAACATTAAAAAATTTTTAATAAAAAATTATAAAAGAAAAGTTTATTTATTTTGAGAGAGAGTACACATGTGCGTGTAGGAGGAGCAGACAGAGGGAGAGAGAATCCCAAACAGGCTCAGTGCCCAATGTTAGGGCTTCACACAAGGCTTGATCTCATGAACCATGAGATCGTGACCTGAGCCAAAATGAAGAGTCAGAGGCTTAACCGACAGAGCTACTCATGTGTCCCAGAAGGTAAGAAATATTATCCTAAGTTTATAGCTGATAGTTTAAATAATTTGCCTGAGTCCAAAGCACACAAGCTAGGGAGTTGTCTCTCTTCACTTGTAAGCAGATATTTAAAAGGTTTGTGGGGAATCAAAACCACACTGAGATACCACCTCACGCCAGTCAGAGTGGCTAAAATGAGCAAATCAGAGAACTCTAGATGCTGGCGAGGATGTGGAGAAACGGGCACCCTCCTACACTGTTGGTGGGAATGTAAACTGGTACAGCCCCTCTGGAAAACAGTGTGGAGGTTCCTCAGGAAACTAACAANACTAATTTGACAATAAACTATTTGTAAAAAAAAAATAAATAAAAGGTTTGTGGGGGAATCACTGGAAAATGGTGATAGAAAGTGGTTTGGGAGAGGATATGCTGGCCACCAAATTTGGGGACTTCTATTTGACAATTTGCTTTGGTAAAATATGATGAATAACTGAAGCGACACCATTTATCTGAGTATTATTTCACTATCACTTCCTACCTGTAACCTCTGTTAGATTTTAGTTAGTAGTGAAGCAAACATAAAATAATAAAATAATATAATCTTTTCATTAAATTTGAACTTCTATGCCTTGTAGATATGTTTTGTTTCGTATTTTAATTTTTTTTTTTTTAACAAATAGTTTATTGTCAACTTAGTTTCCACATAAC
>NW_027532409.1:0-26523 GCF_008692635.1 Crocuta crocuta
AAGCCGCTCTGACAGGGTGGCCGTGTCGGGCAGCATCATGTAGTCGGAAATCTGAAAGGGTTCATCACACAGCACAGCAGGAGTCAGAATTTCATCTAACTCTACAGTGTTACTACTCTCTTGCCAAGAGACTTCACTGTTCCTGGTCACTAACTACTAAACCTTAAATAAGCCACTTCATGTGCAAAGAGGAACAAAAGTCACTTGGTTAACCTCCAGTGCTGGTTAAATCCAACTCTGTAACTCCTCACGCAGTACTAAACACAGCTGGATAAACAACCACACCGACTGGCATCCTTTTAATTTCGTGACCACTGGTCTCAAGTCCTCAGCAATCAGCTGTGTCTGTCTAGTTCATTCATATCCCATTGTCCTAGGCAATACCTTTCCTTGTGTCACTTCAACCATCTCAAACAATTTTACCTTTCTTAAATTTTAGCTGATGACTTTGTTTCTTTCCTATTTCAGTTGAGAAAACAGAAGCAATCATAAAGACAGTCCACAAGCTCCCACTACAGCTATCCACCCATCAGCATCTAGGCCATACACTTGGCTTCCTCTCCTGTTACATGTATGAACCTCCTGTGACCCCAGCACAGATGCCCCTCCCACTTGGACACTAGACCCCAGAACTTCTCACCTAACCAAGGACATGCCTCCAGCATTGCTAAGAGCCCTAAATGATGACCCATGCTGTGTGCTGGTAACTGTAAGAGACCAGGAAAACCTAAATGTCCATCAAGAGGAGACTGGTTAACTATATACTATAGTACAAAAACTGGAAAGTAGTTTTAAAGAAACAAAATAAATAAAAATAAACCTCTTTATATATAAATAAGGAAAGACCTCTAAGACATATTGCCAATTTTAAAAACTAAGGTGTAAACACACACAGTATATATAGTACCATTTGTGTAAAATGGAGGAAGGAGGAAGGAGACACACACACTTACTTATTTGCTTATAGATGTATAAAATATCTCTGGAAGAATATACAAGAAATGGTTGAGATTGCTGTCACTGGGGAGGGGGACAAAGTGGTTCAGCAAAAACAGGAGGGAAACTTTTGTGTATGCTTTAGAATTTCAAACTGTGAATGCATACCTACCTAAAAAGTACATTTAACTTTAAATAAACACACGATGGCAACAAGAAGTTGACTCCTAACTGCCCTGTGGAATCCCTGGCAACAATGTGTTCTACATTCTCCAGGGCCAGCACTTGAGGAAACACGCCTGAGCATTACAGAAATAAGCCTATACAAATAGGCTCATTTTTCTCTATATCTCTATATATTTTTCTCCCCTAGTCCTCAAACTTTTCTTAGATAAGAAAACAGGAGAGGAACATAAACAGCTGCTTTTCCCCCAACACTTGTCTGTGTTAGAAGTTTCAGGGAAGGACATCAGTAAGGGCTATGCAATCCCAAAGGTCCTGAGGATGGCTCTCATCTTTGCACAGACTTGCTACAAAATCCTAGTTCAGAAAACCATCAAGGACTTAGATGTCCAGACAGAAACATAAGAGTGTTCCCAAGACAATTGATTTTCATGATTTCCTAGCAGATTTGGAGGTTAAAACTTGTCATGTAAATCCTCTTAGCTCTTTACTCAGCTACCATTTCATTAAGTAACATTTGAAACTGAGCTGTTGTCTAGGTTTGAAACTTATTCCAACATAAGATTTGATCTGAAATCATAGGAAGTTTAGATTTTCAGAATTTCTTACTTTGAAGCATTACTGGGTCCAGCATTTTACTTGCCAAAGCCTTACAATGCAAAGGACATTTGCACCAGGTCTCCTATGCAGAACATACACGAGACTGATTTTAGAGCAAGGCCTCAACGACCTCTGGCTCCCTACTGACACCTCCCTTCTGAACCAGTCCAGCGTTGCATGTGGTAGACAGTGAACAACAGAGCAGTAGAAAAGGCACAGGCTCCAGATTCAGCCTGACATGCACATTAGTTATAGCTGGCCAGGTATCAATCTCAGCGGGGACCTTGAAGAACATACTTACTTCCATTTTCTCAGCTAGAAAACAGGAGTGACAGAAACTTAGTAAGAGCAGGTGGCCACGCAGACCAGGAGCAGATGTGGCATCTTTTAGTGATGCTTCCCTCAGCCCCCAATGTTCTAACTGGGACTGGCTGCAGCCAAAGATCCCATCCACTCAGAGTTGGGTTTTGTGAGATCTGAAAAGTGAATTCCTGACTACCCCAATTATTTTATTTGGGGGGCTTTATCAATTTTTAGGAGGAATTTAAGCAAAATATCCATACACTTCATATTTCCATATGAGGGAATATTTTAGACATGGGGCTCTCCTGTTTCCCAACCCAAGTCAGTTCTTGGGAGGCCACACCCTCAGCTGAGGGAGGAAGCAGGCAGAAGGCCACCGTTTCTGACCATCTTCTCTCACCCACCCCCTGCTACCCACAGCCAGGAAATCATTTTCCTGACACTTCAGAGTTTAAGAAACATAGATGTTATTGTAGAACAAGTGGACTTTGGGTTTTTGTTTGTTTGTTTGTTTTTTAATATTTTTAAAAATAAACATTTTTGGGTTTTTATTTGAGAGAGAAAGAAAACACACACGCACACATGAATGAGAGAGAGGGGCAGAGAGAGGGAGAAAGAGAATCCCAAGCAGGCTCCGTGCTGTCAGCGCAGAGCCCAACACAGGGCTTGATCTCACAAACTATGAGATCATGACCTAAACTGAAATTAAGAGTCATATGCTTCACCGACTGAGTCATCCAGGTGCCCCGGAACAAGCAGACTTTGAATCAGGAGACCTGGGTTTGGGTCCTGGCTCTGCAATCGTTTGCACTTGGGGCATACTGCTATCTTGCAGAATTTGTTTCCTCATCTCGAAGACAAGAATAACACCATCTCCTTCCCAGGGCTGTTGTAAGGATTACATAAGAGATCTATGTGGAAGTATATAATATACAGTGCTTGTATACAATAAATACAAGGGCTTAAAAAAGTCTGAGAGCTGTATACCACTTCCTACACCTTCCAATGTAATAAGTATACATCTATTAATTGAGGCCTCACAATCATCCTGTGAGACAGACAGCATAGGTACTGGTATGCCCACTTCACAGATAAGAAAACCAGGACAAGAAAGGGTTAGAAGTAGCCCGCTTAAGGTCTGATGGCCAGAATGGAGCCGGACTTGGAAGGCAGGTTTCTGGCCCCTATTTCCATGCTGGTCTCACTCTCCATCACCTGATAAACAGCATCCTAAAGCCTTTAGGATTGTTGTTCCTAAAGGCCCCAAAATTATAGTTTAAAAGTTAAATTCTGCTGACGTCTATTCATAAAAAATTATTGTTATACCCTTCATATTTCTGAAAGAAGTATTTCTCTACAAATACTGATTTTGAAAGCTTGGCCAAGGAGCATATACAGAGAGAGGCTCCCAACTCAATTAATTCTATAACTTATTGATTTATTATATTTTTATAATGTGGCTTTCATCACCCCAAAAAGCATCACTACTTTCCATCTGTCTTTTTAAAAAAAATTTTTTTCTGTTTATTTATTATTGAGACAGAGAAACAGAGCATGAGTGGGGGATAGGTAGAGAGAGAGGGAGACACAGAAACTGAAGCAGCCCGACAAGGGGTTTAAACCCACAAACCGTGAGATCATGACCTGAGCCAAAGTTGGGACGCTTAACCAACTGAGCCACCCAGGCACCCCACTTTCCATCTGTGTTACAGATAAAGTAAGAGATACATATTCCTTTGGAACCATTAGAAGTGGTGCTGGCAGGCTCCACCCATTTGTACACTTTGAAGGGTTTTTTTTTTTTTTTTTTAAGTAAGTTCACACCAAACATGGGGCTCAAACTCACAACCTGGAGATCAACAGTTGGAGACTCTTCCAACTGAGCCAGCCAGGTGCCATTCAGTCTGAAGTTGTTTTTAATGATTCACAGACCCCTACCTCTGGGTCCTCAGCATCAATCTGGTTTAGGTGGATGTCTTCTGTTGTGAGCCACTGGAAAACAACATCCTGGATTTAAAAAATAAACACAGAATGACACTTGGTTATTTAAGAAAACCAAAGCAGGACTAGATAATTAAATCAATCAAGAAAAAATTGATAAAGGGAAAGAGACTATACAGCAGTGATTCAAAAAAGAGTAGCCATCCTTCTCTTGGTGAAATCATGTGAATTCAAATTTTCCTATTTTTACTATTTTTTACTATTGGAAACTGATCATTTTTTTTCAGTGCATTTCTTTCTATTAATAAATAATATTCCACCGTATAGGTAAACCAAAATGTGTTCATCCAATCATCAGTTGACAGACATTTAAGTTGTTTCTACTTTTTTGCTATTATGAATAATGGCATGGAGTTAATTTTTTAAAATAGTTTATTGTCAAGTTGGTTTCCATAAAACACCCAGTGCTCATCCCCACAAGTCCCCTCCTCCATGCCCATCATCCCCCTTCCCCTCCCCCCTGCTCCCATCAGCCCTCAGTTTGTTCTCAACATTCAAGAGTCTCTCATGGTTTGCCTCCCTCCCTCTCCCCCATTTTTCCCCTTCTTCTCCCCAATGTCCTCCATTAAGTTCCTCCTAATCCTCCTATACATGCAAACATACGGTATCTGTCCTTCTCTGCCTGACTCATTTCTCTCAGTATAACACCCTCAAGTGGAAACTGATCATTTATCTTAAGGCACTTAAACCTCTAACCACAGGTCAAAATGTATTAAAACTTGCTCATGATCAATCCCAAAACAACTCCTGTTTAAATGTGCCCATGAGAGGGACGCCTGGTTGGCTCAGTCAGAAGAGTATGCAATTCTACATCTTGGGGCCATGCATTTGAGTCCCACGTTAGGTAGAGAGATTACTTAACAAAATAAATAAAAAACTTGGGGCCCCTGAGTGGCTCAGTCAGTTGAGTATCCGACTTCAGCTCAGGTCATGATCTCACAGTTTGTGGGTTTGAGCCCCATGTCAGGCTCTCTGCTATCAGCGCTACCTCTGCTTTGGATCCTCTGTTCCTCTCTCTCTCTGCCTTTCCCCCGATCACACACACACTCTCTCTCAAAAATAAATAAACATTTAAAAATAAATAAATAAGGGGCACCTGGGTGATTCAGTCAGTTGAGTGTCCGACTTCGGCTCAGGTCATGATCTCAGTGTGAATTCGAGCCCCATATCAGGCTCACTGCTGTCAGCCTGTCAGCACAGAGACTGCTTCAGATCCTCTGTCCCCCTCTCTCTGCCCCTCCCCCACTTGAGGTCTCCCCCAAAAATATTTAAATAAGTCACTTTAAAAAATAATTTTTAAATTATTTTTATTAAAAAAATTTTTTTAATGTTTTATTTATTTCTGAGAGAGAGAGACAGCGTGAGCAGGGGAGGGTCAGAGAGAGGGAGATACAGAATCCAAAGCAGGCTCCAGGCTCTGAGCTAGCTGCCAGCAGAGAGCCCAACGTAGGGCTCGAACCCACAAACCATGAGATCATGACCTGAGCTTAAGTCAGACACTTAACCAACTGAGCCACCCAGGCGCCCCTAATTTTTAAATTATTAAAAAATAAATAAATAAATGTGCTGATGACCGTCTGAACTTACAAAGTAGATTATACTGGGTGCCTGGGTGGCACAGTGCATTGGGCATCTGACTCTTGATTTCGGCTCAGGTCATGGTCTCACAGGGGACCTCATGGAGTCTCAATGAGCTCTGCATTGGGCTCTATGCTGATGATGTGGAGCCTGCTTGGGATTCTCTTCCTTCCTTTCTCTCCGTCCCTTCCCTGCTCATTCTCTCTCTCTCCCTCAAAATAAATAAACTTTAAAAAAAAAAGTAGACTATATCTAGATATAGATATCTAGTGTCTAGAGACCCTAGAATTTCATGTGGATTCCCCAGAAACAAGGTCTCAATCAATCTCTCAATCTAATAACAGTCCTTAAGGCTGAAGGGATTTGTTCCATTAATGAAAAAGTTCAGAGGACCTTCTTCCTCTGGCAAGTGAGTCACTGGAATCACACCAATGTCCAGCTGTGGCACGCACCATCTGTCATTCTTCACAGGACACACGCCTTTACCTCATTCCCCACATCAACCAGTGACCAGTCCTGTCATAAGCCCTCTTGACACCGCTCCTTCAGCCCTTCCCTTCATTGTTGCCTTCCCTACCTTCACTCAGGTCTTCGTCCCTTCTTGCCTTGCAGACTCTACCAACCTCATTACTGGCTCCACCTCCTCCCTCTCATCTTCCATGTGCCTGACAGAGGAGTCTTTGAAATATAGATCTGACCATGTTCAAGGCTGCTGGACACTCAAAACAAGGTCTCTCCACAGCTTTCTGCAGAAAGTTCAAGTTCCTGGGCTTTACAGGTGAGCTTGCTCCTCACCTCTCCAGCGTTGGCTCCCATCCCAACTTGGCATGCTTGAAAACATTTACATCCTTCTTCTTCTTTTTTTTTTTCTTTTTTGAGAGGAAGACAGATAGCACTTGTGTATAGGGGAGAGGGGCAGAGGGAGAGAGAGCAAGTATCCTAAGCCTATGCTCAGTGGGAAGCCCAAAGTGGGGCTAAATTCCACAACCCTGGGATCATGACCCAAGCCAAAATCAAGAGTCAGACACTCAACTGACTGAGCCACCCAGGCGCCCTTCACCTCATCCTTCTAAACATATGTCTGTCTCTCATGTTCTCTCTCAAAGTACTATAAACTTTTTCAAAGCAGGGACTATGCTTGACTTAACTTTGTATCTTAGTGTTGGGCATATAATGGGCTCTGAAGAGCTGGTTTTGTTATTATCCTTTATTTTTTTAGTTTATTTGTTTACTTTTTTTAGTAATCTCTACACCCAGTGTGGGGCTCGAACTCCTAACCCCTAGATGAGGAGGTTCCATGTTCTTGCAACTGAACCAGCCAGGCACCCCTAAGGAGCTGGTTTGAAATGAACAGATGAACTTAGCAGCATTTTTTTTTTAATGACATGAAAATCATACACATTATACATTAAAGTGATGAGAGAGAGGAAAGCTTACCATGATTTTGCTGTTTTCTTCTTTATCCAAATATTGGTCACTGAACATGTGGCAGGAGCCAAGCACTGCCAGCTTCCCACCTGGGTTCTGTGGATAACAAAGTAATGTCAGAGAGGTCACAAAATGCACACAGGCATCCTAGTCTCCTAAAACTCATCATCAGAATCATGTGAGCAACTATCTTATATACTAAGTGCAATTCACATCAGAATTTTAATGGTCTAGAAATATCAACTATGACCACAACTACATTCCCACCTGCTTCTCATTTTAGGCACTTCTATATCCTTCTATTTGACTTTAACAAAAAGGCAATGTGAACTGATTCTATACTATTTTCCCAGGTAACTTCTAAATAAAGAGTATAATTTTAAAGACAAAAAAAATCCAAAAGCAATCTGTAATGATTTAGATATTTTAGGAGTACCAAAAGACAGTGTTTAAGATCCAAACAGAAAACTAATCCACAAGAATGAAATATTCATAAAAGAATAAATTGGTTAATAAGAAAACACTTTAATTAGTAATTTAAAAAAATCAAAACAAAGTATTTTTGCCTCTCAGATTAAGAAATATGAAAACCATGACTATCAACAGTGGTGGTCAAGTCTCAGTGAAATAAGTTCTTTCACACATTACCGTTGAAACTGTCAACATATGCAATAAAGCAGATAAGACTCTATGGACAATTTTACAGTCATAATCACAAAAGGTGAGAAATAAATCCAAATGTTCAGCCACAGAAAAAGTGGTTAAGAATAACAGAACTCCTCCAGTGATGAAGTTATATGTGATATAGGGTTGTCAGTGACATGGAATAAGGCTTCTGTCATGACATTAGGTGAAAAAAAAAAAGTATGCCAGAAACTGTACCCTCTAGCATACAACCCATGAAGCAAATCAACAAACAGACCAAAGCAAAAGTGAGAAAAAATAATCAAAATGTCAGTTTTGTGAGAGGCATTTATTTCTTTCATGTCTTTCATTTTTTCTTTCTGTATTTTTCAATTTTTCTACAATGAGCATAAATTACTTTTTTTAAATGTGTTTTTATTTATTTCTGAGAGAGAGAAACAGAGTGTGAGCAGGGGAAGGTCAGAGAGGGAGACACAGAATCTTAAGCAGGCTCCAGGCTCTGAGCTGTCAGCACAGAGCCCTATGTGGTACTCGAATCCACGAACCGGGAGATCATGACCTGAGCCAAAGTAGGATGCTTAACTGACTGAGCCACCCAGACGCCCCATAAATTACTCTTGTAATGGGAAAAACAGTGCAACGTTCAAACTACAAAACGAACCCAGGTTTTCTAGCAGCATCAGGGAACAGGCACAGCTGTAAGGTACTACGAAAGAATGACTCTCAAGATACACAAATACACAAATTCTATAAATGAAACAAAATTTGCAAAACAAACTGTGACTTGTACCACGTTAAAAGTAAATGCTTCAAATGAAAAATAACACTATTACCATAGCACAATCATTGAAAACATATCAGTTACAGAGAACAGGAAGTGAATTTGGTGGAATTCCACAGAAAGAATGGGGGAGCACCGAGGGAACTGTGTTGCAATTTGAACTGATATATGTAAGTAAATACAGGAAGAGGAAAGGACTTCCTTCTCACTATTACCTACAGATAGGCCTAGATTTTTCCTTTAATATCATTTTTTTCCCTACCTCATTTATTTCAAATAGACTATAGATCTTCCTTTAATCCTTTTATTCTATTTGATGGAGATCCTACGGCTGTCTTCTGCTTCCTTTTCCAGCTTATGGTCTATAATTTGTTCCAATTAAATAAGAGTATATCTACCCAAGGACTGATTTGTTCTTCTGATTATCATTGAGTCTATCCTACTAAACCAAAGACCTAGAAAGGATCATGACAAGCTCAAGAAGGCAATGGCCCTGGGCAAGGAGGCAGAACGCCCCAACCAAAAACTGGTTTATCTCACAAACTTAAAAGTGATAAGCAACATCTTCTCTGAAAGATTGTGTTTTTAAGGCAGGACTAAACACCTGTTATGTAAATAGGCTTTAAATAATTAGGCAATGGGCAGATGATAATCTGAGTTCCAGAAGAATCATCACAGTTAGCACAGAACTCTGTACCTAATAGATGCTTCATAAAAATCTACCAATTAAGGCAGATAAAATCTCTGTATACAGTTAAAAAATAAAAATAATTATAATTCTAGTATTAAACTATCAAAGGCCCCTTAATATAGTGTCTCATTACTTTTGTGCCTAATAACTGACAGTTTATATAAACCAATTATTTCCACATCTTGAATCATTTAATTCTTTACTCTAATTTTAAAGAAATATTTCTAGTTGTTTGGAAGAGACTAACAACCAGAAAAATTATTTTGAATTTTGTCTAAATATCATCTTTTTTTCAAATTTCTTTTAATGTTTTATTTATTTCTAAGAGACAGAGAGACAGAGAGACAGCGTGAGCAGGAAGGGTCAGAGAGAGAGGGAGACACAGAATCGGAAACAGGCTCCAGGCTCTGAGTTGGCTGTCAGCACAAGCCCAACGAGGGGCTCGAACCTACGAACTGTGAGATTATGACCTGAGCCGAAGTCGGACGCTTAACCGACTGAGCCACCCAGGTGCCCCTCAATATTATCTTTCAAACACAGCATATTTACTTACTTTCTAATAAAATTATGTCAGAGCTTTTAAATATGGGAAGGAAAAATAATACCTAAATCTCACAAAGAAAAATAGGATATGAGGAACTAGAGAAAAACTGGGAGGTCAGCTGGTGAATTCTAGGTCTTGGTAGACAAATAAAGGTGAATTCAGCAAAACATGAATTAAAAAAGGCAGTGGTGGGGCACCTGGGTGGCTGAGTTGGTTAAGCGTCCGACTTTGGCTCAGGTCGTGATCTCACTTCTTGTGGGTTCAAGTAGTGCTGACAGCTCAGAGCCTGGAGGCTGCTTCAGATTCTGTGTCTTCTTCTCTCTCTGCCCCTCCCCTACTCGTGCTCAGTCTCTCAAAAATAAACATTAAAAAAACACTTTTAAAGGCAGTGGATAAATGGGGTCACAATGAGAGGGGCTGTGTCCTCTGGGACTACTTGTTCCCACGTTTTGTGGAGTCTCCAGGATGAGAAGTGAGCAATTAGTCTTCTGATATGTTGCCCTGGGAAAACTAAAATAAAGGCAGCACAATTCTGTGCATTTTGATATAGTTTGTTAACTCAACCTTTCCCTAAATGGGTCCTCTTAAACTCAGAGTGACAGGCTACAGTCACACACAGTTATAATATCGATGGCCCCTTGCTACAGTGGAATAGTTGTGGAATAGCAGTTTAGGTCTTGACTCCACTGATTACTGGACGATCTGCTGTTTCCTCATAAATAAAGTATATATTGTTAATTGAAATACTACCTCATAGGGCTGTTGTAAAGACCAACGAGAAAATATATGAAATCTCTCAGAAAATAGTAGTTTTTATTATCTCAATAATAAAAATAAACATATAAAACTCCTTTGGAAACCCCTCTGGAAATAGTTTTTTATTATTTCAATAATAAAAATAACATATTCATCCATATCTAAGAAAGGCTGTACCTTCGAGTGATAGAAAGCCAGAATGGGTCTGTTCAGCGGGAAACAGACAGAGCCTGTGGACAGAACAGCCACTGCTGGTTTCATGACACTCAATGTGGCCCCAAAAGGATAGACAAAGGTGAGAGCCCTGTAAGAAATTAAAGAAACAATCAAATTTTTTAAAAAAATGAATACAAAAATTTGAAGATAATCTCAGTGCTTCTTGAACAATTCAAGATCAAACAAAATTTTTTAAAAAACACACCAGGGGCGCCTGGGTGGCTTAGTCGGTTAAGCACCTGACTTTTGCTTAGGTCATGATCTCGCGGTTCGTGGGTTCGGGCCCCGCGCTGGGCTCTGTGCTGGCTGCCAGCTCAGAACCTGGAGCCTGTTTCGGTCTGTGACTCCCTCTGTCTCTGACCCTCCCCTGCTCACGCTGTCTCTCTCTCTCCTAGGAATAAATAAAACAAACAAAAAAACACACCAAATTTTCTCTAAGCTTTGGTTTATTAACTCAAAAACTGGTATAATACTAGCTACTAGTTTAATAAAGCATTTAAAAAATCTATCAATGTAAATTAACAACTTATAACTGTATGTGTAAATGACTGTAACTGGAAGAACTAAAAAAGCCCCTATGGAAGAGGAGGAAGAAGAGCGGCCTCATCTAAGAGCTGAACTTGAGCTATATAAATGAGCCAGGTCTGTATGACAGTGTCTTCCAGGTAAGCATTGTTCTCTTCCTTAGAGACCTGACTGGTGTTATCTCCAGGAATGAACGGCTGTCATTAGAAGGCTGGTGAGTACTTATGTGAATATAGACCTGCCACACAGACCTGCCTTGGAGTCCTTCCCCTACTGTCCTAACAAAGACTTAAGAGTATCTAGAGTGAGTCAGCCTGACATGGGGCAATGTACTCCTGGAAAGGGTGTAGGATGGTGGGGGAAGGGTGGGATGCAGACCCTGGGGTATGGCCAACCCCTGCAGGAGGGGCTCAGGTTTTATTGAAAGCAAGATGGAGCTCTGCAAAGGTGCTTATTTGAAGTGCTCTCAGAATAGAGAGCAACAGGAATCTTACAGCAAAGCATAAAGTTAGAAACTGGGGGAGGGGAAGCACCAATGAAGAGCACCTTGTAAAGATAATGTCAATTTTCCTTTCTCTCAGACCATGAGAAATTCTTTTCAGCTAAAGTTCAAAATGATTTCCTTCCAGTGTTAAGTTTCCCCCTCCCTTCAGTCAAATCTCACCTACCCCTCTGACTTCTTTGTCATACTGTGGGTGAGTGGCACCTGCCCCACATTCTCCATTCTCCCGTTTTCATCCCTACCCAAGCAGTACCCCAGGAAAGGGGACCATAGGCCACGGGTCCTAGGCCAGAAGCAGAAATAAATGAGTAGTTGCCATGGAGGAAGAAAAGGGACGTGGGAGAAATAGTTACATGGATGTTGGTGCACATCCTTGCCTCACACTTTCCCCAAATGCACTCTAAGTAGATGATTCAAAAGGAGGGAGAATGGACACTTGAGTTGTATGATGAAAACTGTCAGCTATTATATATACTCCTCTATTTCTTTAATTAATACTAAGAAATCAATCAGACTGACATTTTGCTAAGACTTTGAGCATAAGGCTATACACCCACACAAAAAACAAAAACAGGACTTTTCCAAACCACACATGAGTAAGACTGACTGAGTGAAGAGCTGGGAAAATGTATTCCCAACTATTAAATGTAATGTCTTAGGGCCTTATATGTAGAGGTCCTAAGGTGGGAATGAGCTTAGTGTATTTAAGAAATTGAAATAAAGTCAGTGTGGCTATGGTTGAGTGAGAGAAGGGAAAAGAGACAGAACAGAAAATGGGCAAAATAAGAACCTGAGATTCCAATAGGTCAAGATATTTCAAAACATAAAGCACAACTAGTTCTCCACATTTCAAAGCCTACCCAGAAACTGCTGCTTCCAGAATGACCCAGGAAACAACCAACCAGCCCTCTGCCCTTCACAACTGCTGTGGATATAATAATGTAACAACAGGTAAGGTACTATGCCGTGTACCTTACAAAGCACTTCTACAAGTATGGCCTCACTGGATTTTCCCAACAACTTTTAAGAGTCATGTTGACTCCATTACACAGACACGGAAACAGAAGCTAAGAATAACTTGCCTGGATCACCTGGCAAGTAAGTCATGAAAATAAAAACTTCCACCTCCAGGTCCAAGTACTTTTACCTACACCAACTAGACAAACTGACACAAAGCTTAAGAATTAGATTATGATCTAAAATACCTAGGAATAAACCTAACCAAGGATACAAGAGATCTGTATGATGAAAACTATAGAAAACTTATGAAGGAAATTGAAGAAGACACAAAGAAATGGAAAAACATTCCATGCTCATGGATAGGAAGAATAAATATAGTTAAGATGTCATTACTACCCAAAGCAATCTANTGAGTTCCAGCCCCATATCGGGCTCGCTGCTATTAGCCTGTCAGCGCAGAGCCCACTACATATCTTCTCTCCTCTATCACTCTCAGCCCCTCCCCTGCTCATGCTCTCTCTAAAAATAAATATTAAAAAATTAGATTATGATGGGTGGGGGGAATGGGTGAAATAGGTGATGGGGATTAAAGAGGACACTTATGGGGGCGCCTAGGTAGCTCAGTCACTTAGGTGACTGACTCTTGATTTTAGTTCAGGTCATGATCTCATGGTTCGTGAGATCAAGTCCCACATCAGGCTCTGCGCTGATAGCACAGAGCCTGCTTGGGACTCTCTCTCTCTCTCTCTTTCTCTGCTCCTTCTCCCACTCGCACTCTCTCTCAAAAATAAATAAATACTTAAAATAAATAAATAATACAGAGGACACTTACCATGATAAGCACTGAGGAATGTATAGAATTGTTGAATCATTATATTGTACACTTAAAACTAAGATAGTACTGTATGTTAAGTTTATTAGAATTAAAATTAAAAACTTAATAAAAAAAGAATTGGTTGATACTACCCAAAACAATCTACATACTCAATGCAAGCCCTGTCAGAATAATACCAGCATTCTTCACAGAGGTAGAACAAACAATCCTAAAATTTGTATGGAACCAGAAAGACCCTGAATAACCAAAGCAATGCTGAAAAAGAAAAGCAAAGCTGGACTTCAAGCTGTATTACAAACCTGTAATCATCCAGACAGTATGGTACCGACACAAAAACAGACACATCAATCAATGGAACAAAACAGAGAACCCAGAAATAGACCCACAAATGTATTGCCAACTAATCTTTCACAAAACAGGAATGAATATCCAATGGAATAAAAACAGTCTCTTCAGTAAATGGTGCTGGGAAAACTGGACAGTGATATGCAGCAAAAGAATGAACCTGGACTATTTTTTACACCATACATAAAAATAAACTCAAAATGGATGAAAGACCTAAATGTAAGATAGGAAGCATCAAAATCCTGGAGGAGAAAGCAGACAACAGCCTCTTTAACCTTGGCTGCAACAACTTCTTACTCGACATGTCTCCAGAGACAAGGGAAACAAAGGCAAAAATGAACTATTGGGACCTCATCAAGATAAAAAGCTTCTGCACAGCGAAGGAAACAATCAGCAAAACTATAATGCAGCTGATGGAATGGGAGAAGATATTTACAAACGACTTATCTGATAAAGGGTTAGTATCCAAAAATCTATAAACTCAACACCCAAAAAACAAATGATCCAGTGAAGAAATGGGCAAAAGACATGAATAGACATCTTTCCAAAGAAGACATCCAGATGGCTAACAGACACATGAAACGATGCTTAACATCACTCATCAGAGAAATACACATCAAAACCATGATGAGATACCACCTCACACCTGTCAGAATGGCTAATATTAACAACTCAGGCAACAAAAGATGCTGTGAGGATGTTGAGAAAGAGGAACCCATCTGCACTGCTAGTGGGAATGCAAACTGGTGCAGCCACTCTGGAAAACCAGTATGGAGGCTCCTCAAAAGACTAAAAATAGAATTAGTCTACAATCCAGCAACTGCACTACTAGGTATTTATCCAAAGGATACAGGGGTGCTGTTTTGAAGGGGCACATGCACCACAATGTTTATAGCAGAACTATCAACAATAGCGAAAGTACGGAAAGAACTCAAATGTCTGTAAGCTGATAAATGCATAAAGAAGATGTGGTATAGGGGCACCTGAGTGGCTCAGTAGGTTGAACATCCAACTTCGGCTCAGGTCATGATCTCATAATTCGTGGGTTTAAGCCTCACATCGGGCTCCGTGCTGAGAGTTCAGAGCCTAGAGCCTGCTTCGGATTCTGTGTGTATCTCAGTCTCTGCTCCTTCCCCACTCATGCTCTGTCTCTCTCTTTCTCTCAAAAAATAAATAAATGGTAAAAAAAATTTTTTTAAAGAGATGTAGTATATATATACAATGGAATACTACTCGACAATCAAAAAGAATGAAATTTTGCCATTTGTAACAACATGGATGGAACTAGAGTGTATTATGCTAAGTGAAATTAGTCAGAGAAAGAAATATCATATGACTTCACTCATATGCAGAGTTTAAGATACTAAACAGATGAACATAAAGGAAGGGAAGCAAAAATATAAAAACAGGGATGGGGACAAAACATAAGAGACTCCTAAATACAGATAACAAACAGGGTTGTTGAAGGGGGATTGGGTGGGGGGATGGGCTAAATGTGCAAAAGGCATTAAGGAGGATACTTGTTCGAATGAGCACTGGGTGTTGTATGTAGATGATGAATCACTGGATTCTACTCCTGAAGTTACTGTGCTATATATTAACTAACATGGATGTAAATTTAAAAAAATTAGATGATTCTTGAATATCAAAAATGTTAACTCTATAATACATGTTGCCATACATTTTTGCCCTTTACAACTTTACCTTGGTTTTATCCTAAGAAAGATGTTCCCTACTCTTAAGATTATATTCACCCATACTTTTTTTAGTACTTTTATGGTTATGCTTTTATTTTTTTAACATGTAAAATTTTAATCTTTCTGAAATATATATTAGGAGTGTGCTGTGAAAACAGAAATTTTTTTCCAAGTGGTTACCCACAATTATGCTATCCATTCTCCAATAGTTTATGTCACTTTTACTATAAACTAATAAATCCCCACCTTTCATATATATTTAGTCTGATTCTAATTTATTTTTCACTATTTGTGTTAGTACCACATTATTTTAATTACTAGAGTTTTATAATATGCTTTAAGTACATAAAAGGTTCAACTCCTATGGGGTGAAATACCTCAAAGTAGAAAGGTAAACCGGAAAAAATATCTCAACACATGGAGGTCTTATAAATGAATAAGGAAAGACAAACCATCAAAATAAAAATGGGCAAAAAGCAGTGAAGAGGAAATTCACAGAAGAAATACAATCAGCCAATAGATTTTAAAGGTCATCCTACTCAGTAATAATCAAAGAAATGCATATTAAGAGATCACTTTCACTAGAATACTCCGAGCTGGCAAGAGAGGCAAAGGGAGCAAGTTCATATGGACAGTAGGTACTATAAACTACCTGGTGGGCAATTTAGCGACGTATCCCATTTGGCAATCCACCAGCTGGAAAACCCTTGACCAGAGATTCCAATGCTAAAAATCTAGCCTTACTAAAATATCAGTATAAGTGCACAAAAATTGTACATAACAAAGACATTCACTATGTGCTTCATTTATAGTAACAAGTATAAAATTTTATTTATAATAACATTATGGAGAAGTTAAGAGTACAGGCCATGGAGCAGAATGCCTAGGTTTAAAACTATGTTCTGACACTTATTAGTCAAGTGAGCTCGGGCAATTAACCTCTCTGGTATCTTGTCTATAACCTTAGTGTGTTGTTGTGATGATTGGAATGAGGTAAAAATTCCTGTCACATAGTAAGTACAGAATAAGCATTTGGTTTAACTGTTAAAGCAAAATATCACCAGGGCTCCTGGCTGGCTCAGTCGAAAGAGCATGCAACTCCTGATTTTAGGGTCGTGAGTTCAAGCCCCACATTTAGTGTAGAGATTGAGTAAAAACTTTAAAATAAATAAATACATAAAGGAAAATATCATAAATGACCTAAATGTTCAATAATAGGAGACTGGTTAGATAAAATAGGATAATTCCAATTTAATCTAGTCATTAAAAGGATATGGTACCTATCTATAGTTTTACATATGAAAAAAACTCTAGAAATCTAAATACATGAGTATTAAGAATAATTATCTTTGGGGAAAGGAGCATACATTTACAGTGCAGGACTATTTTCTTCTTTGAACTGTTCAAATTGGTGTTTTGGGTGAGAATGACTTTTGTAATCAGAAATGAAAACTCTTCACTTTGAAAAGAAAGCTCTTTAAAATGACAAATACATCCTCTTTAGGTAGCCTCAGAAAACACACTCACTGGGCATTGTTTCCACTGCTCTCCTCATCGATGATTCCAGGCACGGCCTTCCCTGCAGCTCGGCTAATTTCCCTGGTAGAAAAAAAAAATTTAGATCTAGTAAACAAAAAAAAATTAGGAATTTCATACTCCATTCATTAATAGTATGAACGAACTGCAAGGATTTTGCAGACTTGTTCAAAATATAATTCTTAAAACTTATATAAAGGTACATCTATACATCCGCACTGCTTTGTGCAGCCTGCAAAAGTTACCATTAAAATATGAGGATCAGTTCTTCTTTCCTGAGTCCTGAGGGAAGGATCCATATACTAGATCACATTCTAGACTAGACCCACTTTCTAGTCTTATATTATGGACTCTGTATCATCAGACCCAGCGGAGTGCTGGCATATAGAGAATTCAAGTATGGAATCAAAAATTTTGAATGTAGGGAAAAGCTCACAGAGGGCACCTGATGTTGCTCCTCTCTTCTGTTCATTTCCCACTTCTCCAAAGCTCCTAATTTATTCTTTAAGATCCAGTAGATCAGGAAAAAATTAACTTCATCCCAGGCTCCAGGTGTAGAGAAATGACCTCACTACACCATCAGGGCATTCTATGTCCTCTGCCAGAGTGACCAGTTGAGGATGGGCTTGTGGCCTAGGCCAGCTCCAACAGAGCCAACTGCGGGACTACTCTTGCTGGGAACGCTGTGACCAAGGCAGGCTCTCTTGCCATAGATGATGTGGCATGTGGATATACATTTGGGAACTGCTAAAACTATTCAGCCCACGCACACAGCAGAGCAGGGCCCGGAGAAGTGCAGAGCAGTGGATCATGAATTTTCAGTCCACAGCCAAAGCCTGCCCTATTTCTGGGCTTTTCAATTACATGAATCAATAAAGTCTCTTTATTGTTTAATCCCGTTTGAATAGGGATTTCTGTGCTTGTAGCTGAGTACATTCTAACTGACAAAAAAGTGAATGTGGAATAAGCTTTCAAAAGATGGCAGGAATATAATTTGAGGAATGAGAAGTAATAAAATAAATTATAATATATTAAAATAAAACAAAAAGGCAAGAAAGAAAGAAGGGCCAGTGAAAAGAAAGTGTGAGAAGGAGGAGAAAAGATAGTAATCATTTGTAAAAACATTTCTGCTTTCAACATGCTTACCTATTCAAGACTCCATTGGAAACTAGAGCTTCTTTAGGATGGAAATACTTATAATATACATTTCTAACCACAGCATCTTTAAGAGGAAAAGAGAGGAAATTGCATCTTAATTAGAAATAGGTTTCATATTATAGACGAACACAAACTTGACTAGTAAGAAACCCTGGAATTCCGTTCCAATTCTTCCCATTTTATAAATGGGAAAAACCTAGCCCCCGAAGGCTCAGATGACCACTGAGATCTGAATGCTGGACCATGCGCCCTCAGCCCAGGGCTCTTTCCATTGTACTATTAGGTCCAGAGGACTACAATATGCATGATAAATAGGAAACGGCTGCCTCTACTAAAATAGTAATAATTACCGTTATTAACCATGATTCCATATTCTTCCAGGAGAAAGTTTATATTGGTGTCAAATCTGGATTCCCCACCCTCTCCTAGCATCACAAGGATATCACCACCGCCATCAAGGTATTTCTTCAGGACTTCAAACTACATAAAAGAAAAAAAAAATTCTATGAATATACCCCCAAAGACTTTTACCCAAAGTACTGTGAAGAAAAATAAATAAATCTATGAGGCATTTAATATAAATTTAAGATAATATAAAATTTACTGTCTATGTAGGATTTCAAGCTTGTTTTTAAGTACAACGTTCCAAAATGCTTAAACTGAATTGACATTTTCCACACTGACTATCTGGAAAGCAAACTCAAAGTGGAAACTATTAGCTAAAGGAAGCTCACAGGTCACTGAGGAGAATCCTTGGTCTCAACCTACTGGATGCCAATTGCGCCTACCCTCTCCTGACAACTACCAAAAATGTCTCCAGACAGGGACAAATTCCCCTGGGGCCAGGGCAGAGTGTGGAGACAAAAATCACCCCTGGTTGGAAACTATTGCTCCAGACCATATCTTTCCCCCGCCAGCCAAGGACTCGGGATGAAAGCATTGCCACACCACCCCCAGGGAGCAATTCTCGTCAAGTCACTGACTGATCAAGACCTACTGAGAAAAAGCATGGTATCTGCTTATCTCCTGGGAAGCTCTCTCTTGTTTTCACAAAGCTAGAGAAGGAAGGAAAATCTAGGGCTGACTTTGCTGACCCAGCCTGAGAAAACCTGGGGTTAGTGGTCTAGACCAATAATCTCTCAAGTTTCTTCAGGCACCCCAGCAGCAAATAATGTGAAAGTAAAGTATGTATATTTATATAATTATAGAACATATTCCCAAAAAGGAAAAATTTCAAAGATACGACAAATATAATTTCCCTCTGGCACTTCAGTGATTCATCACACGCATCCCATTTTGGAACCCGCTGGCCCGGCCCAGCTTTGCTACAGTAAACCTTTTTGCTCTTGCACACTCCCTGGATTTCCTTCTCTCTCCCAGCCCTCCAGATATAGAAAACACAGTGCAACAATTAACATCACCAAGGGGGCTTGCTCCCAAATGAGACAGAATTTCACAGACCCTGAATTCTGCACAAGACTGTCCCCTTCATGGGGATCCTACGTACCTATTTAGCCTGTGTTTCAAAATGTCAAATATAAAGAGGTGATCTGTATGTATGCTCAAGATATTAACAAACTGATATTCTTCTAGTGTTTATATGCCCAAACATTGACAATCTGAAGTACACATATTCATTTACAACTCATTTTTCTTTAACGTCTTTACATTACAGTTGAGACATTTTTTAAATGGTGGTAGGTTGTATTACCTAGGGTTTTCAATTCAGAATAAAGGTGTATGTAAGTGATGAATCACTGAATTCTACTCCTGAAACCAATGTTGCATTGCATGTTAACTAAAATTTAAATTAAAAATAAATTAAATTAAATTAAATTAAAAAGTTTTAAGTTCTTCTGCCTTTCCTTCCTACCTCACTCCACCTCTAAAGAGAAGGCAAAGTGCCAGGAACTGATCTGCTGTGAGAACATTTTACTAGGCTACAAATGCCTCTCAAGGGATTCTATCTTTTTTTTTTTTTTAATTTTTTAAATGTTTTATTTATTTCTGAGAGAGAGACAGCACGAGCAGGGGAGGGTCAAAGAAAGAGGGAGATACAGAATCTGAAACAGGCTCCAGGCTCTGAGCTAGCTGTCAGCACAGAGCCCGATGTGGGGCTCGAACCCATGAACTGTGAGATCATGACCTAAGTGGAAGTTGGATGCTTAATGGACTGAGCTACCCAGGCGCCCCTCAAGGGATTCTATCCTTTGGAACCCACTGCCTTCCATCTCTAAGAATCTGAAGTAAGGTTTGACTTAGTGGCCGTTCCCTCTTGGGAAAAGGAGCAGGCACCTATCTCTGACCCTCTTTCCAGATGCCCTGGCTTTCCTGACACTGCCCGGCCTTCAGCAAAACCTGTTCATGTCTCTTGTCTTCACTAGTTGGAGAAGGGAGGGAGGGGACACGGGGGGAACTACTGGAGTGTGAGACCACTCCAAAGCAACAAGGAATATAGTATTCCTTTGCAGGCCACAGCCGCCATGTGTACATTTCCCTCAGGGTCTCACTGGGTGGGGGCATCTGGCCACCTCCATGTTTCTAACAGGAATTCCTGTTCCTTCTCTCAATGAACCCGGTCAGTTATGTCTCTCTCTATGCCCTTCTCAGGTGATAAGGTGGCCTTGCAATCAGGTTAAAAAACAAAAGAATAGAAACCCTTCCCTGTAGACCCCCTCCTTGTGTCCCAACCCAAAGTCAGAGCATTAGACCCTGGACTGCCCCAGTCTAAGAACCACCCTAGTCCCACCCTGACACCACTTCCCTCCTCCCCACAACCCTCCCTGAGCGCCAAAGCACTTCCACATCTCAGTGAGAAAGGCTCCTGCTGTGTTCTGGGGTTCTGTTTAGTTGTGGTAAAATACACATAACATAAAATTTACCATCTTAATCATTTTTCAATGTACAGTTCAGTAATGTTAAGTACATTCACATTATTTTGCAACCATCACCACAATCCATCTCCAAAATTCTTTTCATCTTGCAAAACTCAAGCTCAATACCCATTAAAACAACTCCCCATCTCCCCCTCCCCTGAACCCCTGGCAACCATGATTGTTTTTTAGTTTATTTAAATCCAAGGTAGTTAACATACAATGTAGTATAGGTTCTACGAGTAGAACTCAGTGATTCATCACTTATGTATCACACCCAGTGCTCATCCCAACAAGTGGCCTCCTTAATGCCCATCACCCATTTAGCTCACCCCCCACCTCCCTCCAATAACCGTCAGTTTATTCTCTAAGAGTCTCTTACGTTTGTTTCCCTCTCTGTTTTTATCTTATTTTCCTTACTTTCCCCTATGTTCATCTGTTTTATTTCTTAAATTCTACATATGAGTGAAATCATAGGATATTTGTCTTTCTCTGACTTATTTCGCTTAGCATAATACACTCTAGTCCTATAAAGACTGAAAACTATAGAAAGCTTATAAAAGAAACTGAAGACACAAAGAAATGGAAAAAACATTCCCTGCGCATGGATTGGAAGAACAAATATTGTTAAAATGTGTATACTACCCAAAGTAATCTACATATGCAATGCAATCCCTATCAAAATACCACGATTCTAACTTTATATGAATTTGACTACTCTAGATACATCATATAAATGGAAGCATACACTACTGGTCTTTTTGTAACTGCCTTATTACATTTAGCAATCTCAATGTTCACCCATGCTGTATAATGTATCAGAACTGCCTACTTTTGGGGCGCCTGGGTGGCTTAGTCGGTTAAGCGTCCGACTTTCGCTTAGGTCATGATCTCGCGGTTCGTGGGTTCGAGCCCCGCGTCGGGCTCTGTGCTGACTGCCAGCTCAGAGCCTGGAGCCTGTTTCAGTCTGTGACTCCCTCTGTCTCTGACCCTCCCCTGCTCATGCTGTCTCTCTCTCTCTCCTAGAAATAAATAAAACATTAAAAAAAAAAAACTGCCTACTTTAAAAAAAATTTTTTTTTAATGTTTATTTTTTAGAGAAAGACAGAGAGTGAGCAGGGCAGGGGCAGAGAGAGAGAGAGAGAGAGAGAGAGAGAGAGAGAATCTAAAGCAGGCTCCAGGCTCTGAGCTGTCAACACACAGCCCAATGTGGGGGTAGCATTCACTAGCCGTGAGATTATGACCTGAGCCGAAGTCAGACACTTAACAGACTAAGCTACCTAGGTGCCCCACCTACCTTTTTTAAGACTGAATTACTAATATATTGCGTGTATATACCACATTTTGTTTATCCATTCATCTGCTGGTAGACTTGGGTTGCTGCTACCTGTTAGCTATCATGAATGTTGCTTTAGACATGAACATACAAATATCCCTTTGAGATTCTGCTTTCAATTCTTTTGGATATATATCTAGAAGTGGGATTGCTGGATCATATGATGATTCTATTTTTAATTTTTTGAGGAACTGCCATACTGTTTTCCATAATGGCTGTGCCATTTTACCTTTTCATCAACAGTGCACACGGGTTCAGGGGTGCCTGGGTGGTTTAGTCAGTTAGGCATCTAACTTCGGCTCAGGTCATGATCTCACGGTCTGTAAGTTTGAGCCCCGCGACGGCCTCTGTGCTGACAGCTCAGAGCCTGGATGGAGCCTGCTTCAGATTCTGGGTCTCCCATAGGGCCAGTGGAGCAATGGATAACGCGTCTGACTACAGATTCTGTGTCTCCCTGTCTCTCTGCCCCTCCCCTGTTCGCACTCTGTCTCTCTCAAAAATAAATATAAAAAAAAGAAAACAAAAACAGTGCACATGGGTTCCAATTTCCCTACATTTTTACCAATACTTGTTGTGTTCTGGGTTTCACATTTATCTTTGTCTACTCTATGAAACAATTAAGAATAGCTTATGTTCCTTAAAAGGAACCTTCCTATTTTCACAGCAAAAAATACTGCAAACAAGTATAGCTGGTATTTAATTAGCCCCAACTAAGTATCTGCCACTTTACATGCATTATCTCAGTTAATGATCACAACTCCACGATGAAGGAAGACATGAAAGTGATTACCTTAAGGTGATACAGTGTATGGTGAAGAGGGATTCATATCCGTAACTTCAGAGCTCATCCACCTAACCATCTCATTGTATTTCTTCCTTTTGGATATTACTTACCTCAGCTGCAGTAAATTTTTCCCTTGGCCCAGCTGTAATCCATAGTTTCACCCCAATTAGCTTCTCAGATGTGATTTCATCTTTTAAGCTAGAAATATGATTTTAAAAGTGTTAGATTCATAATTTAAACCAATTTATGAATTACTCTTGCCTCTAGACTGTATGGAACCAGATGCCACAGAGACCCAGAGATGAAGGGATTTAGCAGTACTGAGTGCAGCCTCTCTCCCAAAGTGAGAATCCCCTCTACAGGCTTGTCCCAGATCAGCCTCTGTTCAAATACTTCCCATAGGCCAAGATGCCCAAATTAAACCATACAAGGGTATACAGAGTCCTCCAGCTACTAAATCAATCAGCTCTACAATTAGCATGTATAATTACATATCCTTACCCATTAAGAAAAACCGTTTATATACACAACAAAGGCAGAGAGGAATTCTCATCTTTCCTTTCCCTAAACTGAAGTATTGATCTAAGTTAAAATATGGAGAAAGCCTCTAACCTCTTAAAAAGTTATATATGTATAATTAGAATAATTATTTGATTTGTGATTTGGGGAGACAACTTAATATACCAATTGCCAACTTTCAAAAGAGGTATTTTTATAATAATTTACTTTTTTTCCTTTTTGAGAGTGAGAAGAGGAAAGGCGCAGAGGAAGAGAGAATCTCAAGCAGACTACACACTCATTGAGGAGCCCAATGTAGGGCTTGATCCCATGACCCTGGGATCATGACCTGAGTTGAAAGTAGGAGTCAGATGTTCCACCAACTGAGCCACGCAGGCACCCCTATAATCATTTATTTACTTCTGAATGTTCTTTGAATTCCTCTTGCCTAAACAATCTCTTACATAAGAAAGTAAAGACTTTCTAATATTACCAGCAGGCTATTATCATCACTTAGAAAGAAAAACAATATACATGGTCACCTCTGAATCTTCCAATTACTCCGAAGTCTTTTCTGCATGGATTTATAGCCATTGTTGGTGGTAAATACTTCTTTTTTGTATGCATTGAAAAGAATGGTGCTTCGAAGCTCTTTCTCCATGGTTACCTTATGGAAAAAAGGGATCAGAAAAAAGGAAACAATAAACAATATTCCAAAAGACCATAAGGGAAAAAAATAATCTTCTTCTAATTTACCAAGAGAGGAAATACAGCTGCAACCTAGTTGTGAAATCCCTACAATTCTCAAAGATTGAGAATGAAATGCATAGTCACAGGGGCAGAAACCTGAGGCCAACGCTGGCTTTTACCTCTTAATCTGTGGTCCTGGCCTTCCCACCAGCCTATTCTCAGGACCCTGCTCTGCCATCACCCTACCTTTATGCCCACAGACCACATTTCCCACCTGATTTCTGACTGCTAACTAATGTTAAACCTGGGGCATAGTCGTCCAGATTTTTATTTTTAATGTTTATTTATTTATTTTGAGAGAAAGAGAGCATGAGCGAGGGAAGGGCAGAAAAAGAGGGAGAGAGAATGTCAAACAGGCTCCAAGCTGCCAGTGCAGGACCCCATATGGGGCTCCAACTCACTAACCATGAGGTCATGAACTGAGCTGAAATAAGAGTTGGACACTTAACTGACTGAGCCACCCAGGCGCTCCTGGTTTAATACTTTTCTAACTGACATTAATTACTTTTATAAATTTACCTTAGACTTAGCTTCTAGTAGCTTTTTTTGGTTTGCCTTGGTAGAATTTTGGATGCCATACAGAAAGTTCTGAATTTTAGAGTCAATAATATTTATCTTTTCCCTTCTTGCTTTTGGATTACATGACATACTTAGAAATTTTTTTTTGCTGTGCTAAGTTAACAAACACATACAACAATGCTTTCCTCCAGTACTTTGTTATGTGGTTAAGTTAAATTTGGTTTGTTTGGAATTTATCTGGATGATCAAAATGAGCCCCATTATTGTTTTTGTTTTTGAATTATAATAAAGCTGCCTGATACCAAACCATCTTAATGCTGATTTGAAATACCACCTTGACTACATAATAAATCCCTGTAAGCATTTGTATTTGGATCTATACTGAATTCAATTATTTTCTATCTGCATGTAAGTTCCTTCTCATTTCCATACTATTTTAATTATTATAGCTTCATAATATGTTATAATATCTAGGGGTGCTGGAGAGCTAATCCTCCTATTACATTAACTTTTTAATATTTTCCTGGCTAGTCTCATATATTTTTTTGTTCCAGTTGAAGTTTAAAATCATTTTGTCAGCTTAAAAAGAAACCCTCATGAATACAGCACATCTTTTCATGTTCCAACCATCCGTGTACACCTTTGTTTTCCCATTGTGTAAATACAATACTGTATTCAGCCTTTCCCAGTTTCCTAAAAGTCGAGTCTCCATGGTTAGGATAGTGATTGCATGATCTACTGCATGGTCATGCCCTAATGAGCTCCACCACTCCTTTCATGAACATCTTTTCAATTATTTCGCCTTCACAAACCCTACTGGAATTTACACACTTCTGTCTTCGCCGTTATTTTTGCGTAAGACAAATTCCCAGGAGTAGGATTCCTAGGAAAGGGGGATGAGACAATGCTCTTTCATACTCTACAAGACGACGAAACATCCCCAGCCGCAGGCAACGGAGATTCGAATACAGTTCGAGGTTCAGGATCCGGGCCTATACGTGCGGCCTCAGTTTACTTCAAAGGACCTCGATTTTCCAGAAGACTTGCCCAAAGGCCCCGAGAACTGGCCGGGGAGGCCCCCCGCCAGCTCCCAGGCCGCTACAGCGGCCAGGTCGGCCCATCACAGTCGGAGCCCTTCTTACCTGAGGCCCAGTGACCACCATCTTCACCTGACACCGCCCAGCATCCTGCGTTCAGGTATCCAACGCAGCTTGGCAACCGCGTAGGCGAGGCAGAGCGCTGCGGAGGCGTGCACTGCGGCGTGGACCTACCTCCGAGGCAACGTGATGACGACAGAACGGAAGACGCCATTGCGCCTCGAGAGTCTCGGGCTAGAGAACAGGGGGCGGGGCTAATATGGGACTGTACCATTATATTGGATGAGGGGTAAACCCAAACAGAACGTGGATTAACTTTTGGCCAAAGATAAACCCATCTCGTTTAGTACTTTAATATCAAGCGTTATTAGAGACTGAAAAAAATGGTAGGACTCTAGGGCCCAAACTTCGCTCCACCCTGAGGGAGAAAAGTGAAGGCTTCCGGC
>NW_027532409.1:26566-32803 GCF_008692635.1 Crocuta crocuta
AACTCCAGGAGCGCAGGCGCACAGCGGCGGGGCGAACTGGGGCGGGGCGAACAGAGCAGGGGGCGGAGTCGAGCTGTCGGAAAAGCTGGATGACAGGCTCTGTACGTGCTTTGGAAGGGTTTTGGCGACTAGAATGGGGGAAGACTTCCCGGAATAAGATGGAGAAGCTTAGTGGTGCGAATGGTCACTCGAGATAGTTCTTCCTCTTTAGTTAGCTTCGCATCTCTGAGTGCCACGGTGCTAGGCCGAAGATATGGCGGTGAGGTCACCTTCTAGGCCTTACCAGATGGGGAGTTAGACCTTGGCCAGATCCTACCAAACAGCGAAAATATAAACGGCACTAAGGTAGCTGTGAGGGGCCGAAGCTGGTCTGAAAGGCGCTACAGATGAGCGGAATAATATTCATTAAGGCAAGGGTTGGAAAGGAACTGCTACACCAAAGAGCCACCCCCACCAAAATGAAAAGCCAGTTGCTAGTAACCGCCAGCCAACAGGCCACCCTTTGCTCCAGGGGAGGGCCCCTTGCCGGCCCTGAAAGAGTGTAGACTGCAATGCCACCGCCTCACCGGCCCAAACCAAGAGCAGAGACACCCCGCAGTTTTGGTTCGCATTTACATTTGTTACGATCTTCAGTAAGCACAGAGTGGTAGGAGTTTTAGGAGCTTGAAACAACTCTTGTGCCTTTACACAACTACTGTCACCGCAAAGTTAAAAAGTGGAGAAGAGGATGATTGAGAATTCTCTTCATGGAGATGCTTTATTTTGGTACAAAATTAGTAAAAATGGAAGTGAGGAGAACCTGGGTGGCTCAGTTGGTTAAGCGTCTGACTCTTGATTTCAGCTCAGGTCCTTATCTCATGCATGGTTCCTGAGTTCAAGCCCCACCTGAGGCTCTGTGCTGGTGGCATGGAGCCTGCTTCCGCTCCATTCTCTCTCACCCTCTCTCTCTGGCCCTCCCCTACTTCTGCGTGCATGCTCTCTCTCAAATAACTAAACATTAAAAAAAAAATTTTTTTTTAATGGAAGTGATGTATTTCCACTGGAGAGGGTGTGGGGTGTGCCATTTGACAGTTTGAACCGGTCTGCTGTTCCTTCTGCCTGATGTGCAGTCAGTGTTTGCTAGAAAACTGAAGGAGTACCTGCTCAGAGCATTTTTCCCACTGACGGAGGCTATAGAGGAGCATGGGTTTTAAAATCAGCAGCCACCAACTTCAATTCCTGGCTGTGCCTTGTACCAGTTGGGCGACCTTGGGCAAGTTGCTTAATCTCAGAGTGAATGTTTATCTGTAAAGTGAGGTTAATAATTTCTAAATGCTGGTTCATTGTGAGGATTGTAGATAATGCATGTAAAGATCAGAATGTGCTCAATAAACATAGGCAAAGCATGATCGATATCATAGTTTTCCTACATTTTTATTTTCTCAGTGAAAATTTTGTGATTTTACACTCTTAGAACACGAGGAACAATTATGTGTTTCACAAGCCATATCGGGCTGCATACTTTTGACAGTACTATCATGTTTCCGACAATTAGACTCTCTTGCTTTTTGCTTTGGGAAGTTGGGGGAATTTTGGCCTCTCCCACATCTTGTTTCACACTTGTCAATTAACAGATCCTGCTATGATGGAAATCAAATCAGAGTGTTGCCTTCAAAGTCTCAGCACATGCCAGAGGGTAACGGTAATGCTTCCTGACCCAGATCTCCAGTAGGTCTGTTTTAGTGTCATAGGTGTGTTTTCCGTGCTCTTCCAGCTTCGTCCCCCATTATTCCTGGGGCAGGGAGCTGGGCAAACACAAATGGAAGAGCAAGAGTGAGATTAAGAGGAAAAGGCAATAAAACTGCCAGCACACACTAATGTCAAAGTTGTCTCCTTGTCCACAAGCCAAAAACCTAACAAGCCACCCCTGAAACAGCTGATGAACCACAGGTTGGGGGGGGGGGCGGTGACGGGGGGAAGACTACTTAGCCAATGAAATAAGGCAACATGATCCATCCTGCTCGGTTTTGTAAGTGCTGTCACCATAGCTACCACATGAAAGCTTCTAGTCCCTTCCTTGAGTCAAAATCTGGCACAGGTGCATCCCTGGGCCACATGCCTGGCCCCAGCAGCAGGGGAGGCTGGGAAAGTCAGTATCTAGCATTTTTAGCTACTGTAAGTGGAGATAATTATTGCCCCTTCATCAAGGCTCATAAGCTAGGAGATTCCCTGAATATAGGAAAGGGTTCAGATGCCAGGCAGACAAACCTAATAATAAATGTCCTATACCATACACAACAAAGAAAGACAGCATCATCAGAGAAAAATAAGAGCATGTTGGGTGGGTGATAGTCTATAGGCTTATTACATCTCTGTCATTTTACACATTGAGTTAAAGATCCAAATGCCACGAGCTCCTTTGGTAGAGAGATGCTGGTTGCCTACTGAACATTTCCCCCTTCTCCCTTAGTATCAGAGCCCCTGTGTTTTTAGGGATAGTAATGTACCCAGCTGATAAACCACATATCCCAGCCTCCATTACAAGTAGGAGTGGTAGTTAACGAGCTGTAGCCATTGGTTGGGGCTTCTGGGGAAGCTCTGTAAAGGTGCTGTTTTGCTCTTCTCTCCTTGCCTCCTTTTTCCTTCCCCAGGACACAGAAGCAGTGGCTAGAGGTCCAGTCACCACTTTGTGTCAATGCAGCAATCCTAATGCTGGAAGCCACTTGCCAAGAATGGCAGAGAAGAAATACAGAAAGCCTCTTAGTATCTGATGACCTGTTGAACCAGCAAGCCTTGGACTACCTAACAACATTCTTCTTTTATGTGCTGGAAACATATATGTATATATATATATATATATATATAACCTTATTTAAGCCATTGTTACTTTGAGTCTCTGTTACTAGCAGCTGAAGGTAGGAAGGTGAGTCCTTAGGAATATCAGCTGTCTTCATCGGCTACACCAGTGCTTCTCTTCTAGTAGTCCAAGATGGCGTCATCCTCTGGTGCATAGGAAAATCCCAGGAATGCACTGGAGGCCCCAGAGCTGCTGGCCATCGTGTCAGGAGTGCAGCCAATGGACTTTGACACAACTTCCTGGGTGAACTCTGGGTCAAAGTGTTTCAAGTCAGCAGGTCCTGCCTGTGAACATAAACCAATGGTGAGATGAGAACACTAGGGTCAGAGCTGCCAAACTCAGGAGCCCTGAGAGTGATGCTGGGCCTCCCCTCTGAGTGCCTTGTGGACACCCATCTTTAGCTATCACTTACCCATGTGTTTCCATTAATCATTTTATTCCACATGGTCCGCTAACCACATATCAATTTTTCTAACCTCCTGGCACCTTGTCTGCTTCACACCAACCCTCAGACCAGTCTAGTCAACATACACTTAGCGATTGTCTATTAGTCACTGTTCATGGCATTGGGAATGCAGGGGAACAAAATAGAGTGCGCCCCTGCTCTCATGGAGCCTATATTATGCAAAGGGTAGGAGGATTGATAATAAGCATGTATACAGACAAACAGACAACCTGTGGTGTTGATAGGCCTTATAAAGAAGATAAAATAGGGTAATATGGTAGAGAGCAACTGGCTGCTTTCACTACTTTGGAGGAAGACCTGTGTGTGAGACTGTAAAAATGGCAACAAATCCTGCATTTGCCATCCAGAGGTGGAGTCTGTCTCTCCATACTTTTCATATGGGTTAGCCATGTGACTTGTTTGGACAATCTGTTACCAAATGTGGTTCAAGCAATGGCTTGGAAGATGCACATTGGGAATTCTCTCCTGCTGCGCTTGGAACCCAGGCCACCACATGAACAAGCCCCGGCCAGGCTTCTGGAGGATGAGAGGCCTCAGAAGCAGAATCCAGTCGCTCCAGCTGCTGGCCAACTGCCAGCCATTTGAGTGGGGCAACTTTAAAACCATTGACATGCGAGAGCACAGCAGAGACCAGCTGGCCTGGCTCAGGCCAAAAAAAACAAAAACAAAAACAAAAACGCGCCCATCCAGCCCCGAGAATTGGGGCAAAACACACAGTTGTTGTTTTAAGCCATCTAGTTTGGGGGTGGCTTGTTATGCAGCATGAGCTAACCGAATCAGCCTCTTTGTGACGAAGGCAGTCTGTGGAGAAGGCTAGGCCACCTGGATTTTCTGAAGTAAGCAGGTACACAGGTGGAAGGATCCACATTTGTGCTGAGTGTTCAAGCCTTAGGTTGTAGAACCAAATAGACCATGATTTGCAACTTCTCAAAAAGGCCACCAGGCACAGTGGTCTCAGCTCAGGGCTCAGAGTTCCAAGACCAGAGTGTAGATCCTGACCCTGGCTCTTGTTAACTGTGTGGTCCTAGACAAGACAGACATGATCTGTTTTCTACAAATGATGGTGATGCTAAAGATACTTTTCCAAGGTCTCATGGTGGTGAGTAGGTGGCAGAACCAGGAATCCACACCCAGCATGTGTTACTTTAAAGTCCATTCATTGCATTCTGTTACCTCCCTGTCTAGGATGTTTTATATTGTTCTTTCTCCAGTGTGTGTGTTCAATATTATCCTCAGGGGTTTTTTTTTGTTTTTTTTTTTACATTCCCAGATAAAGAAATTTTTTCAGGTACCTGGACTGAGCGTATCCTATCTAACAACCGTTGTTGAGAATCTGGAGCTCAACGATACATTCGTGAGCAGGTAATTCACAAAAGACCGGGTGTCAATAGCAGGTTCACACTGGCAGTGTTGACATAACTACATGGATGGAAGGGGCTTGACACTATTGGACTCCGCAGGTGGCTGAGAGACCCTCCAATGTCAGCTTCAAATGCGGCTCCTTGCGTGCATACTACCACCGCTAATTAACATTCAAACACTAACCACATTCACTATAAATCAAAGAAATATAAATCAAAACAATATGAGATGTCATTTTTTACTTAACAAATTTGCGACGTTAAAAGCAATTCACAACTGCACATGATATAGAGAGTCAGACAACAATTCTCCAGTGGACGCTGCTGGCAGGAAGTCGATTCTACACCCCACCACACAGTTAAAGCAGTAGGAATCAAGAGCTTAAACAGTTATGAATCAAGAACCAAAGGGCTCCTGGCTGGCTCAGTTCGCCGAGTGTGTGACTCTTGATCTTGGGGTTGTTAAGTTTGAGCCCCACGTTGGGTGTAGAGATTACTTTAAAAAAAAAAAAAAAAGGAGCCTAAAAATGTTCATATACTTTGACCTGGTAATTCCCCATCTGGAATCCATCTTAAGGGAAAAATCAGAACTCTGAGCAAAGATAGACACTTAAAAGGGTGCCTGGGTGGCTCACTTGTTAAGTGTCTGACTTTGGCTCAGGTGATGATCAACAGTTCATGGGTTTGAGCCCAGTGTCGGGTTCTGTGCTAACAGCCGAGAGCCTGGAGCCTGCTTCAGATTCTGGGTTCTGTGTCTCCCTCTCTCTCTCTCAAAAATAAGTGAATATTTTAAAAATTTTTTAAAAAAGATACACACTTAAAGGTGTTCACCAGTATGTTATGATAAAGAAAGAATGGTAATAACATAAAGTTCAGCATTAGGAGCATGGTTGAATAGATTATGTTACTTACCAACATAGGGTTGAAACATTATGTAGCCACTTAAAATGATACTTATAAAGTTTTATATGATTTGGGGAAATAATGAGATAGTTTTTAGCAGAAAAGAAAAGGGAAGGGCACAAAATATCTCTATGTATAAAGTATGACCTGTGTAAAAACACATAGAAAAAAGACAGGTGGGAACATGCCAGCAGTGGTTTCTCTTGGGCATTGAGACAATAAGCTTTTCCTCCCTGCTGCTTTAAAACATTTTTTAAAATGTTTATTTATTTCTGAGAGAGTCAGTGAGAGCCACTGAAGGTGCAGAGAGAGAGAGGGAGACACAGAATCCAAAACAGGCTCCAGATTCTGAGCCGTCAGCACACAGCCTGATACAGGGCTCAAACTCACAAACTGGGAGGTCATGACCTGGGCCAAAGTCAGACACTTAACTGACTGACCCACCGAGGCACCCCACTCCCCTGCTGCTTTAAACTCTGTTTTATATATTTGCTACAATAAATATATGTCATTTTTATTATCAGAAGAAAAAAGTTAAACAGAAAAAGACATTTTTATAGGACTTGGTTCCATCTGGGTGTACTATGTGAGAGACAGCACTTTCTTTCTTTGTGAGGTTAAAAAAATGTTTTATTTATTTATTTTGAGAGTGGGGGAGGGGCGGGGGGGGG
>NW_027532409.1:32815-103549 GCF_008692635.1 Crocuta crocuta
GGAGCTCAACACAGGGCTCGATCTCACAACAGTGAGATCATGACCTGAGCCAATATCAAGAATCAGATGCTTAACGGACTGAGCCACCAAGGCACCCTGAGATTTTATTTTTAAGTCTCTACACCCAACATGGGGCTTGAACCTACAACCCTGAGATCAAGAATCAGATGCTTAGTGGACTGAGCCAGCCAGGCGTCCCCAGAGAGTGCTTTAAACAGGGTAAAGGCCTCTGGAATGAGGATTATTGGTGTTGAAAGTGAAGGAGGGGCTGCATGGTTCATCACACAGAGCTGGACTGGCAGTCGGGACTTCTGGGTTCTAGAGCCAGTTCTGCCTCTAATTTACCGTGTGGACTGTGGACATATCATTGAGCCTCTAGGGCCCTTGGTTTTCCCACCTGTAGAAAGAGACTTGGCCCAGATACCCTCCAAGCTCCCACAAGCCCTGGGAATCCAGAATCTGGAACATGGTGACCTCTTACCACATTTGGGTTGAAGGGTGGAGTCAGCCTCTTGTGGTACAGGTCATCCCAGTTTATGGGGCTGAAGAATACATGGTTCTTTATCTCAAGCTGCAGGAAGAAGGTGCTGATCAGTATTCCCCATAGCAGAGTCTCCACCCACCACCCCCATGTCTCAGATCTCCACCTCTACCGGGAACTGGCTGTCAAGCCCTAAAACCTTTACTGGGAAAGTAACCTGCACGTCTGGCTGGTTTCCTGGGACAAAGGGGTGTTTTGTAGCCAGGCCTCTTCCCTTCGCCACCATCTAGAATCCAAACCCTTACCCCACCCCCGAGCATTCATTTATTCTTAACTGTTTACTGAGCGCCTACTCTGTGCCAGCACCATGGTACACTTCGGAGGTGTGTCCACGAACAAGATAGCAGGGCCTGCCCTTGGGGTTCCAGGGGATCTTGCACTCCCACCCACCTGCCTCAGCTCATCTTGATTCTTCTAGAACACAAGCCAAAGAAAAAGACCACATGAATTCAGTAAGGAAGGTTAGGGAAGTAAAGCCCCAAGAAAAGCTGCAGTTTCCTGGAGACCCAGAATTTAGGACTCAGCCTTGGACATGATTCACTACTTCTTCCCTAATCTAAGCCAACGTCAGCATCAAGTGCCTCCTATGCCAGCAGGACCCTCTCTCGATCTGCGTTTTGCAAGGAATGATCTTCCAGCTCCGTACATCACACCCTCCCTACCCTGTGGACTTGTTAAAAAGTCAGATCCATGATATCTGGAGTCCCAAGAAACAGATGGCACTGGTTGCCTTTAAATTAAGGAACTGGGTCACTAGAGGGACTTTCTGAATATCTTTTGAATTTTGATCTATGTGAATGTATGCCTTATTTGAAAAACCATACATATTTTTTAAGATGCAAATTTCCACCTGGAAAAAGGAGACCAGTCTTCATGAAAGTCCCCTTCTTTAAGTTGGCCAGGATGGCAAATGCCCTAAATACTGTTACACTCACAGGATCTGGCTTGTGGGGCTGTGGGTACAAATGCTTAAAAAGCACTTACTCTGTGCCAGGCATGACCTAAGTGCTTTGTATATATTTAATGTATGTGATCTTTGTAGCAGGTAGGAGCTAGGTGCTATATTGCTGATGGGGAAACTGAGGCTTAAAAAGAGAAGTTTGTCCAAAGTTCTGCAATCTGCACAAGGCTCTGCAACTAGTAAGGACTAGAAAAGTGGAGGAGGGATGTGAACCCAGGTAGTCTGTGTCATAGTCCGTGCATGGCAACCACTCTGCCAGAAAGAGAAAGCAAACTTCCAGGGAGAAAAACATTGTGATCTTCCTTTTACAAATTCAAATAGTCTTTGGTTGACTCGAAAATGTAAGGTTATTCTTCAAGTGTTACTTTAATGACAAAAAGAATCACGAACTCATTGCAGGGATGGACAGTGAATTATTCATCTCTATATCCTGAATGCCCCACCTGGCACTGGCAAAAAACAAGTCCCGTTCTCTCTCTGCACAGAACTCAGAGGAATTTCTTAAAACTGAAATTGGGTCTTGCCACACCTCTGCTCAAAATCCTCTAAAGTGTACTATGCTCCTTGCTCCTGTCACGGGACCTTTGCACATGCTGTGCCTGGTGTCTGGGATGCCTCCTCTCAGCTCTCTGCATGAGTGGTTCCTCTCATCCTTCAAGTCTCAATTGTTACTTCGTCAAAGCAGAACTGCCTCACTATGCCAGTGTGAATTCACTCCCTCTCATTATTGTCTATCTTGGTTCATTTATTTCCTGGCACTTGTCACACTCCACAATAATTATATACCATAATGTTTGTTGTCTGCCCTCCCCCAGTCAATTTAATAAAGCCAGGGACCCAACCCATTGAATCCCTAACACCTAGTTTGACGTCTGGCACATAGTAGGTGCTCAGTAAATATTGGTTGAATAGAAGAACCAGGCTAAAGGAAATAATTAAGCAGCAGCAGCAGCAGCTGTCAATTTCCAAAGGAAGGAGTTAGCAGTGCCTGGCTTTAGAGGGCAGCTGGATGCACATCACTGTGCTTCTGAGCCGCTTCTGCAGGATGCTGAGTGCCCCTGTCGGGGGCCAGTGGTCCACTGGCCCTTCACCTACAAAGTCAGATTTGGAGCCCAGCCGCTGCCTCTGGTCCTTGTGGAGAAGGCCTTGCAGGAGGTCACAGGCGGCCACCGTCCGGCCCCCAGGGATCTGTAGCGGCTGGTGCAGAATATTCTCATACATCTGGGCCATGTCTTGGCTGTAGAAGGGTGGCTGGCGAGAGAGAGAGAGAGAGAGAGAGAGAGAGAGAGAGAGAGAGAGAGAGAGAGAGAAGCTGGAGGCTCATCCACGCCAAATGGGAGGGAGGTCTCAGGGAGTGTTGGAGCAACGGCAGGTAATGGGAAGATTTAGCCAGACCATGTGTTGTGCAATGGCTCACGTGGCAGACTGGGGAGAGACAGAGACCTCTGGGCTGTGGAAGGCTGAGAGGGTCCTCCCAGGAGCATCCCCCATCCCACCTCTCTTAGCCCAGCTTGCGCACCAACTCTGCACTTTGCAGAGTGAACACTTTCCCCCGTGTCATTCCAGCCCACCCTCGCGGCCGTCTTTGAAGACAGGTAGTAATTTGTTGGATGAGAACACAAGGCTCAGAGAGATTAAGCCACATGGCCAGGAAAAGAGCCAGGCCCCCAGATGTGCCCAGAGCCCATTCTTTCCTGATGTTCTTCATCCCCACCTCCTCCATGGGCTCTTCTTTCTCCTGACTCCACACAGCCTGGTCTTTCACATCCCCCACACTCTGCTGGCAAAGCCGCCCCAGAGCAGTGCCTGTGCTGTGGTGAGTCTACACAAGCCTCCAACTCAGCAGGCAGCCTAGGATGGGGCTGCCAGCCTTGGGGCCTTTCTGGGCCTCAGTTTCTCTCTCAGTAAATAAGAACAATTCCCTTTCCTATAGTGGCATCTCTAAAGGCTGTTTCAAGGTGCCAAGGTGTGTGTGTGTGTGTGTGTGTGTGTGTGTGTGTGTGTGTGTGTGTGTTGTAAATACTGATTTGGTGGGTTGTGAAGCACTGAACTAACATTATGGGAAAAATATATATAATCCTCACATCCTTTTTTAGCTTGGAGGAGAGAGATAGCTCTTTCAGTTCCTTGAGGAGCCTGAATGGCCACACAAGGGAGAGATCCACCCCCATCTCTTCCCGAGCCACATGTCCCTTGCAGATGTTGACACCCCACTCACCAGGCCGTGCAGCATCTCATAGAGAACTGCCCCCAAGCACCACCAGTCCACCGCCCGATCATAAGGCTCTTTACGAATCACTTCCGGAGCCAAATACTATGGAGAAGAAACATACTTATCTGAAAGACACTCTGCCTCAGTCTCCCCATTTGTTTTATTTTTATTTTGAAAGTTAAACAATTTTTTTAATGTTTATATGTTTGAGAGAGACACACAGAGAGAGACAGAGAGACAGAGACAGAGGACAGAGCACAAGCAGGGAAGGGACAGAGAGAGAGGGAGACACAGAATCCAAAGCAGGCTCCAGGCTCCGAGCTGTCAGCACAGAGCCCGACGTGGAGCTTGAACTCATGAAACATGAGATCATGACCTAAGCCAAAGTAGGACACTTAAGCCACTGAGCCACTCAGGTTCCACTCAGACTCCCCATTTGTAAACAAGGTACTTGGAAGAAAAGATCACTGAGGGTTGATCCTGCTGTGATATTCACTTGGCTGTGTGCATATGTTCATTCAGCATCTACTCATCAAAGGCGTACTCTGTGCATGACCCTTTGCCTACGTGCTGAGGACTTAGGGGAGATCAGGCAGGAATGCCTTGTACAGTTGTATGTGTTGTGCACCATATAAAAGTACCAGGCAAAAGGGGACAGGGGGATGCAAGCCTGGCTGTGATCAACTCACCAAGCTGTAACCCTAGTACAGGGCTATATCTGGCAACTTTATTAGTGTTTAATGGGATAACTTTTCTAAAGAATCTGCCCGAGGGGGTGCTTTTATCTAATTTGCACAAAAACATCCAATCAGTGTCCTGGGAATAGGAAAGCCCTGTGAGTACTCACAGTACATTGGGGAGACTAACGGCCCTGTTAGTAAACATGGCACGTACTTGCACTGGAAACCTTACTCACAGAGAGATGGACAGGAATCAGGAAAGAAAAAGTGACACTTGAGTTCATATTGACAGATGAATGTATGTCACGGAGCTGCGCCTTCCAATAAGAAGAGGACCTGAGGCAGAACAGTGCTTTCTGCCAAACCCAAGGGCTTGGTGACCTCTTGGCCTGGCATCTCTGCCATAAGGAAAGGGACAGCAACAGACAAAGCCACTTTGAGAGACTGTGTGAGTCTGGGAAGGGCAGGAAGTTACACAGACCTGAGCCCTACATAGGGCTCATTTAACCTCCTAGAACCTTGATTTCCTCCTCCATAAAATGGGGTTGCAGGATCTCTCCCTGGGGGCTCTTTTAAGGTTATGTGCTAATCTGTGTGTAATATGTATACGTATATGTGCGGGCCTTAAACAATGGGAGCAACTATCATTACTCTTGTCTATACTTTCTGGCATCACAGCGGGGGCTGAGTTATGGAAGAGATAACGTGTTGGGGCCACATGTCTCCTACGCAAGCCAGGGTGTCCTAGGCCCTGCTCCTTGCCCCCGACAACATCCAAGGAAGGGATGGCTGGGCTGGCAGGCTTTGGGACACCAGCTCTGTCCAGAAGACAGCCCGCCATACACAGAGGCAGACGACGAATCCTACTAGGAGTCCTCACTTGTCTGTCAGCTGCCCCCCAAACCAATTGCAGGAGGCCCAGCTGAGATCTGAGATCCAGTTTCCAGCATATGGAGAACAAAAGAGCTGCTGAAGTCCTGTCCTCTGCTGATCGGGAGGAGTTTCCGCCCTGCAGCCTGTGACTTCCAGCCCCCACCCGGACTTCTGTCCACCAGGAACTCCTGGGGGTGCCAGGTCCAAGGGGGGAAGTTCAAGGAAAGGCTTTAACCCCAAGGCTACAGGGGTCCTTAGTAGGACAGATAGACAGGTATGAGCTACTGCTGAGACCCACAGATTTGAGCCCTCCAGGTTCTCGGTGGCTGGCAGAGGAGATGGACCATTGTTCTACACTAGCAAGTCCTGGTCTTAAGTGTCAGGCCAAGCCCCCCTGCTCCACAGGGCCTTCCCCCTGTGGGGCAGTTCTGTCCCATACAGCAGCCACTTACTACATGTGTCTCTCGAACACTTAAAGTGAGGCTGATTTTAGCTGAAATGGACCGTGAGTATAAAATATGCTCTGAATTTCAAAGACTTAGTTAGAAAAAAAAAAAGATAAACTATCTCAACAATTTTATATCGATTGTATGTTAAAATCACAATATTTTGCATATATTGGGCTAATGAAAATGTACTACTAAAATGCATTCCACCTGTTTCTTTTTTGTTTTTATTTAAAAAAAATGTTTGTTTTGAGAGGGGAGGTATGTGAGAGCATGCACAAGTGGGGAAGAGGCAGAGAGAGAGGGAGAGAGAGAATCCCAAGTAGGCTCCGTGCTGTCAGCACAGAGCCCAGTGCAGCACTCAATTCCATGAACCGTGAGATCATGACCTGAGCTGAGATCAAGAGTTGGATGCTTAACTGACTGAGTCACCCAGCTGCCTTTCTTTTCACTTTTTAAATGTGGTTCCTGGAAAACTTTACATTGAGAATGTGCTTTGCACGGCTGTTTCTATTTCTGTAGGTCTGCACTGCTACAGAGCTTCACCAGCCACTGGCCGGGGCCCAGCAGCCCCCTGAGCTGATGCCCCCATTACACAGACGCAGAAACCAAGGCAGAGTGTCCAGCCAGCTCAGGGCAAGGGCTTGGGTGAAAGGAGTGAGCATCACCCCCTCAGGGTAACCTGTTGGTTCTAAGGAGGAGGTGAGGCTCAACCACTCATGGCTTGACCTCTGACCTCTCCTACAAGGTTTGGCTTACCTCGGGGGTGCCACAGAACGTGGATGTGGTCTCCTCGGGCTCTACACCCTCCTTGCAGAGGCCAAAATCCGTCAGCACCACGTGTCCCTGCAGGGGAGGGTGGGCAGGGGCAGGAGAGTGGTCTAAGCTAATGATACAGTCAGGCCTAACCCCAGAGCCCAGGTGCCACACCCCAGGCCAGCAGCTGTGGGGACGTAAGCCTCTGGCACCAGCTATAGGCTCCCCTTAGAGACCCATAGCTTCTGGACTGGGCATCAGGAGCAGTGCAAGGGGCAAGGTGGGGGACAGCATTCCACTGTATGCTCCCAGCTTATCACAGACTCAGCCATGCTCTACAACAGTGGCAGCCCCATGAATGTCCCTGCTGGGGGCCTGGTGGTGGCAGCTGTCATGACAGAGGGCTGGAAGCTCAGAAAGCACCTGGGCAGCTGGGCAGGAGAGTGGCTGGTGGAGGTCCTGGAGAGAGTGGCTAGTGTGGGGCTCTGCTCAGATCCCTCTTTAGAGGCTGCCATACCCATCCCCCCCCATTGGTGGGACATTGTCCTCTCCCAAAGTTATACCCCTCCCAAGGGGCAATCCACACCCAATGATGGGGTCGATCCAGGGGCACAAAATCCCAGCCTTCTCGCCTTAATTTGGAACAGTTCTAAAGAGTCATCCCAGCTCAGGCCCTTCCCACCCCTGTAAGATCAGCTGAGGCCTCCTCATTTGCAACCACAATGCAGGTGGGCTTCTCCCTCTATCCAATCCTGCTTCCTCACCCCCTTAAAAGTGGATCTTTTAAGAGAATTCCCCAGGAACCATTTGCATTCAACATTCCATCTGTTTCCAGGGAACCCAGTCTAGGACATGGAGAGACTACAAAATCCAAGAGTCTCCACCTGGCTCCACCCCTGCCCATACCTCGACCTCGTATACACAGACATGCACATACACAGACCTCGTATACACAGACATACACATATCTTAATGCATCCCTACCCATACTGTATATGCGTGCACGCACACTCGTAAGCACACAGCACACATGTGCACCTGTGCACAGACACATGGACCAACCTGGCAGTCCAAGAGAATGTTCTCTGGTTTCAGGTCCCTACAGAAAACAAGAGGAAAGAACACTGTGATGTCTCAGCCACACAGTGAGGAGAGATGGGACCCCAGAGTCCTGGTGGGAGAACTATTCATGGAGGCTCACAAACATGTGGAGAGGGAGCCCAAGGAGAAGGGCACTTGATCCTAGAAAGAAGGATCCCACCCTACTCCCACCTCTGGGCCGTCCTCCTCAGACAGAGGACCAAGTTCACTGGGGTTTCATCAGTACCTAGGGGTCCACACAACCCCTGGCATTTGCAGCAGATGGCCCAGGCCTGGCTCTAAGCCACAGGCAGGCCTCACCTGTAAATGATGTTGAGGGAGTGCAGGTAGCCAATGGCACTGGCCACCTCGGCGGCGTAGAACCGGGCCCGGGGCTCCAGGAACCGGCGTTCCCGCTGCAGGTGGAAGAAGAGCTGGAGGAGGAGGAGGTGTATGAGAGGGTGTCTGGGTGGGTGGGGGGCTCCAGCTCCTAGAGTACAGGGGGCAGGAAGCTGGCCAAGGCACCCCCTCTCTGAGCTGCAATGTACTCAGATGAAAAAGGGCATGCTGGCCCCCACCCCACAGCATAGTTGTGTCCAAAGGGTCAGCAGGAGAGATTAATTCACATGGAGTGACAGGTACTGGGTTCCAGGCTCCAAGCCAGACCTCTCCACAACTCTTATCTCATTTAATCCTCATGACTACCTTCCAGGTATCCAATATGATGCCAGTTTCACCTGAGAGAGAACTGAGAGAGGCCAGGTGACTTGTCCAAGTTCATGTAGCTCATAACTGACAAAGCTGCCATTTGAACCCAGGTCATTCAAAGATGTGTTTTTCCTCCCACCTGGGCAATAAGATTGTTATAGCTGTCAAACTGAGCCCAGCCTAGATCTATCCGTGGGCCAATTGCTTTGGTCTACTTTGCTGGCCTGGAAAGGCCTTACCTGCATCAGGAGACTTAGGGATGCAAAGTAAAAACTCCCCTCTTGGGTATCAGGCCAAAAGTCATGAGGTCACACAGACAAAATCTGGGGTCACTTGCCCAGAGAGACAGAGTGGAGTCTGAGATGGAGCCCAGTTTATCCCAGCCGTGCTTCTGGGTCACCAGGTGGCCTCAGGTCTCAGTTTACCACAGGGACCACCCCCACCCAGTGGCCTGTGGTATAAAATGGGGACATTGGAAATCTTAACCACAAAGCTCCCCTAACACTGACATTGCCCAGGTGCAAGAGTGTCTGGGCAGCTCCGTGTGGGGCAGTCAAGAAATGCTCATGGCTGGAAGCCAGGCTGACTTGTATTCAAATCCTGGCTCTGCCATATACAGTAGGCTGGGTGGCCGGGAGCAAGTGAGTTACCTCCCAAGCCTCGGTTTCGTCAGCTACAAAATGGGTCTGTTGTAAGGATGACGTGAGATCATTCCAGAACCTGATACACAACGGGCATATAAGAGCCAGCCCCGGGGAGCCTCCCTGTGGGCCCACCCACCTCTCCCCCGTTGACATAGTCAAGCACAAAGTAGAGCTTCTCAGGCGTCTGGAAGGAGTAGCGCAGGCCCACAAGGAAGGGGTGCTGCACGCTCTTCAGAAGCACGTTGCGTTCTGCCATGATGTGGTTCTGCTGTAGGGTTACAGACAGGGGCCCATGTCACAACCCAGCACAACCCCTGCAACTCTGGCACAGCTCACATGGCCTCCCTGGTGGGGGCTGCCAGGCCCAAGGCCTTCTCATGCCCCTGTTCAAGTGCCTGCTGTGGCTCCTTATTGCCCTCATAGCCAGGATCCTCGCCTACTAGCCAGGATTCTAAACAGGTTGGCCTCATTCCCAGCCACAGCACATAGGCACAGCTCCAGCCCCTATGGGTGGGAAACCCCTGCTGCCCTCCTCTGGGGTGACAAGGAAAGCGTATATGATTACTATGTTAATGCTTTTGTTCATGCTGTTTTCTCGGCCTGGGTGTCCTCTTTTCAGACCATTAGAATTCTACATTCAAGGCCAGCTGCCAGTCACCTCCTTCACAAAGACCTCCCCCACCTGCCCTCTTGATGTCCTTGTTAAGATTAATTCCCTCGCCCAAGTCCTCTGATTGATATTCACGCCTCTCTCAGGGCCTGCTCTATCCCCATCATGGGGTTGGCATTAAAGAGACTCACGTCAGCTGAAGCATCTAGAATTCCGGGGTGGCTGTGGCTTTGAGGGGCCTTTGGAGAGTATCAAGTGTGCCCCCAACACTGCACAGACAGGGAGACTGGCACCTAGACAGGGCAGAGGACTTGTCTGCCAGGGAGCCCCGGATTCCCCAGGCGAAGGCAGCAGGCTGGGACCTTCGTCCTGAAGGTCCTATGGGTGAGTTGATTGGCTTGCCCTCCTTGAGAAACGTCAGCACCCTCAGCACCGCCTGGCTGCCCCCTGCTATGACCACCACTGGACCCGGCTCCATGCATCCTCCAGAGTTGGGACGCAAGAGCTTGGGAAACCACCTTAGCCTGGAGTCGAGAAGCAGGAGGGGAAATGCCCGTGTGCAAACTCTGGTACCTCTTTTTTCTGTAGGATGGACTTTTTCTGCAGCACCTTCACGGCGTAGAACATCCCATCAGACTTGCGCTTAGCCAGGAGCACCTGAGCAGAAACACAAACGCAAGGCCCCACAGGGGACCTACTCCTCTGAACTTCTGATTTCTCGAGAGCCCCCAGCTCTGGCCCCGCGTCCATGATTTGGCAGGCCGTGAGCTCCTGTTTTGCACATGCAAGTGACAGGCAGAGGGTGGAGGAGGCCAGGGAAGGGAAGACCCAGGCCTCCCAGCCTCCCTGTGTCACTCACCTTGCCATAGCTCCCTTTGCCAATGACCTTTAGGAAGTCAAAGTCAGTGGGCCGGGCACTGGGGGAGGGGGGAGGGAGAAAGAACACAGGTCAGCATTTGTGAATTTGGGGAACCTGGCTCCTGAGATCATATCCAGGCTTCTTTTTAACTTTGAAGATGGGAATTAGAGGGAGCTTTCCAAGAGCCAAGCCTCCTCACCACTGAAGCATGCCATGACCTCTCAGCCAAGAGAGCTTCAAGGACAGGTGCCTGCCCCTGGGGACCCACAGTTAAGCAACCAACAGGCAAGTTGGGGAGAAAACCAGACACAACTGCATAGAAGACAAGGGATCTGGCCCCCAAAGCCTGAGAAGGGCCTGAAGGGTGGGGAGCTGCAGACTTTGGGGTACATTTCAGGCACAGGGCCCAGCAGGGGCAAAGGCTAGGGAAGTAGTGGGAGATAAAGCAGGGGGGCAGTCCTGGGTCCCAGTTGGCAGAGGGTCTTGGCAATAGACCAGAGAACTTGGATTTTATTCTCAAGGAGAAGGGAGCCAGGCACGAGGGGAGCCAAGGAGGAAGAAAGTTGCTCGAGACCAGAACTTACTTTGGGTTGGCTGAAGGCCCCAGGTTGACGTTCCCATTGGCCCTTGAGGGCTAAAGACATTTACAGAAAAGTTATTAAGATCATCAGGGACTGTTCGGATCCTCAGGGCCTTCTGTTCCTCTGGCCTAGGCCCTGCTCCCTTCTCTACTAGCCTGCTGGCTTCCTCCTTCCTTCTTTCCACGCATCTACCAACCCACCCAACCATCCACCATCTCAGCTGCTCCTCCTAACAGCTTTGGGAGGCTGCTGACTATTGTGTCAATTATGAGGGTGAGGAAAGTGACACCCCGAGAAAAGCCATCCAAGGACTTACAGGCAGCTCCATTGGCACGAGAACCAGGGGTCCTCAGGGACAATCCCAGGGTTTCTCCACGCCATTTTCTTCTTGAAGCTCTTGTCCAACTCTGTGCCCTATCTGCCCTGCAAAGAGCCCACTTCCACGAGCTCACAGTGACCCCTGTCGCCCCCCACCCCCCCAGTCCTGCTGTGTTGGCCCACCAGGCTAGCCTGTGCATCCACTGACTTCCCCCAGTGTGGGAGGAAGTGAGCCCCCTGGTGGTGGGTGGGGGAACCAAGACCCACTCACCTGAGGACTGGGGCTAGACTCCATTCTGTCACAGTGATCAGGTGGGCTCTGGGGGCAAGAGGGGGACCAGGCATGAGTGAGCTGTTGTTGGGGAAGGAGCACGACCTGTCTAGAGCTTTAGGCACTGCTGCACTGTCCACCCCTCCCTGGCCCTGTGCACCTACCATAGTCTCAGCATCTTCTACCCGAGGCCAGTGACCCCTGCATGGGACAAGGACTGAGGTGCCCTGGACCCAGCGCTTCTAACCAAGCATCTCAAGAGAGAGCCAGGGAGAATGGCCAGGGGTATCCCTCCAAGGCTGAATCTTTTCAAGGGTTGGGGACAGCCAGGACAGCAAGATCTCTGTGAGCCAAGGCAGATCCAGAAGTCTAGGATGGCCAGGCTGGAAGGTCAAGAGCATAAAGTCCTGACCCTCGTCCCCCTCTCACAGGTGGAGAACCTGAGGCCTCGGAAGGGGTTCTCCTGGGGTTACACAGTTTGTGAGGGGCAGGCTGGGCTCCCCAGACTCCCAGACAGGCATGTTGTGACCCCAAATTCCTGTGGACACCCTGGGCTGGGATCTGTATTATATTGACTATTATCTCTCTGCCACAAAACTTTTGCCTAATGTCTCTGGAATGGCAGCTGCCCTGGGGGCTTTGGACCGGAGCCATGAAAAGACCCAAGCCTGGCTAGTGTTTCTTTGAGATCAAATAGTGAAGAGTGTGATCAGCTGGTCTATGTGGCTAGGAGCACAGTGTTTCCCTGCCCCCTCACCTGCAGGGTGAAGGAGGCTGGTGTGTCCAGGCCCTGGCTCAGGATGCCCCCACGCCCCAGAGACTCACCCCTGTTTGAAAGGCCAAGGCCAAGATCCCAGTTGCTCATGGAGACTGCCCAGGCCTATACATCCCAAGACCCCAGCCTTGACCCGCTGTGGGGCCTGGGCTGCAGCCTAGCCTCTATAGGTAGAAACCACCCATTTTTACAAGACAGGATATGACAGCAACCACCCCATGGCCTTCTTGGGAGCTGACAAAGTGACTACAGGGGAAAGGAGAGAGTCCCCCAGCCCAGGCTGCTCCAAGAGGCCCTTCCCTGTGGGGGTCTCAGAGAATAAGCTGCAGAATTGCCTGAAAAGGAGATGTAGCCTGGCTCCAGCCAGTGCCCCAGGGTCCGGGCTCCCCCAGGGGGCCCACCACACTGCCACACCCTCTCCTGGGCTGACCCTGTAGGCCCCTTTGCCTGGCCCTGGCCTCTGCAGCCCCACGTACCTGCACAGCCTGAGGAGAGGCCCCCGAGAGAACCAGCAGTTGGAGCTGGAGGACAGGCAGGAGACAAGTGAGCCTCTCTCTGTTCTCCCAACAAGGGCCCAAGTGTCTGTGCCTGGCGCCGGCCCGGCCCCAGAGCCCAGCTCAGAGCTCCCGGCGGCAGCAGAGGGCTGTTGATGTCACATGGGACTGAGCAGCGCCTAAGATGGGACCAGAGACCTCTGTTCCCTCCGGGACATCGCCTCCCCCTGGAGGGTGGGTGGAAGGGGGTGGGCAGCAGCTGCAGGAATGCCCTGCTGACGCATGGGGCTTTTTAGAATGTGCGGGAGTGTGTGGGTCAGGCTGTGTGTGTGGTGTGCGTGAGTGTGTGTACAGGCATGAGTGCCTTGATGTGCTTTAGTGCGTCTGTCTGGTGTATCCGTGTGTCCCTGCACGTGAGGGCTGCTGTGTTAGTGTACATGAGTCTATGTATAGACAACTGCATGTGTTCGACTTCTTACTGAGCATTAACATGACTGTGTATTTAATCTTGTCAGCGTGTCTGTGTGTCTGTAACTGTGTTCTCACTGTGCGTGTGTATCAATGGGCTTCTGTACAGTGAGTCAACGTGTTGGTGTGTATCTTTATATATGTTGATGTATTTTATGTATATATGTGAGTGTGAGTCTGTGTTTGTGTCTGCAGGTGAGTATGGGTGTCTGTTAATGCATGTGTGTGACCACATGTGTAATCACATGTGTATATATAGGTTGGTGTGTGTTCATATTGGTGTATATCAGTGAGTGTGTGTGTGTGGCCTGTCTGTAAGAAGACACGCTCCCTGGGGCCTACTCAGGCCTGGTGCAGACAGACGGTCCTAAGGTAGGACCCGAGCCATGGTAGCTGACAGCTCTTTACCTCCCAAGAATCTACAGACGTTTCAGAGCACAGGTATCTGGCTCCGTTCAGCAGGCCTTGGTCTTTGACTGCTGACCACCTGGCTATTTGGGCCCTTCCTTGCTGACTGCTGCAGGACTCTGGCCCACTATCTCCAGGGCAGGACAGGTCAGCCCACAGCCCTCCAGCTGTGTGGGCAGCAGGTAGCAGGGTCCTGAAGGCCTGGCTGCATGGTGCAGTCGTTAGGTACTCATGGGGTCCCTTCCTCTCCCCAGGAGCTCATGAGGGTTGTTCTGAGGAATGAAAAAGTGGACAGGGCCTGATGCAGCCCCTGCCTTTCTAGAACTTTCTCTGTGACTACCCTATGCCACACGTAAGCCTCTGCGATTCACCACAGTAGGGGGATCCATGGGGCTGGGGCTAAGAAGGTTGGACAGGAAGGGACCTGAGCTCAGGGACCTCAGGGGTTCTCTCTGGGCTTTGAGGAGCATGGGACCTGGGGGTAGTAGCAAAGAAAACCCAAGTGAACAATATCAGAGCCTTCCATCTTTCAACAAAACAAAAATGTTGAACCAATACACAGATGGGCAGGATGTCATGTTGACAAAACACGTACCCAGAACAAGGACATTTCTTCTCAGTAACAAGACCCTGACGGGGCCTTTATTCAGCAGCACTGTTTAGAACAGGGGAATAGTGACCATAATCATAACTGAAATGCCCCACTCAGCACTTGAGAACACCCGCCGGCCGTACAGCTTCCTCTCTTGACCTTATATCCCTCTCCAGATATGGCTCTGCTTCTCTGTTCTCCTTTTCAGTTAAATTCCTCGAAAGAGTTGTCTGGACTCAGTTTCCACTCCTTCTCCTTTTCTCTCTCTTTCTCTTTTTTTTAAATGTTTTATTTCTGAGAGAAAGAGACACAGCGTGAGCAGGGGGAGGGTCAGAGAGAGAGAGGGAAACACAGAATCTGAAACAGGCTCAAGGCCCTGAGCTGTCAGCAAAGAGCCCGACGCGGGGCTCGAACCCAAGAACCCTGAGATCATGACCCGAGCTGAAGTCGGACGCCCAACTGACTGAGCCACCCAGGCGCCCCTCTCCTTTTCTCTCTTGAACCCATTCCAAAGAGGCTTTAATCCCAGCACTCTACCAAAGCAGTGGGCCCGTGACCCCCATGTTCTAGAACCAGTGATGGCACACCCGTCTTCCCACTTGGCTTTGGGAGCTCCTGGGGTTCCTTCCACCTCACCAGCTGCTCTTTCTCCATCTCTTCTGCTGGATTTGCCTCCTCTTTGGCCACTGGCCTGTCCCAGGGTTCAGTCCTCAGACCTATATCTATACTTGTTTCCGAGTCAGTCACAGCCAGTTTCATGGCTTTAAGTACCAGCTATACACTTGACAGTTCCCAAACCTGACTCTCTCCTGCACTAAATCTGGGTTTATATGTCTAACTGCTCACTAGTTGGGTCCCTGGAGGCACCTCACTCATAACATATACAAAACAGGGGTCCCGACTCACATTCCTTCCACTCGGCCCCAGCCTCCTCCTCCCTCAGTCTTCCATCTACCACCTGCTCAAAAGTTGAGGCTGGCAACTTGGAGTTCAATCTAGAAATATGGTGCCCTCACCCACCTCCAGTCCACCATGAATCCCCGTGAGACTCTACCTTCAAATTAAATCCAGAAAGCACTGCTACTCGCCAGTTCTGCCGCAACCTCCCTGCCTGAGCCACAGTCACCACTTGCGTGGACTATTGCAATAGCTTCCCTACTGTCTCCTGACGTTTATCTCTGCCCTCTACAATCTTTCTCCACCCAACACCAGACTGCCACTTAAAAAAAAAAAAAAAAAATCTAAGTGGATCACATGGGCTGGCTGCTCGAAAACTCTGGCTGCTTCCTGTCACACCTAGGATTAAAATCCAAAGTCTACCATGGTCTCCAAGACTCCCTGAGACCTAGCTCTTCTCACCCTCTCCACCTTGGTTCCCATGCTCTCCCTCTCACTATGCTCCAGCCTCTCTGGCTCTCTTGCTGTCACTCAAACACACAGATGCCCTCTGGCCTCCTGCCCCTGGCGTCTTCTTTCCGCTCTGTCTAGAATGCTTTCTCCCCAGACTTCTGCATGGCTAGGCTTCCACTAACATCCCAGAGGTCTCTGCTCAAATGTCACCTCTCAGAGAGGCCTTTTCTGATCATGAGTGATAGATTATCCTGGTTTGTCTGGAACTCAGGATTTCCTGAGGTGTGAGACTCTCAGTGCTAAAGTCAGTACAGTCCTGGGGCAAACCGGGATGGCTGGTCACTGTACACTCCTATTTCCACCCACTCCCAGTCCACTTTTTCTGCTTTGTGTTTTATTTTATAACACGCACCATGCTGACACCTTATTACCAACTCTTTATGTTTTGTCTTAAACTTAAGCTTGCTCCATGAGGACAAAGACATTTCTTGCTCACTGTTGAATCCCCAGAACCCAGATAAGGACCTGCAATATGATCGGTGCTCAGTACATATTTGACTAATGAATCAGGAATGAGCTGATAAGATGGATTATAACACATATGTAAGGTGGAAAAATTACCCAATTGAAAAACAATAGATAAGGCTTTGTAAATCAAAACGGGAATATGTGTGTGATATAATGTCAAGCTTAAAAGGACTTCTCAAAATAGTAGGTGTACCAGGGAAACTATCTTTATAAGAAAATAATGACATGTGGGGCTCCTGGGTGGCTCAGTGGGTTGAGCGTCCAATTTCGGCTCAGGTCATGATCTTGTGGTTCGTGGGTTCAAGCCCTGCATCGGGCTCTGTGCTGACAGCTCAAAGCCTGGAGCTTGCTTCGGATTCTGTCTCCCTCTCCCTCTTCCCCTCCCCTACTTGTGCTCTGTCTTTCTCTCTCTCTTTCAAGAATAAATAAACATTTAAAAAAGAAAAAAAAATAAAAGAAAGACATGCACGCACAGATACATTTGTGCATAGCCACCAAAAAAAGGCTAGAGGGTTGTGACCCAAGGTGACAGTGGATTCGGCTAATTTTTATATGCATATCTTTGTGTAAAATGTCTCAAGGTGTTGCCATTCACTTAATATTCCAGCATTGAGGCCTGGGGAGAACTCTGACACGTGCACTACCCACCACCCTCCCATCGCCTTGACCTGGACTCACACCTGCGCAGCTCTCAGCCTATGGCTGCTTTCTCTCCTGCATTATTGCCTTCTGATTTTCTGGCCAGAGGCTGGGCATCGATACCTTCTCTTGACTGTCCAGACCTATAGGGGCCCCTGGGAACTCCCAGGGTGTGGCCCAAGGCCCTCCCCGACCCCGCAAGCCTGTCCCTTCCTCCTAAATGCCCCAGCCTAGACTTGCATGCCTCTGTCCCACCAGCTTACAGATCTGCTCTCGTGTCCTTGGGCTTCTGGTTCCAGTGCAGGTGGGGGGGGGGGGGTCACACAGTTCCCTGTTGTTGGCGCACTGCCCCGGCCATTCTGGTCTGCTCAGCTAGCCCTTTGCATCCAACCTCATATACTTTCCCCAAAAGTCCTGTCAGATCACCCTCTGGTCCCCAATCCCATAAGCTCTTGTCCTCTTCTTTGGGCTGTTACTACGCTTGTCTTCACTCTGCTGGAATTTATTCATTTACATGCCCTTCTGCCCAGTGCATATCAATGACACACCAATGACAGTGCAGCCAAGTGCCAGCTTGGTCTTGTTTTGACCCACAGCGCCAGGGGACCATCATTATCCCTGTTCTGAGGAGAAGGAAACTGAGGCACGGAGAGGTGAAGTGGCTTGATCAAGACCCTTACCTAGTAAACGATCTAACTGGAATTTGAGTCCGGTAGTCTGACTCCAAGGCCTGTGGCCTGGAATTTCAGGAAGAAGTTAGGAATTTAGAGGAGGAAGGAATGGAGTTAGAAGGAAGGAGGTGAGGGTGTAAGTGGATTAGTTAGGAAGAAAGGAAATTAGGTGGCCCAGGAGGCAGAGAGGTAGTTGAGAAGGAAGGAAGGAAAGGAGAGAGGGGGAAAGAAGCTAGGAAGGAAGGGAATTAGGACAGAAGAGAGGAAGGCAGGGACAGTTAGAAAGGAAAAAGGAAGGAAGAGAATCAGGAAAGATGGTGTTAGGAAGGAAAGGGAGGAAACTGGTAGCCAGGAAGGAACGCCTCAGGAAACTTGTGTGCCAGTCTGGCAGCCCCGCAGGCTGGCGGGCAGGGGTCCCGCTCACGCCTGAGCCTCTCACCTGAAAACTCTGGGTCCAAGCTCACGTCCTGGGGAGCAGCCCTGGGCACAGCTCTGCCCTCCTGTCTCTCTGCATGGTCCCTCTGACCTGAAACCCGGCCCTGACTTGCCGGACAACCTTCCCAGCTGGGAGCGACCTGTCACCCACTCGCTTGGCTCCCAAACCAGCTGGGAGCTGGCTGCAGAGCCTTTCGGTTACTAATTAACCTTGGACCTGAATCAAGATGCCCGGCTGTACCCACTGGCTTTGAGACGGGCCCTGCCCTGGGGACCCTCTGAACTTTTAAGAGCTACCGCACAATTCAAGTTTTGTGACCTTGCGCGAGTGACTCCAGCTCCCTGAGCCTCGTGTGGATTGATGAGCGTGCTGTGTGTCCTGCCTCACAGGGGGAGTCTCTGGTGTCTCTTTCCACATGGTCATATTTGCATTCTCTGAAACGCCCCCCAGGTTCAGCCCAAATGCTGGTCTCCCACATAACCTTTGCTGACCCACCCCCTTTCCCACAGTGCCTGGAGGACTGGCCATTGAAAGGGCTTGTCTCACACAACTGTCCTCTCCACCCCTTCCCTGAGGGGGACCACCAGCCTCTGGGGTTAGCTCTTCCCTGGACGTTTCTGGGGACAGACGGCTCACTCCATCCTGAGCCACAGCCCCATCACCTGAGGACTCTGGCACGCTCTCGTGCTGAGCCGAAGCCTGCCGCCCAGAGCTCACCTGCTCTGGTGCCGCGCGGGGACCCGTCCTGGGCTGAGAACCACAGCTGAGCCGAGCCCCATGCTGCATGGCACAAAAGGTCCCCATGACCTGAGGCTCAAGAACCAGGGCTCAGTTCCCCCCAGGTCGCATGGAAGGAAGGCTTTGTCCTGGTTCGTCTGAAGCTGCTCGGACTGAGGGTTCTAACTCAGGGCAGGGGCAGGGCCTGGCCCGTTGCACAGGTGAGAAAACTTCTGCCCGGTGATCCCTCCTCCTCAGGCAACTCGGGGTCTGTTACGAGGCTTCCTCCATGGCCTTCTCATTAGGGTGTCAGCAACTTCTAACTCATTCTAGTGCCTGAAGACCCGGCTGCTCTCAGGTGCCCTGGAGGAGCCCTGCATGCCCTGCTGGCCACCTCCACCAGCACACACAGCACGAGCAGCTGGCCTCCGCCCAAAGAGGGGCAGCGGCTTGCCCACGTGCCCAGAGCAAATCAGAGCCGAGCCCTGGGTTCTGCCCCTTCCCTGCACTGCCCTGCTTCGGCTCTACCAAGCTCCGCCTCCCCTGCATTCCCAGAGCCAGTTTTTGACAACCCCACATGATGGTATTGCATAAACCGTTTTTGAAAAATTCCAGCATATAGAAGAACGTGGAATGAAAAGTGAAAGCTTCTCCTCTCACCCATCTTCAATCTCTTTTCCAGAAGTAACTGCTTTTAACTACATGGTGACCGTCCTTCCAGACCTTTGTCTACAACTTACATATCTTATACGAATTTTCCCAGAAAAACGGGCCATACTTTACATGTGTATAGCAACTCACTTTTTCTCACACACATCTTTCCATGTCAACACATAAGAGAGTCAGCTTTTTTTTTAAACATCTGCCTCACGTTGTATAATGTAGGATTAATTTCCATATCCCTGTTCCCGATTTACTGTTTCTTTTGCGGTCGGACATTTAAGCTGCTACCAGTTTCACAGTAATTCTAACAAGGCCATGGAGACCATGGTTGTGTTAATGTCCCGTGGCCTTGCGCTTCCCGTTTCAGTCTGATAAACTCCTGCCAGGGGGAGGGCTGGGTTCATTTTGACCTATCTACCAGATTCCTGTAAAAAGCTGTGCTAACTGACATGGCTATCAGCAGTGCTTGAACTTGCCCTTCCCCTCCACGATGCTGCAGAAAATAGCCAGGCCACTCCTGCAGCAAGGCTACCACAGGGATGCATCTCTTCCCTGTCCTGCCCCTCCTCCATTTCCAGCCACCCTGCCCGTCCCCTCCTCTCCCTCCGGCTCGCTGGACTCTGTTGTTTGGGTATCAAGGCCAAAGGCATGTTTTCAGGGATGAGAAGGGGAGCCAGAGACTGAAACAATGGGAACCCACCTCCATGAATATTCCCTCCACCTTGACATTCCTCAGCCCACGTTTCTGTGCTTCTTCGGCCTCCACCCACACTTGTACCACTTCCTCCACCTGCACACACCCTTTCTCTCACCTGCAGGTTTATCCGCAGGCAGAGGGGGTAAGGCCATGGGATCCTTACAGAAAAATCTGTCACTCACATGGGCGAGGCACAGGACCTTTGGGCCAGTGGCATTCACACATAGGTCAGAGATGGTCCCCAGGTTTCTTAAAAAAAAAAAAAAAAAAGATTTTTAGAAATGGATGAATGTACAAAAGTTTAAAAAAATCGGGGCGCCTGGGTGGCTTAGTCGGTTGAGCGTCTGACTTTCGCTTAGGTCGTGATCTCGCGGTTCGTGGATTTGGGCCCCGCGTTGGGCTCTGTGCTGACTGCCAGCTCAGAGCCTGGAGCCTGTTTCAGTCTGTGACTTCCTCTCTCTCTGACCCTCCCCTGCCCACGCTGTCTCTCTCTCTCTCTCCTAGAAATAAATTAAAAAAATAAATAAATAAATCAAATAGGACGGGTGCCTGGGTGGTGCAGTCGTTAAACATCTGTCTTTGGCTCAGGTCATGATCTCAAGGTTCTTAAGTTCAAGTCCCACATCAGGTGAGCACGGGCCCTGCTTTGGGTGAGCCCCACTTCTCTCTCTCTGCCCCTCACTCACTTGCACCTTTCTCTCCCTCGCTCCTCCTCCATCCCCCAAAATCAAATAGGACTATGAGGTGGATAATGAAAAAGGTCAGGTCCTTCCCACTCCTCAACTTTTTTTTAAAAATATTTTTATTTATTTCTAGGAGAGAGAGAGAGACACAGCATGAGCAAGGGAGGGTCAGAGAGAGAGGGAGACACAGACTCTGAAACAGGCTCCAGGCTCTGAGCTGGCAGTCAGCACAGAGTCCGACGCGGGGCCCGAACCCACGAACCGCGAGATCACGACCTAAGCGAAAGTCGGACGCTTAACCGACTAAGCCACCCAGGCACCCCACTCCTCAACTTTTTAAAAAGCTGCTTCCTTTGGTACTGATCCCCACGTGTCTAAATAGCATGATCATCCTGCTAGCCCTCCCTCTTGGGATTTTAAACGTTATTACGTGGATTCCTTTCTACTATGGAACATGAACCTTTAGATCTCACCCATCCAAACTCACACTTCTGCTTTTCCTAAATTTAATTATACTGCCTCCTTTGATGGTTTGAAATATCGAACACACACACACACTTCTCTCTTAAACTCTGATAGAGCTAAAATCTCCTTTTAACACAAAAATATGGCAGTTTTGATTCATTTGTTGGTTTTGTTTTCATTCTTCCTGGAGCTTTTCATTCTTCTCTTCTCACCTGGACACTTGCTCAGTTGTCAACCTGGCATTCCTTCCCATCACTCTGGACATTCCCTTTGTCTCTCTCCTTGTTGGATGTCCTGCTTCATGGACCCTATGTTTTCATTCTTCCTTTCTTTCTTCTTTCCTTCCTCCCTTCCTTTCTCTTTTTTTCTTTCTCTTCCTTCCTTTTTCTTTTTTCCTTTCTTTCCTTCCTTCCTTCCTTTCTCCTTCATTTCTTTTTTTCTGCTTTCTTTTCCAATTTTGAAATTGTGGGTAAATCTATATAACAAAATTTGCCACCTCAACCATCTTTAAGTGGATAGCTCAGTGACATTAGGTAAATTCACACTGCTGTGTAACCATCATCTATATCTATTTACAAGACTTTGCCATCACCTCAAAGAGAAACTCTGTGTCCAGCAAGCAATAACTGTCCATCCCCCTTCACCCCAGCCCCTGGTAACCTCCAATAACTGCCAGTCTACTTTCTGTCTCTGTGAACATGCCTATTCTAGATATTTCTTGTAAGTGGAATCATGCAGTATTTGTCCTTTTGTGCCTGACTTATTCCACTTAGCATCATATTTTCAAGATTCCTCCATGCTGTTTAATCCTTTTTAAAAAATGTTTATTTATTTGAGGGGGGGGAGGGGCAGAGAGAGTGGGAGAGAGAGAGTCCCAGGCAGGCTGCCAGCATAAAGCCTGATGTGGGGCTCAATCTCATGAACTGTGAGATCATGACCTGAGCCGAGACCAAGAGTCAGACGCTTAACCTATTGAGCCACCTAGGTGCCTCTGGGTGTAATCCTTCTTTATGGTTGGGTAATACTCTGTTGTAGGGATGTCTACCCATCCATCTATCAATGGACACTTGGGTCCTTTCCACCTCTTGGCTCTTGTGAACAATGCTGCAGTGAACACTGGCACACAAGTTCTCGTTTCGGATCTTTCAGGTGCATACTCAGGAATGGAATTTCTCAGTAACCTGTTTCCCACAGTGGCTGCACCATTTTACATTCCAGCCAGTGGTTCTCCACCCTTGCCAACAATGATTCTTTTCCTTTTTTATGCTGACAGCCATCCTGTTGGGTACGAAGTGGCAGCTCATTATGGCTTTGATTGGCATTTCTCTAACGACAAATGATGTGGAGCATCTTTTCATGTGTTTGTTAGCCATTACGTCTTCTCTGGAGAGATGTCTAGGCAAGCCCTCTGCCCATTTTTGATTTGGGTTATTTGTCATTATGTTTTAGGAGTTCTCTGTATGTCCCGGATATTGAACTCTTGTCAGATAGACACTTTGCAAGTATTTCCTGCCATTCTATAGATTGTCTTTCACTTTCTTGATGAAGATCTTTGATGCACCAAAATCTTTAATTTTAATGAACTTCACTGGTCTGTTTCCTCTTTTGTTGCTTGTGCAGTTGGTGTTACATCTAGAATTCATCTTCAATTCTAAAGTTGTAAAGATTTACCTCTATGTTTTATTCTACTTCTACAGTTTTAGCTTTTATATTTAGGTCACTGACCCATTTGGGGTTCATTTTTTAATATGGTATAAGGTAGGCATCTAACCGCATTTTTTCACATGTGGAGATCCAGTTGTCCCAGCACCAGTTGATGAAGAGACTGTTTTTCCCCCATTGAATGGACATTCTTATCAAAAACCAACTGGCCATAGATGTGTGGGTTAGTTTTTGGACTTTCAGTTCTATTCCATTGGTCTTTATGTCTGTCCTTATGCCAGTAGCACGCTGTTTTAATTATATTTGTAGCAAGTTTTGAAATCATTAGATCTGACTCCTCCAACTTTGTTCTTTTTAAAGACTGTTTTGCTTTTGGGGTCCTCTTGCTATTCCATATGGATGTAAGGATCAGCTTATCTATTCTTGCAAAAAAATGCCATTGGCATTTTTGGATAGGTTTTAAATCTATAGGTCACTTTGGGTAGTGTTGACATGTTAACAATATTAAGTCTTCCTACCCATGAACACAGATGTCTTTCCATTTATGTAGGTCTTTTCATATTTCTTTCAGCAATGGTTTTGTAGCTTTTAGTGTATAAGTCTTTCACCTCCTTTTTAAAATTTATTCATAGGTATTTCATTATTTTATTTTATTTTTTAATTTTTTTAATGTTTTTTTATTTCTAGGGGAGAGAGAGAGAGAGAGACAGCGTGAGCAGGGGAGGGACAGAGAGAGAGGGAGTCACAGACTGAAACAGGCTCCAGGCTCTGAGCTGGCAGTCAGCACAGAGCCCGACGCGGGGCTCGAACCCACGAACCGCAAGATCATGACCTGAGTGAAAGTCGGACGCTTAACCTACTAAGCCACCCGGGCGCCCCAGGTATTTCATTATTTTAGATGCTGTTGTAAGTAGAATTGCTTTCCTGTTTTCCTTTTGTATTGTTTGTTGGGATATAGAAATACAAGTGATTTTTGGATATGTTAATCTTATACCCTGTGGTTTTGCTTACATTATTAGCTTTGGCAGGTCTCTTGTGGATTTTTTTATATGTAAGATCATGTCATCCATGAATAGAGATTGTTTTACTTATTCCATCCCAATTTGGGTGCCTTTTACTTATTTCTCTTATCTAATTTCTGTCTAGAACTTCCAGTATGAAACTGAAAAGTAGTGGTGAAAGTGGGTTTCCATGTCTTGTCCCAATCTTAGGGAGAAAATCTCTTACCACTGAGTATAATATTAGCTGTGGGGTTTTTTTGTAGATGTCTTTTATCATGTTGAGAGAGTTCCCCCTCTACTCCTAGTTTTTTGTTTCTCTTGTGAAACAGTGTTGGATTTTGGCAAATACCTTTCCTGCATCAAGATGATCATGTTTCCCCCTTCACTCTAGTGATGTGGTGTATGACATAGACTGACTTTATTTTGAACTATCCTTGCATATTTAAAAAAAAATGTTTATTTTGAGAGAAAGAGCGAGAGCATGTGTGCATGAGTGGGGGAGAAGCAGAGAGAGGGAGAGAATCCCAAGCAGGTTCCATGCTGTCAACTCAGAGCCTGACACAGGGCTCAATCTCACAAAGCATGAGATCATGACCTGAGCTGAAATCATGAGTTGGACGCCTAACAGACTGAGCCACCCAGACGCCCCGAACTACCCTTGTATTTTGGGGCTCTTCCTCATTTTGATTTACTCTCTCATTTTTATGAAGCACATCCTCCAGTGGCTTTCTGAGGAAAGGTTCACAGGAGATAAAAGTTTGAACCATTGTATGTTCGAAAATGTTCTTTCTGACTTCACATTTGATTGACAGTTCGGCTGGGTACAGAATTCTAGGGTGGAAATAACCTTCTGTTGGAATTGTGAAAACATCGCTCCATTCTCTTGCTTCCAGCCTTGCTATTGAGAAGTTCAGTGCTATCGATTCATGTTTCTTTGGATGAGACCCGTTTTATTCCTTCTGGAAGCTTTTAAATCCTCTTTGTTCTCATTATTCTGATATTTCACAATAGTGTAGCTTAGTGTCATTCCTTTTACATCCACTGTTTTGGGTGTTAAGTATAACCTTTCAACTTGGTGACTGGCATCTTGCAACTCTGTGAAATTTCCTTATTGTAAAAGGTTTTTTTTTAAATATAATTTCTCTGTTCTCTTTTATTGGCATTCCTATTAGTTGTATGTTGGACCTCCAGCTAGTCCTTTAATATTATTTCCCGTTTTTCATTTGTCTTTTTATTCCACTTTCCGGGTAATATTAACTTTATCTTTCAACCTGCATGTTGAATTATCTCTGCAATCAATTTTAAATTTCCAAAGGTCCTTTCTTATCTCTTAATGTTCCTTTTCCTTTTACAGCAGACATGGGTGGTAGAGGACTAGCTTCTACAAGTGGAAGAATCAACTCTTCTATAATAGGGAGGAAAGAAGTAAGGATGGAAATGGATGGGAGGAGATTGGTAGATGAGCTGGCAGGCAGGTGGAGGTATTCCTCCTGATGACTTTCATTTTCTCTGTGATATAGACGAGGAACACATGTATTGAGACAACAGGGAAGGTAATGGGGCAAGAGGTTTGAAGAGCATGAAAGGGGAAATCAAAGATAGCCCCCACAAAAAAACATGTGTTTCCTGGGCAGCCCTGAGGGTCTACACCAAAGCCAGAGACCATCAGTCAACCATGGCACCAATCCTTACTCAGATAAGCTCCCGGGACAGGTGTGGAGAAGATGGGCTTTGGACAGTTCCATGGTTGGTATTCTAGCTAAGTAGTCTGGAAGAGCAGCAGGGCAAAGAAATTAAGGATACTGACAAGAAAGGGATTGATGTGATCGAACAGGGCATTTCTGCCCCTTTCCCATCTGCTCACAGTCTCTGGGAAACTTGAGTCTAACCATTCAGCTTGACATTTCCCTACCTGACAGTTCAATGTTATTTTAAAAACTGGAGGCTTCATTGAATTTTCTGCCCTTGACCATTTTTAAACTGTCAAGGATCAGGCCCTTTCCACACTATTCTTTGGGGGTTCCCATTGTTTATATTTCTCAGTATAGACAGGTATATCCATTTATCTTTATCCTTCGTTTCTTATCTTTAAAATAGAATAAGGATGCCTAACAACAAAGAGAATGCTTTATTCTCTTCAGTGATGGCACTATTGATATATATTTCATGTTTTCTGGATGTTTTACCATGAAAATAGGAACAGACTCTGACTACATATCATCCCGATGTTCCAAGTTTATTTATGTTGTTTCAATACACTGACAAGACACCACAGCTTTAACTTTTTCTCTCTCAAGAGTCACTTTATCTTAAACCAGAGTATTCTCTTAAAGAACACACATGCACGCGCGCGCGCACACACACACACACACACACGGCAAATACAAAAACAATTCCACCAAAGTGCATGTGAATGAAAGTGCAAACAGGCTTCATTTTCAAACTCTGGGATCATTCTCTGCTTCAGAAATTAAACAGAAAGGCCCTCAGTGCCCTAAGCCAGGCCTGGGCAAGGGCTGGGAGCGGCTGCCAGGGCCAAAGTGTAAGCGGTGTCTGCTGCTGGAGAGAAGGGCAGAGGCACATGGCATGGGCACTGGCGCCAAACCCCTCCCATCACTGGGCACCCAGGTCAAGGTGCGATGATCTCATCCGGGGACAGGATGGGGTGAAGGGGCAGTAGGGCAGATTTCTTTCTCTCTTTTAATGTTTTTTTTTTTCCCAAAGAGTTTGACGTTGGTGCAGAAAGTGCTGAAATTTCAAAGTTCAGAACCTGGGGGCCCTTTTCTCAAGGACCTCAGTCCACCTTGCCCTTCCTGTGGGCAAGCACTAGAAGTGTGGTTGGTAGATCCACGTGGCAAGTTGTCCGAGCCCCACTCCCCGGGACAGGTGAGGTTCTGCAGCACAGCTGTGCACACTTCTGCCCTCTCCTCACACCACAAAGCCAGTGAGCATCTCTCCCCAGTTTCAAAGAGGAGCAGACAAAGCCAAGGGACTGGTGAGTTTTGCCACCACCCAAGCAACCAAGTCAGAGAGGCTCAGACTTGCCCTTCTTTACTCTTGGCCAAGGGGGCAACGCGACCTCTGTAAACTCAAGCATCAGCCAGAGGCAGGGACTGCCCACTTTCCTCCCAAGATGCCTGTGCTCAGAGCTGCCTCTCGGGGGTCGAAGGGAAGAACCTCTGAAGCCAGACGGGAGTTTAGCTGGGTGGCCGCAAGGCTACCCCGGCAAAGCTGTGTGAGCCCACATAAGAGACAGTCCACTACTGGACTGCGGCAGGAAATCCACAGAACTTTGAGTGCCCCACTTCAGTGGGAAAGATAAAGCTTCATATTTTAACAATAATAGCCCTTGACACTTCCCCAACATCGAGCCTCATAGCTGCACCTGTCGAACACTCCCAAGTGTGCCCTAGGTGCACACATACCACATGACTGAGGGAAGCGGCCTGGCTCTGTACCCTGCGGGCCCATTTCAGCACCTGGGGCCACAGGAGCCTGGCGGTTGCTCCTCACCTCTGTGTAGGGACAGCTCCTGCTGGGCACTCTGCCTTGGCCCCACCCCGGCTGGTTTGGCAGTGGCTCAGTGGAGGGCAGGCCCCTACTTGGACGGAAAGATCTAAGTCCCAGAGCCCCCAGCAGGCACCTGGCTGGCAGTGCAGGACAGACAGATGGTGGTACGAAAGGCTTATGGGCCACAGAGAATTCAAAGATAGAGGAATTCACCTTCCCAAAGCCCAAGTGCAAGTGGGCTTTGTAAGACTCCACGAAAGCAAGACATTTAAGGGAAAGGCTGAATGTGATGTCGTGAGGTATGTGTGCTAGACAGAGCAGCACATTCCCACAGCCACAGGCCTGGCAGGTGTGGGGCCCTTACCCCACGGGCAGTGCCTTGGCTGAGATGCGTGGCTGCAGGGAAGGATGCCAGGCCCAGCTTTGGGGACCATCATGCCTGCCGGAGCTGCCCCTCTGGCCAAAGACCCGAGATTGTCTGATATACCCTTGAACTCCTCTTCCCCACACCTGATAGAGGAAGAGTATACGGGGAACATTCATGGAGCCTTGACCTTTCCTGCAGAGGTAAAACAGGCTCTAACCACCTATTCTGCCGGAAACAGGACCTGCTGTGGACCACTAAAATGCTAGCTGATCCAGAACTGGGCATGCTTACGAATGCATCTTGGCTTGGAATCCCCCATTTGTGGGTAAAAGGGAGAAAGGCATCCAGAGACTCCCAGTGGGCCTATGAAAACGTGTTTCTGAGGCTCACCCATCGAGGAGGGAAGAGCCAGAGGGTCTGGGTGGGCATTGCCCAGGCCCCAGCCGGAAACCAGACAGCAGAGCGAATATGTGTGTGGCAGGGTCACTTCTTGGCAGGAGCCAAGAACAGAAAAGCACGGAGAGATGCTGAAGAGAAATGAGCCTCTGACGGGAGGCCTCCCATTTTACCAGATTGTCCTTAACTGCTGAGAAAGACCCTTTGGCGACAAAACAAGTCAGCTGGAGATGTGGGGCTGCCACAGGCAGGGCACCTCCAGTCTGCTCCACTGGTAATGCTCCTCCAGCCCAGTCACACCTTCCCTGGTGTGCCTGGTGGCAGATGAGCCCCAGGACGCGGGGGCCAGGACTCCAAGGGCTCCTCTGCTTCCACATACCTTGTAGGAAGCAGCCCCAGAGAGAAGGAGGACCCCTGGTAAGATGTAGAGGGTGTTGGGGGCACAGGGGGGGATATGAGGAATTCAGGTCAGGAAGGAAGCATCAGCTGCGGAGGGAGGCCCAGCTCAGGCTGGAGGAGAGCCCAGCCCTGAGCCACTCACTTTAAGGTGTCATCGGCGTTTTTGAACATGAGAATGGCGTTATAGATCTTCAAGGCTGGGCCCAGCTTGACGCTCATGATCTTCACAATGTCCGCCTGTGTCAGCAAAAGGAAGGCCTCGCCGTCAATCATCTGAGGGGTTGGGGGAGGGAGGTGGAAGGAAAGTGGGGAGAAGGTGGAGAGGGCCGTGGGGAAGGCAAGGCGTGAAGGGGAGGTGGGGCATCCGTGGGGAGTGGGGAGGAGAGAAAGAGAATAGGGAGTAAAGGATATATGGGAGGAGGGACGGAGGACAGAGACGGGAAGAGGAAGGCAAAGGAGAAAGGAGAAGGGAGGGAGAAAGGAAAAAAGGAAGACAGCAATGGGGACAGAGAAGGAAAGAGAGATATCCACTGGTTTCCCCATGCTCGCACACACACTCTTTTTCTTTCTGCTGACTGGTCTGATTTCAATGTGTGTTTGCATAATATCTTCTCAGTCCTCACTGACAGTGGCCTCAAAACACCAGCTGTTGCGGTCCCCCCATAACTCCACTGGGGCTGAGAGTGAACAGGCAGACTCTGTGGGTGCGTCTGGGTGATGCAGCATGAGGTACATGATATCACCTATGAGCCCTTATTCTTAAGAGGGGGGTTGGGGGGCAGGGAGGAGGGATGGGTGATTTAATCTGAATCTGGCAGACTTTCCTTAAGATCATCAGTGCTGACCGCCGGACTGGACAGTCTGACTACCCGTTAAGACCACCTGTCTGCTTTGCTCTAGTTTCTCACTCATGAAATGCCCCCTCTAATGACGGGTCTGTGTCCCGGCTGGAGAGAATCTTGACCCGTGTGTCTGAATGCATCAGTCCAGCCAGACAAAGTCCACTCCCTGGAGCCTGCTCCTTCTTGGGGAAGTCGATGCCGTGGAGCAGATCCTGGAAAAGATCATCCTCAGCCCTCACAAAGGCCCTGCTCCCCACTGAGCCTCCATTTGCTGCTGGCAGCCCACCCTTCCGCCCCTTAGGCCATCCTTTTGTATCACAGACCACGTTGAACTGCGAGAGGAGACGGGGTAGGTGCTCTGGGGAGGGTGTCAGGGGGAGGCGGCTGGAGGCCCTCCGGCGTGGTTCTGTGGCTGGCTGGACGCATGCACTCAGAGAGCACTTATGACTCTTGTCACCAAAGGAAGACCTCTAAAGGGTACCACATGGTTCTATTTCATGAAACACGTGTGGTGAAGGTGTGGCTTAAAACACAGAAGGCTTAGTTATCAAACGACAAGCTGTCTGAGACTGGAAAGGCTCATTAATATCAGAGATGACAGAATCAAGATTTAAAACAATGAGACTATGAAACCAACAAAATAACATTTAATAGGGATAAATGTAAAGTTTTACATTGGGTTAATTAAAAAAAAAACAACACACAAACCCAGTGGTACAAGTAACAAAGTGGAAGATGTGGTTAGACTATAATGGATAATTGATATAAAAGGCACTTGGGGACTTTCATGACCTCCAAACTGGTCTGATGTGGCTGTAATAAAGCTCATGCAAACTTAAATTTTGCTAAAAAAAATCATAGGGTTTATATCAGGGGAAGAGAAAACAACCCAAATATCCATTAACAGAACTGTGGACTATTCATAAAAAGGAGCCCCACTCAGCAATACAAATGAACAAACTACCAGATACACAAGAACATGGATGAACCTTGAAAACGTTACACTGAGTGAAAAGAGACAAGACACCAAAGAATAGGAGCTGGGCCCATTTATATGAAGTTCAAGAACAGGTAAAACTAACTGATGGTGCTAGAGATTAAAACAGCGGTTGCCCATGAGGGCAGGGGCTCACAAAGGGGCCAAGAAAGAGCGTTCTGGTATGATGGAAATGTTTTACGTCTTGACTGAAGCACTGGGTTCCAGGTGTACACATTTCACAAAACTTGTGGAACTGTACTTTTAAGATGTGTGCATTTCGTTCCATGTACGTTTTTATCGCCATTAAAAAAAATCTGAGTGGAGGTGATAACTGGGAGGCTGTGCAGGTGTCGGGGCTGGGGGTGTATGGGAAATCTCTGTACCTTCCTCTCAAGTCTGCTGTGACCCTAAAACTGCTCTATAAACTCCTTTTAAATACAAACCCAAAAAACGTCTAGGGAGGGAGGACACAACCGGCGTGTTCTGTGATGGTGAGAAGGCGTCTGAAACCGGGCTACAGCTGCGGACACACGTTACAGTAAGATCACCAGCCCACAAGGCAAGCAGCCCACGTGGGGAGGAGGTGGGGGCCCCACCATGCAAGGGTCCTATGAAGAAATGGCTGGCTGTGTTGGGTCTGGATAAAGAGATTCTTCTAGGGGAAGAGGAGCACACTTCCTTCTTCTGGGCACCTGACCTGGAGGGGCTGAGACTACAGGTTTCTAGGTGAAGGGGGATGCATAGATTCTTTGGAAAGAAGACCTAAGCAAACTCCAAGGCCCCTTCCGGGTTTTCAGACTGTGTAAATTAGGAGAGTCACAGTAAAGTTCTTTACTCGAAGACAACTATTAAAAATCAGAACCACTACTGAGCCCCCACTGCATCAGGCATTCTTGCATAGTGGTATGATTTCTGTACTACGCTACAGCACGCTGGTGATACAGCTGCACTAGACCGTCTGGTACAGTGATCCATTCACCATGTCCAATGCTCACAATGATCCTGCACGGTTGTCATCGTCATACCCCTTATACCCGCTTTCTCTCCATCTTATAGACAGGAAGATGTGACTCAGAGACAATAAAGAGCTCAAACTAGCAGAACTGGGGTTCACGTCCACACTGCCTGTAAAGCTGGAGTTCTTTTATGCACAATTCACGGCTTCTTATCCTTGGGAAGCTTCTGGGTCTCGGTTTTAAGTATGTGTTAGGACACTTGCAGTAAAAGGCAACACCTGTGCTATTCAAGACACACTTTAACTTGCTGTCCCCTTGTGAAGCTAGGTTTAGAAAACAAGCTGGGCAGAGAGCAGAGGGGAGTGAATGGGGCCCTGTCTCCAGGAGCCATTTTCCTTCCTGAGGATGATCTGAACACAGAGGGTTTGCAAGCTGGGCCACGGTCCAGACCACGTTTTTCCCAGAGACGTGGGTCACTGTGACCAGTCTCCGGCAGGTGGGATGACAGAGGGCCCTCCCTAGCAGAGGGGACGGCGTGGTGAGGCCACCTGCTCCCTGCAGTCTCACCCAGAGACCCTTCTGTCCCCACTCTGCACTTGCACCTCACCTCACCTCATCTTTGAAGAGTCGTGCCTGGTCCTCACAGCCAGTCAGGGTCTGAACGAAGCTGAAGACCTTGGAAACCAAAGAAGACGCATTGCCAAGGAGACGGGGACTTGGGGGTGTAGGGGAGAGGGGGGCCCAGGTGGACTTGGTGTTCTCTGGGCTTTGACAGTGTTGCTTTTTCTTGTCAACCCAAGAGGATCCTTGTATCTCTGGTGCTGGGTGAGCGAGGGAGGGCCCAGGTGAAGCCTGTCTCTCCTGCTGGACCCCACGCGAGCTAGCAGCATGCCCCTCTCCCCACCCACTAGGGCAGGCCTGCTGGCCCACGTCTCAGTCCCTGCCGGGCACCAGGAGGGGCTGTGGATGGGAGGGGGGAGCAGGAAGGGGTGTCAGGTGCAGTGCCTGCCTCTGCCTGACCAGGGCCTTCCCCGAGCCCTCCCGTCAGGGTGTGGTGTGGTGAGAGGGCCAAGCAGGGGAGAGGAATGGGGAGGGTCCTCGCTCTCACCTCATCAATGGTCCACTTGGCCACCGTTGAGGCCGAGATGCCTGCCACCCCCGGCAGGAGCTTGCAGTGCTGCTCCCAGCACACGGACAGTGAGCGGTCAGGGCGGGCCGACAGGGCTGATGTGAAGAGGGACTGGTGCGTGGCGTCGGGAGCTAGTGCTGAAGGCAGAGGCAGAGGCTGGCGCTGAGGACTCAGCTGGTCCCTTGGGCCTGCTCCTACCCATGCCCCTCGGGGGGACCAGGGCCTCCTACCCATGCCCCTTGGGGGGACCAGGGCCTCCTACCCATGCCCCTTGGGGGGACCAGGGCCTCCTACCCATGCCCCTTGGGGGGACCAGGGCCTCCTACCCATGCCCCTTGGGGGGACCAGGGCCTCCTCTAAGAGTCTTGCAGAGCCGAGAGGGAGATGTGACTCCTCGTCCACCGCCCGGTTCCTCCTGAAGTGAGCGCCTCACTGTACAGACTCTCTGAGCCGGCTGTTAGGAATGACCCAGCTCCATCTCTGAAGCTGCAGCAACCGGGGCCCCCACAAGGGGGTGCTGTAGCATCCCTGACTGTTCTCTAGATACCTTGTACCAGGATGGCCTCCGAGATCCCAGCGGCTCAGCCCTAACAGCAGAAGCCTGTCCTGTTTGCCTTCCTTTTCCTGCCCTGACTCTGGCAGAGTCAGGGCGATTCTGTGTGAGAACCCAGCCCGCAAGCGTCCACCACTGCTTCCAGCTCCATTCCTCTCCCCTACCCGCTCCCTAGCCTGTTCTGGCACCTAGAAGGCGATCCCTGACTCCTCGCCAACTCCACGCTGCCTGTCACCCTGCTTCCTGACCTGCTCCGTAGTCCTGGCTCCTGGCCTCCAGCCTCGGCCGCTGTACGATCTCATGAGTGACGCTGCTCTGCTTGGCCTCATCCTTAGCCAGGCCTGGCCCTCACCTGCCTGGACTTCATCTACCTTTGGCAGCTCTGACACACCTGGCCCCCGCCTACTTACCAGCCTTGACTGGCCTTGGGTCGTGTGGCCACTGTCCCATGGGGCTTGTCCTGCCTCTGTCTACCCACAGTCCAGGAGAGCTGCCTCCCTCTTGTTCACTAGGTGTTAGTCCTAGACACATGGCTGCAGCTCGCCACTGCCCGTCCCCAGGGGCCATCCCCCCGCTCCTCACAGACTGGCCTTCCCTGCCCCTTTGGCCCTTAGCTTCAGCCTTTCACCCTGACTCCTCTGCACCTCCAGTCACTCTCAGAGCCTCTGAGATTCTGTTGCAGAGACTCTTCCTGAAGAACTGGAACAGCTTAAGTCCCTCCCAGAAACTGTGCAATGAGCCAGGAGATCTCTCATGGTCTCTTCTAGCCTAAAACGATGTGCATTCAACTCAAATAAGGCATGATCCCTAGTGTTCCTGCTGTGTATCAGGCCCTGTGCTGCATTAAAACAAAATGTTTTTAATGTTTATTTTCGAGAGAGAGAGACAGAGACAGAGTGTGAGAGGGGGAGGGGCAGAGAGAGAGGGAGACACGGAATCTAAAGCAGGCTGCAGGCTCTGAGCTGTCAGCACAGAGTCTGATGTGGGGCTCGAACCCATAAACCGCAAGATCATGACCTGAGTTGAAGTTGGACGCTTAACTGACTGAGCCACCCAGGAGCCCCAGGCCCTCCCTGTGCTGAAGATGTAAGATGAATCTGTCACCCAAAGGAGGGCTTGGTCACCTTGTCCCTCCCTTTGGAGCATGTTATGAGCTTAACCATGTTCCCCCAAAGGCATATGTTGAAGCCCAACCCCTCAGTACTTCTGCACAGGGCTGTGCAGTTAACCCTTGAACAATGTGGGGGTTAGGGGCACCAACACCCCACGCAGTCAAAAATCCATGTGTAACTTTGACTCCCTCGAAACTTTACCACTAATAGCCTACCGTTGACTGGAAGCCTTACTAATAACATAAACAGTCAATTAACATATATTTTGTATGTCATATGTATTATATCCTGTAGTCTTACAATAAATGAAGCCAGAGAAAAGAAAACATCATTCAGAAAATCACAAAAAGCCACATTGACAGGGTTGTGTGCAGCTCAAGTCCCTGCTGCTCAAGGGCCAACTGTATTTGGAGATGGGGGTCTCTGAACAGGTGACTAAGTTAAAACAAGGCTGTTCGGGTGGGCTCTCCTCCAATCTGGGGTCCTCGAACCCACGTAGGGAGACACTGGGAGAACAATGCATGCAGCGCAGACCACGTGAGGACACAGAGAGAGAACGGCCACCTGACGTCTCAGGAGAAGCCAGCCCTGCAGATACCTTGATCTTGGACTTTTAGCCTCCATAAGCGTGAGAAAATGAATTTCTGTTGTTTAAGCTACCAAGTCTGTGGCACTTGGCTGTGGCGCCCAAGTTAAGGCAAAGGAGACGGAGAGGTGGGCGGACATCCGGGTTAGGCGCTTCTGGCCTGTTACGCCAGCAGCACAGAGCAGGAGTGAGCTCTGAGTTTGAATGCCAGCTCTGCCCCTTAAGAGCCGAATGGCTTTGGGCGAGCGGCTTCACCCTCTGAGCCTCTTGTTCCTCTTCTCTCAGAAAAAGAGAATGCCGTCCCCATTACATGTGAGGGTCAGGGACAGTGTATGTACAGCACCTGAAACAGTGCGTGGCCCATAGTAGGTGCTCAGTAAACAATACTAGTAACTACTGTTATTTCAGGTACTTGACGCTTGGAAGTATTGCTCATGTCTTCAAATGGGACTGCGACTCAGAGATATTAAGCAGTTTGCTTAAGGTCGCGCAGCTAGAAAGTGAAAGCCAAGGCCTTCCCAGGAGGCCTAGAATCAAGGGGAACAGGGCTGGGGGCATACTCCTGCCACACAGTGGAGAACCAGAGGCCCAAAGAAGCTCACAGTCCCTCCTGCAGACCCACAGCAAGGCCACAGGAGAAGTGGGACTGGAACCCGTGGACACTCCTGTGTTCCTGCCACTGCTCTATGCTCTGCCAGTGCCTGAGAGGAGGAGGTGGCCTCCCTTCCAGCTGTCTCCTCTAGGTCCCCCTGGTGACTCATCCCACCAGTTGCTAAGCACTCACTGTGCTTAGTGAAGGCATAGTAGATGACCCAGGACTTACTCGGGAAATCTTCTTGAGGGATCTTCCGATACTTCGGAGGGCGTCCAATCCTGGAGAGAGAGGGACCGGGTCCGTGGCAGGGAATCAGTGCCCGGCCCGGCCCGAGAGGACCCTAGGCCCTGCACCCTTGCCCTCCGCACCGGCCATGATGGCGAGGCTTCTTCCTTAGGGAGAAGCCTGAGAGGTTCCTCTTACGGGCCGAGGCCTCCGTGTCGGACAGCTCCGCCTTCAGTCGACTCTGGTTCCTCTCAGCCAGTGGGCAGCCTGAGAGGCAATGGTGAGCTGTGAACTTGCCTGTGACGTGGCCAGAACCATCGCAACCAGGAGTGGGGCACTTCCTGGGGAAGCGGAAGAAGGTGGCATAAGTTGGGCTGAATCTGCTTGTTTCCACGGAGTCCTTCCCTACTCCAGCCCCACTGGGAGAGGCCTGGAGAACCCTGATTGGCTGCACACAGTAGGTGTAAAAGAGCCCCTATCTGAACAAGGCCTGAGGGTCTCTTAGCAGGAGCCCTTCACTCACCGGTGGTGAAAGTTGTACTTGGAGGTCCTAGTGTGAGGCAGGCTCCGACAACTGAGAGGAGGACAGCCCCCAGGGGAGGCAGAGGTGGGTTCTCTGGGTCCTGGGGCAGCAGGAAGAAAAGAGTCAGCACAGCGTCCTTGGTGGGGGTGTGAGATGGGAGGAGGGACGGCAGGGAAGGAACAGTTTCTATGGGGAAGGTTAGCACTAGGAGCGAGTTCCCCCACTACAGGGGCCCTAGACTGTGGCATCATTTCCTACTCTTGGGCATCTGCCCCCTTTCGAGAATGAGGGCTTGGCTCTCGTACATTCTGTTGAAATCTCAGGCCATGCTCTGCCCCTGAGAGAAGGAAAACCCTCTGGGAGAAGATCAACTCAGAGCTGGTGTGGGCACAACTGTACCTTAGAAGCTGCATCAGGCAGGTTCCTATTATTCTGTTTTGTTCCCTGTTTCACTCTCAAGGCGTTGGTAACTTTCTTTGGGCCCTACTCAGGTTTGGAGAATAACTGAGAAGGATCAATACCCGACGTGACTTGGAGCCGAGGAGTCCAATGACCTGACCTCCAACCCCTCTTGCAGAGACCAGGATTTTATTTAAAGAAACCCGGTTTCCTCGGCAAACATAATGTCTGCTCCATGTGGCTCTGGTGGATGCTGAGATAACTCCCTGGGTGCATAACTCCCTCCTAGGCACAGGCTCCCAAGTGAGCTCGGCCCTGCACATCTCAGTACCCTAAACCCAACAACTGTGCAGCGTGGCAGAGACCACTGAGGCAGGGGGTGTGGGATTCCAGAGCTCACTGTGGGCACTAGGACCCACGTGTGCATGGTCAGAACCCCCGGGCGAGCTGCAGGGGTGGGGGGGAACTGTCAGAGCTTGCAGGTTGAGGCGGACATCAGCAGGAGAGGGTCAGAGTGTCTGAAGGGTACACACGGAGAGGGGGCTGCAGAGGATGCCCCGTCTTGGAGCACCAGCCCGCGGGGTGGATGTCTGGATGGTCAGCATCAATCCAGAAGTCATAGGCGTGACTCCAGCCATCAAAGTGGAGCTGGGGAGGAAAGGCCCTTGGAGGTCAGGTGTTCCTCGTGGAGCCCAGCTCAGCCAGGAGGACCTCCAGGCTCCAGGAGGCTCTCCCCATCCCTGGGGCCTGTCAGAAGCAAGATCCTGGATTGGAAGAACCAAGGCGCCAACCTCACAAAAATCCACCTCTACCACCACACTTTCCAAGGGCTTTACTCATTAACTTACTGGCACTTATGAGCTCAGAGAGGGGAAATGACTTGCCCAAGCCCACAAAGGTTAAGTCACAGATGAGGCTTGAGTGAGACCCCAGATCTTTGACCTTGAATGTAGAGCTCTCTTCCCACAACCTGCAGCCTCCCTGATGTCTGATTCATGCCATGCCCTTGATCTCTGACCAGTCTACAGAATTCCTGCCCAAACAGCCTGTGCATTCCCCAGCCTGAGGGGCCCAGAGCCACCTTGATCCGATGGTCCTCCACGTCCTCCACGCTGGCCACACGGATCAGGGCTGGGTTCCTGCGGTCCACGGCCTCCAGCTTCATGTTGACCAGGAAGTTGTGTGGGGGTCGCTGCAGGGGGACAGCAGTCTTCAGGCCAAGGCCTAGCTCGGGAGAGCTGAGGCCCCAAGAAAGGAGCCCAAGTGCTGTGACCTAGAAACAGTGGCCTTCCGAAGGCGGAGCACTCCACTTGGCCTCCATTCCATGTGGCTGGCCGAGTGCTCCGTGCCTTCCCAGAGGTCAGCTCTGGGGGCAGAGAAAGCGGACTCACCGCCTTGAAGGCCCAGGTGGGCACAGCAGAGGCCCCAGTTTCTTCCAGATATTTCTCCCAACAGAAGCTGTCAGGGTCTGGGTAGTCTGGAGGAGAGGATGAGAACAATGTCTAGGCACATGAGGGAAGTTCTCTCCTCAAACAGGACCAGGAGAATGGAAGGGGTACAATCCCGCCCGCCCCCCACACCACCAGGGCCAGCTGCTGGCGGGGGCTCCTGAGGCAGAGGGAGCCAGGACCAAGCATGTCGCCACCCCACAGTTAACAGAGAACGCTGAGTCCCCACTCCCCCTTGGTGCTGCTGCTCCAGCTCAAGCCCCAGCCTGTCTGAACCTCTCTGTGTGTGGACCAGCATAATACCCTGAAAGGAAAGGACACATTCTCTTTGCTCTAGACTCCTGCTCCCTTGCTGAGAGGGGTCGTCTTAACTTTCTTCCTTTAAACCTCAACAGAGTCAGGGGTTGACAGATCTCTCCTAAAATCAAAGGTTTCTCAGCTCCCAGGCAAAGAAGATGAGGCTGCAGGACACATCTGTCCTCTCGCCCAGACCCTAAAGACCCAGCTAGTGAGGTACTGGTAAGGGACTGGGGGGAGGGCGGTGGGGCCAGGCCCAGGAAGGGGCATTTGCTCAGGCTGTGGGGTCACCTTGTGGAGGGGTGAGGGGCTTTCCTTGCTTCTGGCACCAGCCCACCGGGTGGATGTAGGGGCTGCTGGGATCACACCTGAAACCAAGAATACTTCACTGACCCAAGTGACACTTTGAGGCCTAGGACAGCACGGCGCCAGTGCCCACCCTCATTCTACTGTTTAGTAAGAGCAACACAGATGGCTGATGACGTCACAAAACTGCAGCATTAACCACAAACTCTACGACTACCAACCGTCTAAGGGAAAACCATGAATCACAGGTTTGCTCATCCTAACCTTGGCATTTTTAGAGGAAACATTTAATTTTGCATTGTATTTCTGATGATACAGATCAAAGCCACACAGGACAGTCCGTGATGCCCCGGAGCAAATATCAATGTCAGGACCAGGTAGGGGCTACATGGTGCCTGAGGTCTGAAAGTACTGCCTCCCGCCCCTGCCATCCCCTCACCCCCCCGCCAAGTCTGGGCCCTTCCACTACCAGTAGTCGTAAGTGTCATCCCAGTTGTCAAAGTGCACCAGGAAGCGGCTGTCTACCACGTCGGTCACGCTGGCCACACAGACTAGGGATGGGTTCATGCGGTCAACAGCTTCCAGCTTCATGCCCACCTGGAAGCCCAGGGGTGGGGGACTCTGTGGGCAAGAAGAGGGGCTGCTACGCCAGGCCCAGAACCCACTGGCAAAGGAAGCAATAGGTTCTCTAGGAGTTATGTCAGCACAGAGCCCGATGCGAACTCACAAACTGTGAAATTATGACCTGTCAAGACTAAACAGGAGAGCCGTGGTGTTGGTCAAAAGGAAGGAAAAAGCAAGCTCCCAGAACCGAGGCTTGGACCTTATCCCCAGGGCATGCAGAGCAAACCAAAGCAAGAAATCCAGTGCCCAGGCTGAGATGGTGGGTGCCTGGAGCACAGCACTTCTGTAGTAGGAAGGAGGGTCCTACTGGGTGGGCCCCATACCTGGCCTCCCTCTCCCCGTCGGTCTGCCCAGAGCGCCCTTCCCATTTGGTGTGAGCTGAGAGCACTGGCACACAAGCTCTCTTCTGCTGGGATTCTGTCCCAAAGGGTGGGAATCTGCTCTCGCTCAGGGGGCACTCACGTGGGTCTGGCTCACAAACAGGTGCTTGGGGGCGGCCTGGGCTCTTGTGCTGCGCAGGTACTGGCTCCAGCTGAACTCCTCCTCCTTGTAACCTAGGCCCCTCAGGGAGGGGAAGAACAGAGCGCCGTGCAGACAGAGGCTGGGCCGCCGTGAGTAAGCCCGCACTGAAGCAGCAGAATCAGCAAAGTCCAAGGACCACCCACCCCTCAAGAACCTGCCCAGGGAGACCCTGCTGAGGTGGGACATGACCCGGGTGGACACTCCAAGGGCAAGAGCAAGGCAGAAGCCCTGGGGCCTAGTCACAGCAGGATGGGATTAAGAGAGGCTAGTGGTGGAACGGGGAACAGGGAAGGGGGTCCTGCGGGGAAGAATGGATGGGCCTGAGGGCTCACTGCCTCACTGTGACCAACCTGGCTAGGCTTTACCTTTGGGGGGCTGCAGCTTGTGGCCAGTCTTCTCAAACCAGCCAGCGGGGTGAATGTCAGGGGAGTTGGCATTGATCCAGAAGTCATGGCACTCAGAATACCCATCGAAGTGCAGACGTAGGCGGTAGCCACACACCTAGCCCCATGGAGGGGAATCACAGGGACTCTGAGGCCAGCAGACGCCCACCTCCCTCTCCCTCACTTCTGGCCCAGCCTGGTGGTCTCCAGGGTCTCTTGAATGCGAGCAGGTTCCCCAGCCCACCACTCTTCCCGCATCGGGAACCTTGCCCCACGCTCTCCCATCCTGCCTGCATGGAGGACAGATCACATACTCATGAGCCCTGAGTCTGCGTGTGAGACAGGCAGATTCCAGGACATCCTCCTGCCCTTTGAGCCCTGGACAGAACCGCAAGGGCACTTACCAAGGCTCAGGCCTGTTCAGAGGGCCCCTGATGACCCTTCTGCTACCGTCTCTCACTGCTCCCCCCTCACACTGCTCTGACCTCACTGAGCTGATGGCAGTTCCTTGAACTTGGCTCCCTGTTCTATGCCCAGGACTGTCGCTTCTTCTGCCTGGAACACCTACTAACTCACAATGCATCCCTCAAGGCTTGGCAGGAGGCCTTTCCTCCATGAAGCTCCTCCTGCCCCCTCGGTGCCGCCCTGCTCACATCTGCTGTCCCATGTGGTAAGTTGCTGATGTGTCTATTTGGCTGATTCCCACACAACTGTGGGACTCCCAGAGGACGAGACCATGACTGGACTCATGCCAACACCCCTGCCCTCGAGATCCCTCCTCCTCAGGCTCCCCCAGGACTGCAGGATGCACCATTCAGTAATGTCTCCATGCCCAGTAGTGTGGGTTTTGTTCCTTTCTTAGCTTTTGGTGTGTTCCACCATAACCCCCTAAAGACTGGGTGCTTTCTGAGGGCAGGGCAGTGTCTCCCTCATCCAAGTCAGGCCCTCCATGCCCCAGCAGTCCCCATCAGTCTACCCAGAGAGACATCACCAGAATATGGGAGCAAGCCTCAGCTCACCTCGGCCACAGTGAGGATGAAGTACATGGACGGGTGTTGAGGGTCGATGCCTTCCAACTTCATGCCCAGTCTGAAGCCATTCTTATTATGAGTGACCGCCTGGTACTGTCAATGCACAGATTGGAGAGGACCCAGCCTCCATCCAGCCTTATCCTTGCCTAGTAAGCTTGGGGTGAAGGAACTGCCTTTAGGCCCCATCTGCCTGGTATTACCAAAGGGGTAACTTGTTTGGGAATCTTTAGTGCAGGGATCCAGAGCAGGAAAGACTAACTCCCAAGTCCTCTGAAAAATGTGGGCTAAATCAGGGCTGGATTTAAGGGCTCCCTCTTACCCACGTCATGGGGAGATCAGCATACAGAACTGAGCAGAAGGGACCAGGATTCAAAAGTCCACAGGTGCAGTGACGGATGAGCCTGGGTCCCACCTCTCTACTTCCTCCTATCCTGGGAGCCTCTCAGAGTGAGCCCTTTTCTACTCTGGGACCTTAAACAGCCTCTCCCCCTTCCATTCTTCCAGTCTTTTGAGGGATATCAGACACACAGAACACCAGAAGGTCTGAGTTTGGTGGTGAGTTCTGGACAGGGTATGCAAGCTCTTCCTAGGTAGGAACTATCCGACTCACGTCCTGGAAGAGGCTGACAGGGGCGGTGACAGCCTTCTGCTCCTCCAGGTAGGGCTCCCACGACCAGCTTTCCTTCTTCTCCCCTGATGCTGTAGACAAGAGACAGAAGACTGACCCCTGGACTGTTCCTGATAGATTCCTCATCTGAGTTTCCCCTGACACGCGCGCGCGCGCGCACACACACACACACACACACACACACACACACACACACACACACAACTATCGTCAGGAATCTCCTGGGGAGGGGGAGATAAATTCCCCTATGGGAAATTCAGGTTAGTAATGAGATGCAGACCTGGCCTCCAGGACAGAGAGAAACATCCTTTAAAGACTAGAATAGCTGGCAATGTGTAAGGTAGGCTCACAAGATCAGCCAGAGCTGCCTTTAGCTGAAGGCTACAGACCATGAAAGAGCCTTGCATTTTGCAAAGGCCTGCAGAAATCAATTCATATCCCTTTGGTAAATAGGTCCAGCTTCTTCTAGATACTTCACTGCCTCAATTTTGTCATCTGCGATATGCAGACAACTTCATCTACCACAGGGAGTCGTGTGGAGAAGTACATGAAATGCTGCGAGTAAAAGATCCTCACGAAACACGAAGTGCTGGTCTTGTGTTACTGGTCTTCCTGGGGCTCCATGAAGTCTGTCTGATCTGGATTCTAGCTCTTGGTTACTGCCCTGGATCACTCAGATGTGGAGTGATTTGTCACTCAGGAAGAAGCTTTTTTCTTTAGCTGGAACCACAGTGGCTAGAAGCATCTCCCTAGGAGCTGCCTAAGTTCCCTGGTCACCGTACCGAACCTTGAGATCCCGACCATCTGACCCAGCTAGGCCAAATCAAGTCTTTCCTTCATCAACAGATCCACCAAGCCAGCAGACCTTCTCAGGGACCTACACCATACACCAGCCCAGAGCACACCTCTTCCCACTATCCTCTGCCCGCAGTGACACCTGGAATGTCCCTCCAACACATGACTTGTGTTCCCTCAAGAAATCCTCACTTCTCCCACTCAGCCTTTATCCAGGCTTACAGAGCATCCAGGGGAGGAGAGAGTGCGCTGTGGGACGCCAGGCCTGGCATCGTTTCCTGGTGTCTTGCCACTGCCGTTCCGCATCATCCTGCATAATACCTCTTCGCTTTTCCCAAATCACCACTGTTATCACCAGGCTTCATAACCCCCGAGCCTTTCTCCCTACATTATGTTCTCACTTCTCACTCTTCCCAAACTGTAACATGAGCCACTTGTTGGATTTCTCACCTCAGGCAGCTCTACCCCTCCTGGGCTCCTAGCCCCAAGTTCCTCTTCCCTCAGCCATCCTCCATTGTGGCCAAGCCCTAAGACTACTCCCTGCTCCTGCCCCCGCCCCCCACAGCAGAGACCTCTGACCTCCCCATCTTCAATGTCTTCCATCCCAACCCCCAACCATGCCACTTGCCTCCCTAACCCTTTATTGTCTGGATTCTCTCACTAGAATAATGTCTAACAGGTATACAGACTTTACAATTCACCACCACCACCACCATTTTCAATTCCCTTAACCATTCCTTTACCATCGAGTAGGGCTTCCTGTGTGCCAAGGCTGCTGCCAGAAACTGGGGGTACAGGGATACCTCAGAGACCTCACATACGTGGTTCCCTTTAATTCTCACACTATGTCTTGAGGAGATAGGTAGGACTCATAGTAATCCTTTCCACAGATGAGAAAAGAGATGAGAAATGGAATCCAGTGGAGAGAGGTCTGATTACTAAACCCTTCAGTAATGACTAGACATCTTCTCCCAGACCAAGCCCCAGCCTCCTCCAACTCCCTGTGTCCTTTTCCCATGGAGAATAGTGGACTGAGCTGTTAGCTACATCCTAAAAACGAGATGAGTCCCAAAGCATCTGTGTACGGTTGTACAGTTTGCGCACTGTTCATAGGTGCCCAGCCAAGAGGGTGAATGTGGCTGAAATCCAGCCTGGGCTCCTTGCCAAGCCATGTGGCTAAATCTACTATGAAGAAAGGTTGCCTTTTTTCTAATTGGGTCTGCTCGGAAGGGCACCTTTTTACAATGTGTGTCAAGGCACTGCATAGGCCAGCTGTGGTACTCATCCTCTTGACTTCCAGAAATGCTCCTTTGCTTATTCCTGCTTCTTTGGACTAGACGCTCTTGACTAGCACTTTCTTCAGCTAGCTCAGGCTGTCCAAAACCAAACTCCTACCTTCTCTGCCAAAGCTCTTCTCAATATAGTCCATTCCGGTTGATGGCATCAGCATCCATTCAACCAGTCACACAAGCCAGGAACTTGGGAGGGATCCTTTATGTCTTTTTTTTCACTCCCAGGATCCTTCAGCCCCTGAGTCCTGCTGACTCCAACTTCTACCTGTCTCTCAAATCTATTCCCACCTCTCCATGCTTACTGTTGGTCTCACTTTGAGTCTGGTTCAAGAGCCTCTGGATTGATCTTGCGGCCTCAGATTCAGTCTAGTGCCAGAACAGTTCTAAAATGAAAATGGTTTCTTTCTTTGCTTTCGTCCATAGTGGCTTCTGATTTACAGCCAAAAACCTGAACACTTTTCTGCAGCACACAAAGCTGTCAGTGAACTAGTCTCAGCATGCATTTCTAAGCCCGCATGGTTCTGTGCCTTTGCACATCCTCATCTTGCTGCCTCATAGATGCTGCCCCCATCCTGGCCCTGCCTCTTATCTTCTCACCCACAGCTCTGCCACTGGTATAGGGTTTTACACAGAGAGATAATCACCAAATGTCTGTTACATGAATGACTAGAAGGATGTATGTGTATGTATGCGTGTGTGGACGGCTGGATATATGGATGCAGGGATGTATGGATGTATGGACGCACAGCTGGGAGGAACATCATCCCACCTGCCCTGTGCAGCCTTCCTTGACTGTATGAGGCAGAGCTTATTCCGGGACAGTCCTTTGTACCTATATACTTCAACCACAACAGTTATTATACTATTACATAACTACCTGTTTTCAAAAAAAAATTTTTTAAATCTATTATTTTTGAGAGAGAGACAGTGTGAGTGGGGGAGGAGCAGAGAGAGGGAGGGACAGAGGCTCTGAAAAAGGACTCTGCACTGACAGCAGAGAGCCTGATGTGGGGCTCGAACTGATGAACTGTAAAATCATGACCTGAGCCAAAGTTGAATGCTTAACCGACTGAATCATCCAGGTACCTTCTCTCTCTCTTTTTAAAATTTATTTATTTATTTTTGAGAGAGAGAGAGAGAGGCAGGCAGGGAGAGAATCCCAAGCAGGCTCTGCACTGTCAGCACAGAGTCTGACGCAGGGCTTGAACTCGTGAACCATGAGACCATGACCTGAGGCAAATCAAGAGCTGCAGGCTTAACCAACTGAGCCACGCAGGTATCCCTCATTCCTCAAATGCCTTGATGTCCATGTGCTATCCAGCTCCCTTCCATCTGAGCACTTCCTTCTTGCTGCACTCTTAGCTGTACCTTCTTCCTCTTCTCTTGCCATTGGTGGTTCTTTCTCCCACCCCAACCCTGCTCCTCAACGGTGGGAACCCTAGAAATTTAGCAATTCCTTGCCATTTCCTCTCTTTGTGCTCTCTTGGGAAGCTTCTTGAGCACTGTTTCAGTAGTTTAGGTAGAGATAGTTTGCGGATTAATGGTTCTAACCAGACTTTCCACTATAAGGTCTATAAGAGAGAAGGAAAACGTAAAGAACAGAATGCCATGGTTCAAGAACAGCTGATCACAAGCACTCACCAGGGTGCCAACCATATGCTGGATCTTTTTGCTTAAATTTGCCACAGATACATGTCTGTATTTGCCTATCTCTTCTGCAGCATGGCTAGCCAATGTTTAGCCAAATCAGAATCAGTTCAAGACAGAAAACTTAATCAAGAGCCTGCTGCTTGAGGTTAACATGTACCTTGCAAGGATCTATGCCTGGGAACACCAAGCTGAAGAGGCTGGGCTCCATAATGCTATGGTCTATTCTTCACATGGCCTTCATTTTCTAGTAAGTATAAATGGACCTTTTTGAAAATCTAATGAAAGGCATGGACCATCTACCCAGAAAAAAAATAAACAATTCATGTAAATTTAGATTAGAGACCTCAGTTAAGAAGGCATTGCTGTAAGAGTCCTACTGATCAATGACTTGTACTGAAGCACACACTCATATTCTCAACATGTTCCCCAACTCTGCATGGCACGCTCTTTGTATTTCAATATCAAATGTGTTCCTTATACCAAATTTAAAAATGGCATGGACCTGAATAAATATTTGTCCAAAGAAAAATATACAAATGGCCAATAAACACATGAAAAGATGCTCCACATTATTAGCCATCAAGGTAATGCAAGTCAAAACCACAATAAGAGGCTACTTCACACCCACGAGGGCGGCTGTAATAAAAAAGACAGACAATAATAAGCATTGATGAGGAAGTGAATGAACTGGAACTCTCAAGCCGGTGAAAATATAAAATGGCACAGTCACTTCGGAAAAGTCTAGCAATTCCCTAAAAGGCTAAACATAGAGTTACCATATAACCCAGCAATTCACTCCTGGGTACATACTCAAGAAAAATGAAAAATTATATCCACACAAAGACTTGTACATGGAGGGGCACCTGGGTGGCTCAGTCAGTTGTGCATCCAACTTTGGCTCAGGTCATGATCTCATGGTTCGTGGGTTCGTGGGTTCGAGCCCCACGTCGGGCTCTGTGCTGACAGCCAGCTCAGAGCCTGGAGACTGTTATGAATTCTGTGTCTCCCTCTTTCTCTGACCCTCCTCTGCTCACGCTGTCTCTCTCTCTCAAAAATAAATAAAAACATTAAAAAATTAAAAAAAAAACAAACCTCGTACATGGATATTCATATCAGCGTTACTCAGAGTAGCCCTGGAGTAGAAGCACCCCATATCCATCAATTGATAAAGCACGAGCTATCCACACAGTGGAATATTACTTGGCAATAAAAAGGAATGGGGTACTGATGCCCGCTACCCCATGGATAAACCTTTAAAAACACTGTGCCGAGTGAAAGATGCCAGTCATAAAGGGCCACCATATTATGTGATCCTGTGTATGTGAAATGTCCAGAGTAGGCAAATCCACATCCACAGATAATAAACCTGGGGTTGCCTAGGACCACAGGGGATTGGTGGTTTGGGGAGAATAACAGCTGATGGATCCAGGGGTTCTTTTTGGAGTGATGAAAAAAAATTTTGAAATTGATTGTGGTGGTGGTTATACAACTCTGTGAATACATAAAAACCCACTGAATTGTACAATTCAAATGGCTGGATTGCATGTTTTGTGAATTCCATCTTAATAAAGCTGCTAAAAAAAACTGTACTTTGTAAAAATATATATGAAGCGCTAACTGCAAAAACTGGATAAAGTGGACACTATCAGAATGAAAACATTCTGCTCCTCAAAAAACCTCATTTCGGAAGGAAAAAGCAAGCTACGAACTGGGGGAAAAGAATTTTTTTAGTATATATATTTGACAAAGGACTTATATCCAGGATACATAAATTAATAGTAAGAAGATAAACAACCTGATTAAGAATGGGCAAAATGAATGTCTCAGGTAACTATAAAGAGGCAGAAGAGGATACTTGAAGGACTGTTCTGAATGTGAAAAGACTGGCACAAGTTGACCCAGAAGAATCCTACCAGATACCTGATCTGGATGTGGGCAGAACGAGAGGGGACAGAGAATATAAGAATAACTATTAATGACTAAATAATCTGTAAAGACTTGCGCCATGGTGTGTTAGAAAACAATTCTTCACATAAATCAGCTGTTGAAAAGATAAAGCAGGTATATTGGGGAGGGGGAGGGGGAGGGAGAGAGCGAGAAAGAGAGAGAGAGAGAGCGGGTGAGCGTGCAAGAACGCCTGAGTATATACATGAGTTACACAGCTCTAACTCTTAAACTATTGGAACATTCTGTCAGGACCAGGTAATGTCAGGCCTGTGCACCATGAGCCCAGTAGCTGGCCATCCAACCGCCAAACAGAGCATAGACAGAAAAGAGATTCTCCACACACACAGGACACTCAAGCAAACCTGCCACTCCCACCACTAGCCCTAGATTCTTCCGCCAAGAGACCCCAAAAGTGAGTGGGGAAAAATTTAGCCATAAATGTAAACATCTGTTGACTGACACAGTATCTTTCCTTGAAAAAAGGAAAAAAGACAGAAGGGGGAAAATATCCAGAAACCAATGCTACACCACCATAGAGATGGTGAGAGGTATGAGTCAAAAGATACCTATACTGGTCAAGAGGACTCAGGTAAAAGAATGCAGATTCACGAATCTACTTCCCTCAGTAAGACAGAGCAGTTGAACCACTGTCTTGAGTAGTTAGACATTGTCTCCTTCCTCTGGTTATGACTCAAGAAGCCATAGACCAATGAGAGCTATGCTTTTGGCTTTTGATTATGAGAGCCTTGGGTGAGAGATATCAGTGAAAATCTGGTTTGGTTGTGATGGGCAGAATTTCCAATAGGCACTACAGAGTTCAGAGCCCTGGATACAGACTGGGTTCCTCTGGCTACACTGGATCCAGTAAGGCAGAATGTCCTAAGAACTCACCTCACCCTCTACTCTCTCTGGGACAGGAAAGACAGTAATTCATGCAACTGAACCAAGTGGAACCACCAACATACGCCTTATCCATTCATGCACTGGATAAACATTTATTGAGAGTCTACTCAACACCAGTCGCTGAGCTAAGCATCAGAGATACAGTGATTAATAAAATACAGTTTTGAGGGAGGAAGGCAGACATTAAACAAGCTGTACAGTATCTAGGTGACCACAGGTGTGATAAATGTTACTTAGCTCCAGTTGACTGTTGTCACATGGGAATGGAGAAGGCTGGAGGGCCAGAGCTCACTATGAATGACACTGGTTCCACTTCTCTTGGAACCAAAGGGCCAGAATGGTGGTCCCAAGAGCAAGGTCAGACCAATGACTGGTATGAACTTGCTCATACCACCAAAGGGAAGCAATGCCATGTGGTGCCATTAAAAGCTATTTAAGTCTTTGGATACTGGCCTGGAAGTAAGGCCTGTTCACAACTAGATAATAGAGGATAAACAACCACATGATATAATCCCCTCCCCCCAATACACATATACAAGTGCATAAACCAGAAACATTGTCTCTCTCTCATTTTCTCTCCCTCTGTCTCACATACACTAGTTCGTACTTATCTACATATGTACAACACACCATCACATTCATAACCCATACTCCCAGCCTCACACCTCCAAAGGTGTATACACACATCACACCAATACACACACACACACACACACACACACACACACACACGCCACCATACCAGGCTGGCTGCTGTTCCACTCCTCACTGTCTGGGGTGCTAGCAGTGGGCTGTCCCTCTTGATCCTTTCCTTCTTCTTGTTTCTCCTGTGGAAGGCAAGCCTTATTCCTGTCCTCCTGGGTTGAGGTGAAGTCCCAGACTATTCCAGGCCCCTGCCTGGCTCCCTGGCCACACAGTGTTCTGCCCCAAACAAGTAGAATTTCTTCTAGGCTACCAGCTGGAACACAGCTCCCGGGGGCAACCCCTTACCAGGTGGGCACAAACTCACATGAGCATACAGCCCCTAGTGACACAGTCTGATGACAATCTTCCTCATTCCTCTCAGAACTGCTCTGTATGGGTTTTACTTGCCCGCTGGAACTTTCATGCTCTGTCTCTTCTAGCTTCTCTGCAACTAGAGCCCTGTGCTCCCAGGCCTCTGGTCTTGAGACTGGGCTCCAGGGATGGAGCTTTCCATCTGCCTACACATCTATTTGGGTGCTGGTTTACATGAATGTGACACAGCCCTGACACTAGACTGACATGGGAGCTCCAGAAAGCAGGAGGGTGCTTTAACCTCTACTCTGTACTCTTCAAGTACAGGACCTGAATCAAAATGGGACCCCAAAAATATGATGAGTGAATCATCACGTGTCATCTCTGGCCCAGCCCCACAGCCTGGATTAATTGAGAGGACAGTGGAAATTGAGACGTAGTCTCCAGCCTCCCCTCTCCCTCTCCACTGCCCCCTTCCTACCAAGGCCTCTGGCTCCGACTCCTCCTCTGATGGGCTGTGATATTCCCTGCGTTTCCTCTTCTTCATGGGTTTGAGGAGCTCAGAAGTGCTGGTGCTGGCGTTCTGGCCGGAGGAGTTCTCTACTATGACTGACCTGAGGGAGGAACAGCCTGAGAGAAAGAAGCACCCACCCTGCACCACCCCAGTCCCTCTCCTCAGCCACGAACAGGAAGGGGGTTTGGGGGCCCCGCAGGCAGAGCAAGTACGGTTGCAATCCCCTCCCCCTTACCGCTCTTGGAACAGTGGCGGGCAGTCATCATTGGAGGCACCAGGATCCGGACCCGCACTTTGCTGAGGTCCACACTCCTGGCACTGACAGGTGCCATCATCTTCTGGGTGGTCCTGTGGGGGATCTTCTGGAGGGTCCTGGGGGAGGTCCGCTGCGGGGGGCCGGGGGGGGGCGAAAGGGGCCTCAGGCCTCCCACCCACCACAGCCGCACCTGTCAGGCTCCGCCCACCTCGGGGCCCACGCCCCCTCCAGGACCGATTCCTGGATGTACTTGCAGAACCAGGCCGCCCTCACACCAACTCCTAACCATGGAAACTCCTTGGGGAGCTAGGGCCTCGTCCCACCCATGCAGGGCCCCAGTCTGGGGACTGGGGAGGGGGTCCTACCGGGCTGTTGGGTGCCCGCATCGCCACCTCCCGCCGGGGCCTCGCCATCTTCATACTCGGCCACACCTTCCCGCCGCAGCTCGGGGCTCGGGGGCTGCTCCGCTCCTACCATGTTCAGCGGCGCGTACTCGCTTATCCGGAACTGGAGCGCAGGAGGGTCTGAGGACTGGACTCCTGTACCTCCTTGACCCGTCCCCGGCTCGGCACAGTCCCCTCGGGCCGCCTTACTCCGCAAGGCTCGGCTCCGGGTGCCAGGCTCCAAGCCCCGCCCCCAGCAGCCCTCCAGACTCCGAGCGCCTCCACCCCAGCCATGCCCCTAGAGTCCCGCACTCAAAGCCGCACCGGGGAACCCCTCATCGCGGCCCCTTCCCCCTCCTTCGCCTCGGGCCCCGCCCCCGGCGTGCTGGCCCCACCCCGCAGGTGCGGCTCGCAGGGGCCCCGCCAATCCCCACAGACACTGACCCGCAGGCCGCTCCCAGGAGGCGGGGCCGCGGCCTCGGTCCACTCCAGGAGCCGCACTGTGGTGGCGCTGGAGCTGGCCGCAGGCCCGGCGCTTAACTGCGGCAGAACGGTGGCCGTGACAGGTTCGCTGCCCGCCACTCGCTCCGGAGCGCCCACATGGATCGGCTCCCGCGGAAAACAGGTCACATCCAGGGCACTACTGGGCAGGCCAAGGGTGGCCGAGCTGGCTGCAAACAAATGCACGGAAGACATGACACAGGTGAGCTTAGTGGCCGTGCCCGATGCATGTGTGTAGGCAGGTGAAAGTATGCCCTTCCCAGGATCCATACCTGCCTGAGCAAGTATGCTCCTCCCCAGACCCCTGGCTAGGCCCACCTGGGATGATGAAGGCAGCAGTGGGCAGGTGAGAGCCAGAACCTGAGCTGTCTCTGGCCACCAGGTGCACATTGACCTCTCCTGTGGAGGGTCCCTTCAGTGTCCTCAGCATCTCCATTTCGGCATTCCCCTCCATCCTGGTAGGCCTACAAGCTGAAGACAACCCCCAGGGCCATCAGGGAAGGAGGGGGCTTCTTTGAGAAGGAGCTGGTCACCTTCAGGCTGGCAACCTGCAGAGAAAAGCCTCAACCCTGAGGACAGCAGGCTGTCAGGAGACCAACATTAACTCTGGCCCCTGGCTCCAACCAGGTCACCCAGATGAGAGCTCTAGCCACGCCCTGCATCTCCCCCAGACTTTGGAAGATGGACATGCATGAGGGTGCTCTGTAAACTGTGACGTACTGAACTGACTCTGGGGAGTAGGTCGCAATGCCAAGGTTCTGCCTGGCCAGCTGTCACGGTGTAGCCCAAGCTAAGTCAAAACTCCCCTCTTCTCAATCCTGACCTTTAGCCCCACTAGAATCAATCCCTTCTCCCTCTGGGGATTTAGAGCCCTCAAGTACCAGGTTCTCTCTCACTCAGAAGGTCCATTTTCCTGGGAGATGATCTTTCCTGATCACATTCCTTTATAACCCATGCCCATAATCCTTCCAACCCCAAGCAAGTGAGCATTGTAACATCTGCTGAACAAATGCATACATGTGAAGAGCACAGAGATATTTGAGGGCCCAGGCAGTGCATGAGTTTGCTATAAATAAAGCAAGGGTGAAAAAGGCATTTAATACTGAGGTGGCTGAACAGGTAAATGTACAGGGAAAAAAACCACCTAATGACATAACAAATATACTTAATATCTATCATTTTCTTAACTCCTAAACTGTTTTGGCCACTGTTAGTACCTTACCCGCACTGTCCAGTAGAATCTTCTCTGATGATGGAGACATCTTAGGCCTACATTGTCCAACACAGTAGCCACTAGCCACATGTGGTTACAGAGCACTTGAAATGTGGCTAGTGTGAATGAGGAATTGAATTTATTATCTTAATTTAAATTAAATTGGAATAGCCACAGTGGCCATAGTTACTGTACTGGACAGCAAAACTTTACACATATTATAATTGGCCTGTCGGCTCTACCTGCAAAACACATCTCAGTCTGGTGACTTCTCTCCATCTCCTCTCTGTCACACTAGTGCCAACTGCTGCCAGCTCTCCTTGGACTTGAGAAACTGCCTCCTAACTCATCTCCCTCTTTCCCTGCCTGCCCCCTACAGTCTATTCTCAGGCAAGAGAAAGCTTTATTTATTTATTTATTTAATGTTTTTATTTATTTCTAAGAGACAGCATGAGCAGGGGAGGGTCAGAGAGAGAGGGAGACACAGAATCTGAAACAGACTCCAGGCTCTGAGCTGTCAGCACAGAGCCTGACGTGGGGCTCGAACCCACAAACTGTGAGATCATGACCTGAGCTGAAGTCAGATGCTTAACCGACTAAGCCACCCAAGTGCCCCAAGAGAAAGCTTTAAAAATGCAAACTGAATCACATAATTTCACTATCTAAAATCCTTTTATGGCTCTCCATTACCCTTAGAACAAAATCAGAGTGCTTTATCCTATAGTATCTGACCCCTGTCTTCCTCTCTGACCCTATCCTCCATCGATCTTCCCGTTTTCCACCCTCAATAAACACTGGTTTCCTTCTGTTGATTAACAAACATTCCCACCACAGAGCCCTTGATCCTTGCTGTTTTCTCTACTTAGAATGTACTTACCTATCCTCTTCGCTTGGCTGCCACCCCTCCCCCACCACCCACCCCCAGCTCCATCCTCTAGGCCTTGGCTCAGTGGCTACCTTTTCGGAAGAGGTCTTTCCTGGCCACTCAGTTTAAAGCAGCGTACCCCCTCACCCACTCCACTACTGCCTATCCCGTTACTGTGTTTATTTCCTTCACATCCTTCATTATAATCAATAATGATCTTCATTTGCTTATTTGTGTCTCATCAGTTAACCCCATCGAGATAGAAGTTCCATGGAGGCAAAGACTTGTCTCTGTCTTGGCCACTGCTATATGGCCAGCCCTTAGAATAGTGCCTATACACAGCAGGTGCTAAAAAATGTGTTGGATTTCAGTAATTTCAACTTGTTAATAAAAAGCTCTGTATATGTGATTGATACCTGGTTGCTTTAAGGTGTTAGCAGTACTTGACAATGGCTTGTGGCACACAGGTTAAAGGAAAACATGGCCTAGGCTTAAGACTGACTTAGGACAGTATGAATCTCAGCTCCACCACTTAACATCTGTGCTTCTGTGTAAGTAGCGTACCCTCTTTGAGCCTCAGTTTCTTCATGTGTAAAATAAATGTGGTAATGATATATACCTCAAAGGGCTGTGGTGAAGACTAAATGGACAAAATAAGTAAAGTCTTGGTAGCAGCAGACCTTCAACAAATCCAACTCCACTCCCTTTGAATAGAAATTCCAGGAAGCTTGGTAGCTTGGTGGCAAAATCAGCTTACAGTGTGTGCTGTCTCTCCCAGCCTCCCTCCTGCTGTTCTTGCGCATTCATTTATTTTCCAGCTTTTCCTCCTTAAAAGAGAGTCCATTCTCTGTATTATAGAGTATGTAATCAGGCAGGCAAAGGCTAGATACATAACCTGATTAATTAAGGCAACATTCAAATCAATGTGTCCCCTGTGTTAAAATCATAAAACAGAACTCCCTGAATTTCATTTCTCACTATTTTGTTCTGCACAGCGGATATACCTGTACCATTTTAAGTTCTTTTCACGAGAGTCAATCTCTTTATTCAAAACCTTGGCGGTCATTAAGAGTCAATGTGGTTACTCCTGGAAGAATTTCATTCTCTTTCCAAACCTATCATGTATTTCAGGTGCATCCAGGAAGGGAGGCTGAGGGGACTGTCCAGCTGTTCCCTGGTTTGTTGCCCTTGTTTCAGCAGACACTGAAGGGCCAGCTACGTGTCAGCACCATTCTGTGCTCTGGGAAGACAGTCTCAAAAAAGACAGAGTGCTCTCATGAAGCATATGTTGTAGAAATAAGGGATAAGGTTGGGCTGGAGATATAAATTTGAAAGCCATCATGTATAGCTGGCATTGAAAACCATAAAACTGAGTACAGAGAAAAAGGTAGGAGCTTTGGAGCTCACCAAGATTTACGGGTTGAGAGGAGGAAGAAGATCTAGTAACAGAGCTTCCCGTGCGGTCAGAGGGAATCTGGAAGAGTCTGAGCTTCTGGAAGACACATGAGGAAAGTTTTCAGGAAAGTGGGACCACTCAGTGATGTTAAATGCCACTGCCAGATCAAGTCAGGTGAGGGAGTGGACCGTTGGGACAATAAGGAGTCATTAGAAACCTTGACAAGAGCTGCTTCCAAGGAGCTGTGGACATAAAAACCTGACTGGAGTGGATTCTAGAGACAGAGATCATGGATTAGCTCAATATTTGTTGAGCACCTACTATGTGCCAGGTCCTGTTCCAGGCAATGCAGATTTGTCAGTGAACAAAACACACAAGAACCTCTGCCACAGAGTCCACATTCTAGTGGGGGAAACGGATGGTAAGGATTGATCCCTGAATGGGAGAAAGGGAAGTGGAAACAATGGGCTACCAACTCTCTTAGGGAGGTTGCGATGTGAAGGAGAGCATGGAATCGGGGGATGGTGTTTGGAGAGGGATGTGGTCTCAAGCAAGGGGTGTGGGGTGTTTGTTGATTTGTTTTTAAACAGGAGATGTTATAGCAGGTTTGTACCTGATGAAAATGAGCCTATGGAGAGGAACAAACCGACAGTGCAGGGGAGAAACAATCAATCTAGAAGACAAGTCCTTGAATATGCAGGAGGAAAGGGAACCCAGTGCATCTGTGATGTGGGGACCCACCACATGCAGCTGTGTGCTCCTGCCGAGCAGCACCGACTGTTTCTGTGGTCTTCCTCCCCAGCTGGACTAGGTGTTCTTCTGAGGCCCAGAACTGCTTTCTCTGTGATCTGAAATCACTCCTCCTCTCCCACAGCCACCCTGCCTCGTGCTTGCAGCCCATGTGGCATTTTCATGAACTCTGTCCCACTTGGTACACTCAATAGCACAACCAGTCTGAAATGGCTCCCAGGCGTGAGCCAGGTGCCAGGAACATCCACTCCTACCCCAGAGCCTGGTCACACCCTCAGAAGCCCACTTCTGGGTCCTGTGCACATATTGTTCCTTCTGCTTGGTACCTTTCCATATCCCAAAGGTCCAGAAAAATCCTAACCCTCCTCCAAGATTCAGCTTGAGTGACACCTCTTCCTTGAAGTCTTCCCCAAATCCACCCCAAAACAAAGTTCTGACTGTGCTTCATTCCACCACAGTTGAATTATGCATTAATGTGTGGGTCTCTGAGATGGCACAAAGCAGCTGGTGTGTAAAAAGCCTGCCACAGAGGCTGCACTCAACAGTCACTGTTGAATGAATGGATGAATGGATGAATGAATGAATGAATGAATCAGAGAGCTGGGTATAAAAAGTGGTCAATGTATAAGAAACAATGGTACTGGAATACATAAACGTTTAGCCACTCATTCCTTAGAGGCTAGAATACAGTTTCCTCCTTCTGTGCCGCTCAGAGGCTAGAGGATGAGGGGATCAAGAGGAAGGTCCTCGCTACCCTGAAGGCAGCCCGGGCAGTCAGCTTCTCTGGGAATTGCCCTCAGCCAGGGGAGCTGCCTCGCCCAAGTGCCCTCTCCTGGAAGCAGCCATCCTGTCAGACTAGTTGATAAAGGGTAGAAAGGCCTTGCCTCCTTGCCTCAATTTGGGATATCTCAGCAGGGCCATGTCCGTTCCAGAGCTATCCCTGGGACAGGCTGAGGCCTCTGTCAAGACTATGCTGGCAGTTCTTCTGCCCACCGCTTTGCTGTCTTCACTGTCCTACAGGTGATATTCCCAAGGGCACTCCAGTAAACCTGCCTTCAAATCTCCCTCCCGGAGTCTGGTTCCAGGGAACGCTACCTAAAACAGTCATTGGGTCCCCGGGCCAGAGCGGTGTCTGGCACATAGCATATGCTCAGTAAACATTTATTGAATGAGTATGTCCGTGTTTCTTTTCTCTTCGTGTCTCTGCTAAGATTCCTCCCACTGCTTGCCCTTCAAGGTCTCGTATACAACAGACGTTCAATAAAGGCCCTGGCTCTAGGTGTTGGGACGGGGGAGTTGGCGCCCCAGACACCCCCACGCACCTCAACACACACACTCAGCCTCAGCGAGACTGGGCACTACAAACTTGGGGCCTTCCGCCCGCAGCTGCGGCCGGGACGCGGGAGGGAGGGGCGAAAGCCGGCTCCGGGGTCGGGACCGCCGCCCCCCAGCCCTTTGAGGAACTGGTACAGACGGCGGCGGGCGGGGCGGCCACCGACCCGTCGGCCCCGCGCAACGGTTACTTTTTAAAACGCCAAAATGGCGGAATTCTTTTTATTCTTTCCCTTTATGGGAAAATAATAATCCCATTTCCCGTTATAAAAATCGGAAATCAACGGTAGAAGAAAGTTTGCCAGATGACCCGTTTCCTAAGAAACCCCAAAGCCCGCCTTCTACATCTTCCATCATATTAATGAAAAACTCTTAATTGACTGCATTTCGCTGAAGACGGAGANACGTGGGGCGCGCGCGGAGCGGATCAGGGGGCGCGGGCTCGGCCGCGTGGGCCTAGTGGTCTCTCCCCTCGCTGTCTCGGTGGAGATTCATCCTGTCCCCCACCCTCCGCCTCTCGGCCAACAGTGTGCAGAGGGGCGCGGGACCCGCAGAGCGACCTTGCTGGGCCCTAGCGGAGTGGTCAGTGACAAAAGACGGGGTTGCACTCCCACATGCACCTCGACTGGGGCGCTGCGGTGTCCCAACGCCTTCCCACCTCGCCGCCCTCCTTCCTTGGGGAAGGGGAGCCAAGGAGCGTCAGAAAAAGGCCTCACAATGGGTGAAGGGCCACGCGACCAGAGGAACGAAGGCCTGGGGTGGCATGGGTTCTGACCCTGCCTGGCATAAAGGGCAGCATTGACCAAGCCTGCGTTTGGATGACCCTGTTGCCATGGCTGCTGGTGTGATCAGGAGAACATCACTTTATGCCGGTACTAATTCTTCCATTTGTAAAGGCTCTAACCTACTTCATGGCATATAGCTCGTCCCTGTGCTTCAGTTCCCTTGATGTAACTAGTCATATCTCCATTATTGGTTCTTCTAGCACAAAATACCTCTTTTTACACATGTAACAGCGGTAGCTTCACAGATTTGTGTAATTGGAGAGGTTGAGTGATTGCAAGCTCCATGAAAGTTTTTGTATTCTTAGTATCTAGTTGGACAGTGGATCCTCAATATCTGCTAATAACATACTGCATGCGAATGAAAACAGGGCAACTCTTGGTCCAGCCTAGAGGCTGAGGCCCTCTCCCACACCAAAGGATTTAACCCAATCCCTCATTTTAGAGAAAAGGACATTGAGGTCCATTTGGCCTAAGATCATGACCACAGGCCAGACCTCTAGCCTCCTGACTTCCTTCAGATGAGAAAAGGATTCCTAATTAATTGTAGGCAAATTCCCCAAATTGTGATCATCAGGTTTAAATCTGTGCAGACTTTATTCTGGTTGCCACGCCAACGCATTACATGTGCTCCTCCTTGCTGCAATGTCAATTTTTAATCACATCTCATATTATTGGGAACAGACTGCATCAGTTGAGGATGCTGGTTGCCATAACAATGTAAGTCTCTTTATACACACCAATACACACACAACCATCCGCTCTTTTCTTCCTCTCATCTCTACCCAGACTGCTTGTTCTAGATTTTCCAAAAGGTTTATTTTAGGTATTCAGATTACAAGAAAGTGATGGAACTACACAAACACATGGCTTCTCAATTACAAATACATCTTTCAGACAGTGATTCAGACCGACAAGTGGAATCTGAGCCAGCAGGATGCAGGAACTACCGGGAGTTGCTGAGACATTATCGTTCTGCCCATTAGCAGTATTTGCTTGGTCCTGATACTTTCGGTGGTCTTGCTTGCTTGAACACCTTCAAAGATGGACAACTCCTCCCAAGTTGATGTGATTTGGGGAAGGTTCTGTCTCTCACAGAGCCCGTGTTTGTTCTGCTATGCCAGAATGCCCTCAAAAGCAAGTAAGCTAGTCCAATCCTTCCCTCAAGTGATGGGAAGGATTCCCTCTTCTACAGGCCAATAGTTCCAAGGGTCTTCTCCAAGTTAACCTTCCACCCCCAGTGGACCCAAATTTGACTGAAATGTTAATAGAAGCACCAAGAAAACTGTTGTGAGCAGCCCACACCTTTCTGTTCTTACAAAATTTAGTTCACCATTGGGGCAGTCAATGTATTTTAGGAAAATCATCAAAATGTGCCCTTTGCATACGTGTGCAAACATCTCTGGTTCTGACATAACAGACTTTACTAACAGGGCGCCTTTTGTAGCATAAACATCCCCAAATCCTGGATAAAATATTACAAGAAAAAAGGAAGCCAGAAAAGGAGGAAGAGTGAATTCATGGTTGAATTTGCAATAAGGGGAATGAGCAGGAATCAGAAACAAGAGGGCAACAGAGCAACAAAGAAGGAGGTGGCCTGGTGTCCCTCTTGTCCTGGAGGTGGTTATTGGACAGAGACAGGAACCAGCTGCTAAGGACTTGGGTTTCATCACACACTTCATGGCAGATGGGATCTTAAGTCCAGGTGATACCAAGAGTAGGTACTGAAACCAATGAAAGACCAGACACCTCCCATCCCCAGACAGTGTTTGTGGGCTCCACAGTGGGAAAGGCAGGGGAGACCCAAAACACAAGTTTCCAGATATGACCAGCTTCAGGTCCTGCTTCCCCCAGAGCGTGGGTGTTTATTGCCCACAATTTCAGACATTGACAAAATTTCTATTAGGCTTTGGGAATTGAAGCTTATATTTGTGACCGCTAGGGAAAAACTTATTTCAGTGAAGGCCAGAGCCTTAGCTATTTCCTTTACCCCCATCTGTAAATATCTGAACCTTGTTCTCAACATACTGACAGAATGTCTTAGGATGACCCTGAGGAACCCAAAGAAAGGAAATCAGTTGACCAAGCCACATTCATTTTCTATCACTGAACAAATTAGTGGCTTAAAACAACACAAATTTATTATCTTGTACTTCTGAGATCAAACCCCAAATTGGGTCTCACTGGGTCTCAAGGTATTTTATTTCCCAGTATGAAGGATTTTCTCAAGGAATTTATCTTGTCAATGGGGACAAACACCACTTAGGAGAGGTAGACCAAGAACCGAAGTCTATACAAGCCATTATTTTGCTTTGCTCTTACTCTATCTGCTCCAGGGCATCTTCTGATGTCATTTATCAGATACGTCCATGTCTTAATGCCTTTAAGCTGCTATGACAGAACACCATAGACTAGACTAGGTGGCTTACAACAACAGAAGCTTATTTCTCACAGTTCCAGAGGCTAGAAAATCCAAGACCAAGGCACGGGCAGATTTCATGTCTAGTGAAAGCCTGCTTCCTGGCTTCACAAACAGCCATCTCCTTGCTGTGTCCTCACATGGCAGAAGGAACAAGGGAGCTTTCTGGGATCTTTTATGAGGGGTGCTAATTCCAGTCATGAAGGCTCCACCTTCATGACCTAATTACCTCCCAGAATCCCCACCTCCAAATATCATCACGCTGGGGATGTTTCTACGTGAATTTTGGGGAGATATATTCGGTCCATAGCACCTCATATCCCATAATCAGCTATTTGGAATGGGGTTGCTAGGAACTTACCTTCCCATCTCCCTTCTTCCACTCAAGGAACACATTGGCTTTCTGGTACAAACCAGGTACTTGGACAATGTCGGCCAGGTATGGGGGTGGTAGAGTAGGTGGACACCTCCCTTAGAAAAGCTTATCTACTGAGAGGCAAGAATAAAGTTCCCTGGTATACTTGTTAGTTCAAGAACCTGTTCCTGGCTTTGGACAGGAAGTAAAAAAAAATTAACCTTTACAAATTTGCTTTAGCAACACCATTGAGTTAGTGTAAGGTTTTATACTTTATTGATAAAGAGGAAGTATTTACTTGTTAGCTGTTAGGGTCCCAACAGGAAACACAGCATACACTCTGAGTAAATCTGAAGAGAATAAAGGGTCTATTAAAAATAGAGGGATGGGCAGGTTGTTGGAAAATCACGATTGTCAGCGCAAAACCACTGGGGCTAAGCAAAGGGGAGACCGTGGCTACCAGGACAGGAAACAAGAGGGCTATGTGTAGCAGATCTTATGCCCTTCAGATAAGGGCCACCACCAGCCTGAACTCTACAGAGAGGAGGCTGTGGAAATAAGTACTCCAATCTCCATCTTTTTGCTCTCTCCCATTTCCTCCTGCTGCTCCCTAATGGGTGAACCTAATCAGAAATCAGAAGGCTGAAGAGTATGTGGATGGAGCCAATAGCGATTAGCTTCCTGGGGCTCAAGACAGGGAGAATGGAGGTATGGTGTGTGGGAGGGCCAAATGGAAAATGTCTATTTGTTTAGGCAAAATGAAATAACCCCCTATCTTTTTTTTTTTCCCCACACACAGGTTGGTGGGTATAGGCTGGGCTGTTTCAAGCTGTAGGCTTGAGGCTAAGAGGCAGCTTCCTCACCTCTCCCCTCCCCCAACCCTGCCTCATCTTCTAGGACCAGCAGGCTGACGGGAAGGATTATTATTCTCATGGTGATGGCAGAGATGCAAAAGACCAAGTCCATTTGTGCAAGTACTTAAGTCTTTAGTCATGTTGTAGGTTTCCTATAATGACAGTAACTAATTACCATAAATTTGGTGACTTATTAAAACACAAATTTATTACCTTGCACTTGTGGAAATCTGAAGTCCAAAAGGGGTTTCACTTTCATTAGTCCAAATGGGTCGAGGGGATGTTTAGCTTGGAGAGGACCTTCACAAGGTGAAGCCGTAGGCAGGGCTGTACTCCCTCCAGAGGCTCTAGAGAATTTCGTTTTCTTGCCTCGTGGTTCCTTCTGTCTTCAAAGCCATAGTGCAGCATCTTCCAATCTCTGATTTTGCTTGTTTTCACATCAGCTTTTTCTGGTCCTAGCCTATTGTGATTACACTGGACCCACTTGGATAATCCAGGATAATCTTCCCATTTTCAGACCTTAATTCAGTCACACCTACAAAGTTCCTTTTACCATGTTAGGTAACATATTCACAGTTATAAGATTAGAAGGTAGGGGAAGGCAGTATCTAGTCTACTAAACATGTCATGCCCACCAAAATTCCACTGGCCAAAATCAAAGGACAGGAGGTGCTCTGCTCAATAAAGGGGGGTGGGGATATACAGAAATATACGTATACCTATAATATAAAAGAATCTGGCAAGGCCTTTATACAAAGTGTTTACTGAATGTGAGTTTAGACCATTATGACTCAGGGTATCACACTGATCCATCTTACTACGATCACAGCCACAGCTATCCAGGCTTGAGTTCCTGCTGGGTCTGCAGGAGAATGTCATCTATAGCAAAGGTGGAAGCAAGCTCTAATTCTGAATCTTATTGTGCTTCCCAATTATAATGCTGCTGTGTATGCTACAATCACACTGAGATTTACGCTCTGAATTAATTTCTCCTTCTTTTCCTGTCACCCAGAGTAAGATGGCACATTGTTTGCTTTAAATCCTTCTCTGAAGGTGAAGAGATTCTGCAGTATTACTATTAAAAGTTTCCTCACTCCTGTGCCCAGAACTGGCCCAGAATTCAGCTGAACATCAGGGCAAGGAATCCATGTCCTACTTGCTCTGCTCTGAGCAGGTTAAAGCAAACCTGGAGTGCTGTCTCTACTAGTGGGCCCCCTTCTGTACGAAGGATATGGACAAACCAGGAAGACAACAGAGATGGTTAGGGATTCAAAAATGATGCACTGAGAAGGGTTGAGTAGATGTTTAGCCTGCAAAAGACCTTCCCCAGAGCAGATAGTATGATCACCTGTAGGGCCTGAGAAAAATCAAACTAGTAGCAATGAACAGGTCCAGACTGTACTCACAAAATACCATTTCCCAATAGATAAGCAGAGCTCACTGGAGAAATGGCTGCTTCCAGATCTAAGACTAGAAAGAAGATCCTGGAAATCTCATACTAGAAGCAAGGAAACGGATAATTATTAGGGTTGCTTCACATGAACTCACGGGTCAACCTGAGCTGACTTCCACAGGAAAAGAAAGAACAAGGCAACATCAATAAGGAGAACTGCAATGGATTTAAAAAAAAAAAAGGGTCTAAAAATCACAAGTTCATGGGTTTAACTATAGATCTAGGAAAAGATCAATGGCTGCCAATGACAAAAAAGATACCCAAGTAGTTTCAAGAAGGAAAACTGATAAAACCTCTAGGATAATGGGTTTCAAATTTGAACAAGCACCAGAATCACGTGGAAGGCTTATTATAACACCTAGGGCTGGGCTCCACTAAGGTTCTGATTCAGTGATTCTCTAGGGTGGGGCTTGAGAAACTCTATTTTTAACAAATTCCCAGATGATGCTGATGTTACTGGTCCAGGCACACTTTGAGAATTGTATGGTTCTTAAGTCTAGTCTAGAACATGCTAAATATCAAGAGAATGCAATCAGGAAATCAGGACTGAAAAACTACTCAATAGTGGCCTTCAGAAAGCATACTGCAAGGGACAAGAGAACAGAAACCTAGGTCGTTCAGAAGTATAAAGTGAACTATCTTCAGCTGGATTATCTAGGATTTCCTTCAAAATTATCTGGAGATGAAGTAGACAGACATATATTGTTAAAGCTGAGTAAGTATTCAGGAGTTGGTTCACCATACTATTCTCTAACTGGTGTTTGCAATCTTGTAAAGTCAAAGTAACAGCAATATGTTTAAATAGTACACTCAAGGGTGTTCATGAATAGATAAATGGTAGTAGTGGTCACTTAGTCTCATACTTGGCCACCATATTCAGCAACTGTGCTTTGTCTACCTTTTCCTCAATTGGCTAGGAAAGTATTAGGGTTTGACTATTTACAGATTATTTTAGTAAGAACCGCAAATCTCCATGGAGTGACTGTTGCTTTGACAACAGCATTTACCCCCACAATACTAGAGGGCATGGTTTTATACAACACAGCTTATTTTCTATTGCATCCACTCATCTCTCATCTATTTAAAGTGGCCTCCTGCTCCCTTTTTGGCCCTGGGCTAGGAAAACCACACTCCTGCTTTCAGTGTTAATGAAGTACTATCTGATGCTATCCAAGCTCTCCCACTTGAAAATGATTGGCTCCTCTTCCTAAAAACAAAAACCCCTTCTTTTATCCTTATTCATAGACGTCTACTCACAGGAAGTACTGCCTATAGGTTATTACAAAATGACTAGACATGATGCATTCTCGTGAAATTCCTGCTAAAAATGCAATGCGGAGACAGCAGACAAACCCAAACTGAGGGCAATTCTACAAAATAACGGTCTTCTACTCTTCAAAAATGACAAGGCCAAGAAAAAGGCTGAGAACCTGGTCCAGATTAAAGAAGGCCAAAGAGCCATGACAACAAAATGTGGCAAATGATTCTGGACCAACAGAAAAAAATACAAAGGATTATTAGTGGCCAACGAGAAAGAACTATGGACCACGGATTAGACAATAGCACTTTATTGATGTTATTTTTGGTAGGTATTATTGTTACATAGAGAATGTCCCATTCCTAGAAATTAGTTTTTAGGGATAAAATAGCAAGATGTCTCTAATTTACTTTCATAGGATTCAGGAAAAAAACTGTAAATGAAACGAAGTATAATCAGTGATGGGCCAAGGGTATACAGTTTTTTGCACAAGATTTTTATTGAAATTATTACTTAAAAAAGTGTGTGCATTCTTTACTCTCTGAGCCTTCCTTAATCTAATTTCTTGAGTGCTTTTCACTAGGAGGAAATTATGACTTTTTTTTTTTTTTAATGTTTTAGGGCTGTTAGAATTGAACCAGGATTTAAATCCTGCCTCTGGTTATAAACCTTCTTGCTAATTCCATGATTTCCTCAGAAAGGATATTGAAAATGGGTGTAAATGTTAACAGTAAGTAAAAATTTAAAAACTTCCTAGTGGTTGAACTCGCTACCACTCGCCTTTGCAAAATTCCAATGAGCTCTGATCAAACTACTTGTGGAATATTAATTCTTCTAGATTTGCATCTCCAGAAGGATGCACAAGAAACTAGTGTTCCTGGCTTCTTCCAAGGGGTCAAAGGTGGAATTTGCCATGTTAACTCGTTTAGATCTCAATTTTTGAACTGCAATTCCCTTCTATTCAAATATAAAAAGTTAATCACTTAAGTATTATACTGAGGGCCCATCTGTGGGGTTGCTGTAACCTAGCCAAGCAAATCTAAACAAGCTATTGAGGACCTAGATCAATTACACAATTGCATCAACTCATTCTTTTAGCAAATGGAAGCATTATGTGGTGTTAGACCCATCTTACTCAAGATGTGGTCACTGCCTCAAAAGTTCAAAATTTAACATGTGAACTGATAATTACTAGATACTAAACAGCGTAAACCTCTTATAGTCTCATTGTTTGATACTGAACATTAAAAACAGTATTTTTCATTCCTGCTACACAAAGGGATTACTTATATAAAGTGTGGATACTGAAAAAGTATGTTTACAATATATTCACTTAGGAGTATACTAGTCAGCCATTTAAAATAGATGATCTCTTAGTAAAAGCAAACTGTAGACCACCACTCACAGTAAGGACAAACAGCTTATAGGGAAGAATAGGTTTTACGATCAAAGAATTCTAGGGAATGACAGATGCTGTTAACAGCAGCTCCTTAGCCAACGAGCTCTAATGGAAAGATACTTTCCATTCCTAAGTATGTACTAGTTTTGTAATTAAAATTAAGTCAAAACTTAAGAACATCCAACAGCCATAGGACCGAAATTGCATAGTCAGAAAACTGTCTTCTGAAAGCAAGGTAAATAATATTGTGAGGTTTCCCAAACGTAAACTGCCAAAGTTTAGAGTACTCCAAGTCTCGATTAAGGAAATTAGGTTAAGGACTTTAGAAAAAAAGAGGATTAAAGATTCCTAGTTTACCTGAAAAATTTGTCACAGAAAATGCTCAAACTGGTATTAAGGTAACAGGTAAATAGATTATATGTAAAAATAGAGCAAGACAGTACAAAGAAATTTCATATGGTTAATCCTTCACAACAGCAGATAGTATTTACTATTATAGCTGTTATATGCCATATAACAATACATTCCTGATATTAACCTCTATTTTAAAAAAAGATTTTAAGTGATCTCTACACCCACATGGGGCTCAAACCAACAACCCCAAGGTCAAGAGTCCTATGCTCCAGTGATGGAGCCAGCCAGGCCTTCAGATCATAATCTTTAATCTTCACAACTCATAGCTTGTCCTTACCATTTCATGGATGACATTAAAGCACAATGGCTATGACTTGCCCAAGATAAACCATCCACTATGTCAATCCTAAACACAGGTCTCTGAAGAACTGAAATAAGACCTTTTCTTCATACTCAAGCCAGGAATGGCTTGCCAAGTGGCAACTCTAGTTGAAAAAACCATTTACCAAATATTTGGCGCTAAATGGGAATACACAATAAATCCAAAACCAGCCTTTCCCTCAGTAAGCATTTTATTGGAGATAAAGCATAAAGTAGTTTAACAAAGTGGGAAAAAGAAGATACCAAGATGAAAGGTAGTAACAACACAGGACTAGAACGTAAATCACAGGAACTGGTAGGACTCAAATTGGCCTTAAAGGCACTATGGCGTGTCAGTCAACACTATCAGGTAAAAAGAAAGGGGAATCAAAGATGATGTTCATTTCTATTTTTTCTGTCTCAGTTTAATACTCTATCTAGCCACAGATTTACACATGGCATGTTTAGACTCTCAGATTCTTATAAGTTAGCAAGGAACTATTTCATCAGTCAACTCTGGTCTCAAGTGGGCCAGTGTTATAGTGGTTTAGTATATCCAATGACACTGAGGTCCACAGGGATAGAATAGGACTAGATTTTTAATAAGTTGGTCTTTGCTATTACCAGGAAACTTCTATCGGTGTAGGCACTTACCCATATAATTACCCACTTTGGGGGCAGCTAACAATGTAGGCAAACCTGCCTATTACCATGTGAGGTTAGACTAACACAAGAAAGCCCAGTTGAAAGATGTACACTTTTACAAAGTCAAATTTCATACTGCAATATTCCCCCTCCTTCCTTTTTAAAAGGCTGTGGTTTTAAAAGCTTTTGTTCTTTCCCTGAAAACGAGAGAACTTTGGTCAAAGCCAATTCTTAAACCAACTTGTTCTTAAACCAAATTTTGAAAGGCAGCTGGAGATGTGCCTCTTCATGGGTTGTAACTGTGTTCTTTCAAATAGGCAAAATAAGAAATATAATTGCAGACATCAATGTCTTCTTTCAAATTCTTAAGTTTATACTGGGAAAAAAACCATTTCTTATGAATATCTAAAGTTTAAAACAATGTGAAAGAAAATAAGGTCATGGAAGAAGCATCAATCTTTTGGGGCACTATTTTCCTAAGAGTAGGCTTTAAAATTTTATAACAGGAAGCCCAGAAATTTCTCAATAACAAATCTTTTTATGCACTATCAAGTACTCCTCCTGGCTACTCTGTGATTTTGATACCTAAATCTGACTCAACTTTCTCAAGCAGCCTCATCTCAGGTATGCCTTCTGGGATTATCTGAACCTACGAACCAACTCTAGATTATCATGCTTTCTAGTCATATCTGTGGCATGATGAGCACTGTGCCACCATGCCCCACTATAGTACAATCCAGTCCTTGACACCTTACATAGGGACAGCTTCTAGAAGATAATAAGCAGAGTCAAACAATCTATATCTTGGTTTCAAACCAAGGTTTGAAATGAGTGCTTTTAAGTGGAATGAAAGTATCTAAACATAAAGATAGAAGGTAATTCATTTCTCAACCTGCAACTTCAACTAATTAGGTTTATATATGCATGGACTCATTGGTTACCCAGTAACTCCCACAAATTTGCAGTGTAATTTGGGTTCTATAGCATATATTACACTTCATGCCAAAGTACAGAAAATTTAGGGTTTACCCATGTATATTCTTTTCAAGCCCACCATATGCTGTAAAGTTGCAAGGATGACCTCATCGATTATCACATAACCTCATCAACTATTAACGACTGATTGTTGCGTGGAATTTCACTCTAATCAGCAACCAATTTTACCAAGCAACCAGTTAAGTGCCTGTTAAATATAATAATCTTCCAGCTGAAAATGCAGTACTTTGCTTTTCTGCTTTGAACAAGAATGTGCTAAATTACCAAAGAAAAGCTACTTTCATTTTCATAGAACACTAAACACCATGGAACCATACTCTAACAAAACACTAATTACACTGACCTTTTCCAGGAAGTGGGATTACCAGGCTAAATGGGTTCCCAAGTATTAAGAACTACTTCCTCAAGAGTTCAATTAAAGTTGAAAAATTTTCATCACTTAAAATACACTAACTTAGGCAAAATTGTGTAATAGACGAGACTACGAAATACATTTTAAACTCAAAGGGGCAGATAGGACTTTGGCAAATTTGATTAACAGCACAAAATGTTATCCAAATTGAATAATTTATTGCTGGTCTGAGGCTTGCCTTCTTTTACACTTTGTTTTTACATCGTATCCACAAAGAGTAGATTATCAATATTAAAAGGAATTTAATAGTGACCTATTCAGTAAGGCAATCATCTTGGTAGCAAATTTTTATTGAAATCTTACATAACTCAAGCTTATAAAAAGCCAACATAATTGAAAATTGGGTTCTCCCTCTAAAGCCTTACGTATTCAAAGCTTGAAACGGTTAATTTAAAAGCAAACAAAACAACAAAACCCCTGCAGCAGATCCTGCTGAAATACTTAAAAAAAATCTAAATGAGCTTAATCTTTACAAAAGTTATTTTTAGCTCAAAAGCTATAAAATCAAAGTTATCTTAATTCTACAAAGAAGGGAGAAGATCTTTGACTTCATGCCACCATTTCTTTAGAACCTCATCTTTTTCATCAAATTTGGCCACAAATCAAATTTCTGTGTGCCCCTGTTTTCAGGAAATTCCTCTTGCAGAAGAGGCCAAGTATAAACATGGAAGAATAACTGCTTAAGCAAGTAAGTAGGAAAGTGTTCCATAATAGTGTGCAAAGAATGTAGAGTTCTAAGTTAATCTCTGGAACTCGACCTGGATCGTGACCTTGACTTTGAACGAGATCTAGAGCGGGATCTTGAAGCTCTTTTTGGTGGAGGGGACGCAGAACGTGCCTTTGAGGGTGGAGCAGGTAGGGGTGAATTTGAACGAGACTGGCTCCTTGATCTAGATTTTGACTTTATATCACCTTTTCCATTTTCTTTGGGGGAACGAGATCGAGAACGAGACCTGCTTCGAGATTTTTCATACTCCTTAGATCTGCTTCGAGAGCGTGAACGGGAGCCCCGATCAGACTTGGGCTTAGATTTGCTTTTTGATCTGGATTTCCTGCCTTTTGATCGAGAACGTGATCGACCTTTGCTCCGAGACCTGGATCTGGACAAGAAGAGCCAGATTTTTTTCTCAGTACCTTGCCAGAGCATACAAATAGAGTTAACATTCAGAAAAAAAGATATATAACATCTTACTATTTACCTGGAGCGACTTTTTGAGATGCTTCGAGATCTACTGCGGCTGCTCCTGCGACTCCTACTTCGTGACCTTCTTCTAGACCGTGACCTATAACAAAAGACGCAATAAAAAATCTTAGTCTCATTACATCTCAACCCGAACTTTTCTGTTTAGAAAAAACAACACACACAATAATGGCTTACTATAAATTAAATCCACCTTAAAACATTCAGAAGAACCCCAACAAAGTAGAGACTACATAGTGAACTAACTTCAACTAAGTATCAATCGAAATGCTGCTAGCTGAATTTTTCTTTTCTCTTGGCAAATACGGTTTCCTCTCCTTTTCCTGTATTTCAACAAATTACCTTGATCTACTTCCAGAGTAAGAGCGCCTATGGCTCGTTCGTGGTTTATCCTCAATGAGCCTGATATTTCTGCCATTTATTTCTGTACCATCCAGTTTATCCAAAGCACGCTTCATGTCAGAGTAGGACCGAAACTCAATCACACCTTCGTTTGTGCGTTCTTTGTGAGCATCCGCATAGGTTACCTCACCTGCTTGTCTCATGAAATCCTAAAAAAGCCAACAAGACTGATTAAATCCAAAAACGTAATGAAAAAGATCTACATACTGAACGATTCTCACAAACGGAAAGGTGAAAACAAAAGCCTACTTTTAAAACATTAGCTGTATCGTGTTTTAAAAATTTACTTTGAGAACATACACATGGGGTAGGTGGAGGAGCAGAAAGCAAGAGGATCCCAAGCAGGCTGAGCTACCGGCGTGGAGCCCAATGAGGGGCTCAAACCTAACCAACTGTGAAATCGTTACCTGAGCTGAAATCAAGAGCCAGATGTTTAACCGACTGAGCCACCCAGGCACCCCAGCCGAATCATTTTTATCTCAAATTATAGCACATACCTTTAAATCTTGCCAACTGCAACGACTAGAAAGATTTTCTACAATAAGCCTGAATTCTGTACGAACAGGTGGTCCATATTTGTCTCTGCCAGAGGTTCTCCGACTGCTGTATCCACCTCCACCACCTTTATCACGTGATGAGAATAATTAGATGCTTTGTAATGATAGGAATGCATGTTTTTTTTGAAAGTTAGTACAAACATATCAACTTTTATTTACTGGAGTAGGACTTTGCTATTATATTGCTAAACCTTCGATACAGTTGTGATTTGCCATAAATTAAATTAAGGGCAAGTCAAATAGACTAAATCCAACTAAACTTCTCCTACAATCTGTTAGAGAGTGACTGCTCCTTTATTCAATTTACCTCGCTAAGTTTTATTTTACATAACATTGTAAAATATAAAACTTAACTGATTACATGCATTTCTACATTTTACAAAAATGTTTACTAGTTACACTAAGTACTTACATCACAGTGTGAGGTTTTTGGTGGTGGTTTGGCCACAAAACACGCAAGGTAACAGTCACCTAGTTCAGATTAACCAGTTTTGTCTAACCCTTGGAATCCTCACCATCACCCTGCGTCTAATGGCAAAAGGCTGCTGTCGTCATGGCTTCCGGTAAGGTCAGCCAAAGGGTCATAGGGCAAGGGTCACACAATGTATGGAAAAGCCAAGGCCAATCAGGAAAGGCAGTCATCTTAGCCTCAGTGGACACAGCCTCAGCCCCATTGGTCACTTTCAAATTGAAACATCAAGGACTTGTTAAAAAGTTTGAATTCAACATGCAACAATTTCAACATCAAACATTTAACATAACCAAACCCCTCCCACCTCCTCCCAATAACATGCCCCAAATAATTCAAAGGCAGCATAAAGCTTATATAAAACTACTGTGTGGTACCATACCACATTACTTTAAAATAGTATTTTCTTTGGCCCCTGCCATTATT
>NW_027532409.1:104875-105091 GCF_008692635.1 Crocuta crocuta
GCGGGGGTGGGACTCACTGCGGCTTCCGTAGCTGTAGCCGTCGCGATCGCGGCGCGGGCCCCGGGCGTGCTCCACGATCACGCGCTCGCCGCAGAGCTCTTTGCCGTTCAGCTCGTAAACGGCGTCGTCGGCGTCGCGGGAGTCCTCGAACTCCACGAAGCCGTACCTGGGGGCGGTGCGAGGGCCAGGGGACCGGCGGCGACGTTAGGCCGGGAA
>NW_027532409.1:105269-125039 GCF_008692635.1 Crocuta crocuta
CGCGCACGCGCGCGCGGCCACCCCCCCCCCGCGCGCTCCCGCGGCCCCGCGCCGCCGCCATTTTAGAGGCCCTGCCACGCGGCGCCGCGGTCTGGGCCTTCTTCTGTCCAGTGGGCCACGGCCGCCGCCGGCACACCCAGGACGCTGCGGACGGACGCGGGCGCCCAGGCCCGACTCACCCATTTTTGAGGTCTATTTCAAGGAGACGGCCATAGCCGCTGAAAAAGCGCTGGATGTCCTTCTCCCGGACGTTGTAGCTAAGGCGTCCTATGTAGACGCGCGGCATATCTGTGGCGGGCAAGGGCCCCGAAGGCTGGCTGTCGAACGGCTGACCGCAAGGCAGAAGCCGCGGTGCGGGTGCGGGGACGGCGAGAGCCGGAACACGCGCCTCACACCGCAGCGGCGGCCGAGTCCAGCCACACAATGGTGCGCGCGCGCCAGGGCTGCACTATAAGGGCGGGCGAGCTGGGGGCGGGGTCAGCGCGTGACGTCACTACGCAGCACGTACCCTCCCGCGCTGGAGCCCAAGGCTCGGGGGTGATTTGTAGGTCCACTTCCGCGAGATGTTGGGGAAGTGCAGCTCTGCTCCCTTACACAATTTTCTCCACCCACTATTGTAAACGTGGTGTCCCATCGTCGAGCCACAGACTTGTCTTCTAATTTGTACTTTTTAAAAAAACCACCTTGGCGTGATTTCTCCGAGACAGGCGCTCTGGAGGCAGTTCAGGAGGACTCCCGGTGTTCATTGGTCCTCGTGGTTGTCGTTAATAGGCCTCTGTGGTCTCTGATTGGTTCCTTAAAGCGACGCTGCGAGTTTCCGCCACTGATCTGCTCGCGGTGCGCTCGGCGGGCGAAGCGCGCTCCGACACAGATGATGATCCCATTTCACCTAATCCGAGGCTGGCGCTCCGGAGTACTGGTGACCCGGCCGGGATCGCGTTACGAGCGCACAGCTCTGCTGGCGTCTTTCCTTGGTGGTCTCACTCACAGCCAGCATCAGCCTTGACCGCCTCGCTGCACGTCCCCCTCCATGAGTCTTTCTTGAAAGACTCGCAAGTCACCTGTAGATTGCTGTGTACGTGGTAATGCCACCCTCGCTGTGGATGCTCGCAAAGGGAGCACGACCCCGAGGTCTCTGGACCCAGAAAGTCGAACAAGACCTGGCAGCCCTCCTGCACAGGTGCGCTCTTTTTCTCCTCCGCATGGAGAGTCCTGTGTCCCAACTGGTTTGAAGCCCCCTTTTATGCGACAGAAATATACATTTTTTTAAAAAGTGTTTCATTAGAGATGCCTTTTAAAACTTGGAGAACTACATGAAAACCCCGAAAGAGTAAGTTTAAGTGGAGAGCAGAAGGCCCTAGTGTACTCTGAAATTCAACTACAGGAAAGGAGACTGAGAATGAGGGAGTAGAGAGGTGGGGAAAGACGGGACAGCACAGTGTCACAGAAGCCAAGAGAGGAAACAGTATAGGTGAGATAATACTGGCCGAATATTCCAGCTCTTTTTGAGCGGTTCAACCTTGATATTCTTCAGCTGGTTGAGAGAAGGCGATTTTGCCTTCCAGGGAATTTTAGCACAAATGTCTGCAGGCAATCTGATTGTCACAACAGGTGGAGAAGTGTTAATACTGGCATCTAGTGGTAAAGGGTATGTAGTCAGTAGATCTTTAAAAATTCGTGGGATGTAGTAATTAGGGAAAGGAAAATTCAACAGTGCGACAACATTTTTTTCACTCATCAAATTGTCACTATTTTAAAAATTGTTAAAATTCATTATGGGAAGAGGTGAATCAGGAAATGGCGCTGACACAGTGTTGGTTGGACTGAACATTCTATTTAGGAAGGTAATGGGGGTAGTACTTATTAAAGGATGCATATAGGGAATGCGGTGTCGCCGTCTCTCTTTGCAGTTCATGTGCCCGAAGAGAAAGATGCAGCTAATATCATCCTCTGCTTCCACTCCCCTCTCCCCAAAGCCCAATGCCTACTGTTTTTGTTTTTAAGTTATCATTATGTCTATGTGCAGCTGGAACTCACTACCCCCAGATCAAGAGTCACATGCTCCACGGATAAGCCCGGAACGCGCCCCCAATGGCTACTCTTAACAAAACACCACTGACCGACCAACTACAGAAGACATAGTCTCAAATGATCATCATTGAAGGTACTGTTGGGCCATCAGCATTCTGTAGAGTCTTGTTGATGATCTAACTCACCTCTGTTAATATTTTGGAAGAAAGACTCAAGGGAGAAATGATGGATGTATAGCACAGGAGGCCATCTCTCTTAGATGCCTACAATTGTGGCAGATAAAAATCACTCTATTGCTGATTCTAAAACTGTGAAGGTAACTACAGAAGTCTGTCAGCGACAGAGAGAGAGAGAGAGTGGCCTCAGTCTGATCCAGAAGAGAGTTAATAACTTTGAATCCATCCACAAATACCCAGATTGTATAGGACAATTTAGAGCACACATTGTTGTGGTTTTCAATCCCAAGTCCCATGTTATTTGAAGTGGGTATAAACTGAGCTGTGATAAGTTTTGCTATGTTATGTCTGAAAAACTTAGCATTCCAGAAGCTGTCATCTTGAACAGATTTGGGGTGAACTTGGTAACTCAAGTATGTTTACATGGAGTGGAGTGAATGTATGCAGGGTTGCTGCAAACATGGAATTCAGAAATGGAAATTGTCAGGGACAGAGTTTGAAAGAAATGTGAATCAAATGATTGAAAGAGCTCTGAAGTGATGAGATTAAAGGTACATTTCAACTGCAGTATTGGATTAAATGTTGCCAAGATAATCCAAACTCTTTTTGAAAAACATCTGTACAGGATTCATGCAGACAGGGTTTTTCACCCTAAGCACTATGGACATTTGGGGCCAGATAATTTTTTGTTGTGGGGAGCTGTCCTGGACACTGCAGGATGTTTAGCAGCGTTCCTGGCTGGCATCTACCTGCTCGACACCAGTAGCTCTTTCCCTTCCCCCAGCTGTGACAACCAAAAATATATTGAGTGAAGGGGATTAAGAGGTACAAACTTTCCATTGTAAGTCATGGAGATGAAAAGTACAGCATAGGGAATGTGGTCAATAATATTGTAATGATATTGTATGGTCATGGATGGTGCCCATACTTCAGATGGTAAAGATTGAGTGATGTATAGAGTTGTTGGATCAATCTGTTGCACACCTGAAACTAATATAACATTGTATGTCAACTACAATAAAAAAATGGGAGGTTAACAAAATGTTTTGAAATGTTGACAAATGTCTGCTGAGGCACAGAATTGCCCCTTAAGGTATTGCTTGTGACGACACTGAGGGGATGTGTGTCATCGAGAATGAGCTTCCCTTGGGTTCTGAGTGTTGAAGAATTAACCAGAATTTTCAGCAGAAGTAGAAGGATAACGAGGTTTCACTACCCAAGAAAGCTGGGGAGGGGTACCTAGGTGGCTGAGTCAGTTGACATCAGACTCTTGATTTCGGCTCAGGTCATGATCTCACAGTTCATGGGTTTGAGCCCTGCATTGGACTCTGGCAGCATGGAACATACTTTGGATTCTCTGTCTGTTTCTCTGCTCCTCCGCTGTGTGCGCTCTCTCTCTCTCTCTCAAAATAAATAAGTAAACATTTAAAAAAAAAAAAAGACTGGGGATATACTGAACTATTTATGTATCTGGTATCATCTGAGCAATGTGACAAGAAAATGTAGTGCTCCAAGTATAATTAACTGTGAACATATAGTTTTTTTTTTCCTTTCTTAATACATGAATTTGAGTCCACAGCATCCAAGCACATGACTGGTATAATGCTTACATTAAGAACCTACAAATAAATACAAGCTATCAGTGTCAAGAAAAAATGCACACAGGGGACAAGAGATATAAAGGTGTGAGTTTGTCACATACGGGATGAAACCCCCAAAAAACTCGAGATGGAGAGCAGAAGAAAATTCAGAACCACGCCCTCGGGGACTGTATTAACTCCTATGCGTCATCTGTATGGCTGCTGTAACAAATTACCACCAACTCAGGGGTAGAAAGCATCACAAGTTTATTAGCTTGCAGTTCCAGAGGTCAGGAGTCACGTGGCTCACTGGGTTAAAATCGGTGTCAGCAGGCCTACATTCCTTCTGAAGGCTCTAGGGGAGCATCTGTTCCCTCGCATTTCCCAGCTTCTAAAGTCTCTCCGCATTCTTTGGCTTGTGGCCCCTTCCTCCATCTTTAAAGCCATGAAGTTTGGTTGAGACCTTCTCGCATCCAGTTACTCTGACCCTGACCCCTGCTTCCATTGTTAGATCTCCTCCTCTGATGCTGAGTTTCCTGCTTTCCTCCTATAAGTCCCCCACCCCTCCCCCACCCCTAGCCCTCTTGGATACTCCAGGACATATTCTCCATCTGAAGGTCCTTGACCCGATCACTTCTGCAAAGTCTTTTATGATGAAAGGTAACGTCTTAAATTCTAGGGATTAAGACATGGGCATCTTTGGGGTGGGGGGGGCGGCACTATTCTGCCTGCCAGGGGGACTCTGAAACTTAAATACAGGAAAGGAGACTGGGCTGGTGGAAAAAGACAGAGGTTGACTGAGTGGGGGTGGAGGACTTGACTGGAAAGGGACACCAGAAAACTCCCTGGGATAGTGAAAATGGTGGCTACACAAGCCATGCAGTTACCAAAACTCATTAAAATGAACACATAAGATCTGTGCACAGAAAATATTAAAAGGCTAAAAAAACAGTACAAAATTAATATGTGCTCAGAATAAAATGCAAAACAATTCAAAGATGGTTAAAGAAAAAAGGGTGGGGCACCTGGACGGCTCAGTTGTTTAAGTGTCTGACTTTGGCTCAGGTCATGGTCTCATGGTCTGTGAGTTCAAGTCCCACATGGGGCTCTGTGCTGACAGCTCAGAGCTTGGAACCTACTTTGGATTCTGTGTCTCCCTCTCTCTCTACCCCTTCCCTGCTCATGCCTGTCTCCCCCTCTCTCTCAAAAATAAATAAACATTAAAAAATAAAAAGAAAAGGGCCGCCTGGGTGGCTTAGTCGGTTAAGCGTCCGACTTTCGCTTAGGTCATGATCTCGCGGTTCCTGGGTTCGAGCCCCGCATCAGGCTCTGTGCTGACTGCCGGCTCGGAGCCTGGAGCCTGCTTCAGATTCTGTGTCTCCCTCTCTCTCTGACCCTCCCCTGCTCACACTGTCTCTCTCTCTCCTAGAAATAAATAAAACATTAAAAAAAATAAAAATAAATAAAAGAAAGAAAAAAAAAAGGAAAGGAGACTGGGAAGGGAGGTTGGGAAAGAAACCAAAGAGTGCAGTGTCACAGAAGCCAAGAGGAAAGGGTTTCAAGGAGGTGGTGGCCCACTGACAAACAGAAGGTTCACGAGGCTTTGACCCAGCCACATTACTCCTAGAAAACTTTTTGACAAGAGGATTGATTTGTAAAACCTTAGGCCCTAGGATGATATTCTAGCAATGGAATACTCGAACCACTAAAAAGAATGTTCGGTCTATTCATTTAACAAATATTTATTGTGTGCCTACTGTGTGCCAGCCAGTGCTCTTGGCATTGGGAATGCAACAAACAGGGGACCTATGAGTCAGGCTTTGTAAACACCACCTGAGGCCAAATCTGGCCTGCCACCTGTTGTGTAAGTAGAGTTACGGTGAAACACAGCCATACCCATTCACTCACGTGTACTATGTCTGCTCTTGAACCACAACAGCAGTATTGAGTAGTTGCAACAGAGATTGTCTACCCACAGAGTCTCAAATATTTAATAGCTGGGTCTACACAGAAAACATTTGCCTACCCCAATCTATGATATAGACTTATAACTTATAAAGATGCTTATGATATGTTGTTAAGTGAGGAAGGCCAGGGTTAATATATGCATGATTTCATTTTTATAAACAACAAAAACCTTCCCAACCCCCCAAGCTCCAACACTATATGACTATGCATGTGTGTGTTGGGTTGAGCTTGTGGTTCTCTCTCAGCTTCAATGAGGTTAGGTCCTACATAATCGTGTCCCCACTAACTTGCTCCCGTCATTCCTTACTCCTCCTTCTACCTGCTCCTTACTGTGCCTTGAATGTACCAGGCATACATCCACCACAGGGCCTTTGCATTCATTAAATGGTGTCCTGTATCTGGAGCTCTCTCTTCCTGTGGCTTGTTTTCTCATCTGTGGTTTCTGTTCAAAGTCACCTTCTCACTCCTGTAACTGCTTATTTTATTCTTTGTATGTGTTATTTTTCCCCCAGCTTTATTGAGAGATTATTGACATACGTTTAAAGTATAACATGTGATGAAGACAGTATGGTATTGGCACAAAAACAGACACATAGACCAATGGAATAGAATAGAGAACTCAGAATTAGACCCACAAATGTATGGCCAACTAATCTTTGACAAAGCAGGAAAGAGTATCCAGTGGAAAAAAGACAGCCTCTTTAACAGATGGTGCTGGGAGAACTGGACAGCAACATGCAGAAGAATGAAACTAGACCACTTTTTTGCACCATACACAAAACTAAACTCAAAAATGGATAAAGGACCTGAATGTGAGACAGGAAACCATCAAAACCCTACAGGACAAAGCAGGAAACAACCTCCTTGACCTTCACCGCAGCAATTTCTTACTTGACACATCCCCAAAGGCAAGGGAATCAAGAGCAAAAATGAACTACTGGGACTTCATCAAGATAAAAAGCTTCTGCACGGCAAAGGAAACAATCCATAAAACTAATAGGCAACCGACAGAATGGGAAAAGATAGTTGCAAATGACATATCAGATAAAGGGCTAGAATCCAGAATACATAAGGAACTCATCAAACTCCACACCTGAAAAACAAGTAATCCAGTGAAGAAATGGGCAGAAGACATGAACAGACACTTCTCCAAAGAGGACATCCAGGTGGCCAACAGACACGTGAAACAATGCTCAGCGTCCCTCATCATCAGGAAAATACAAATCAAAACCACACTGAGATACCACTTCACGCTGGTGAGAGTGGCTAAAATGAACAAATCAGGAGATTCTGGATGCTGGCGAGGATGTGGAGAAACGGGCACCCTCCTGCACTGCTGGTGGGAATATAAGCTGGTGCAACCCTTCTGGAAAACAGTGTGGAGATTCCTCAAAAAATTAACAACAGAACTCCCCTATGACCCAGCAGTAGCACTGCTAGGAATTTACCCAAGGGATACGGGAGTGCTGATGCATAGGGGCACATGTACCCCAATGTTTACAGCAGCACTCTCAACAATAGCCACATCATGGAAAGAACCTAAGTGTCCATCAACTGATGAATGGATCAAAAAGATGTGGTATATTTATACAATGGAATACTGCATGGCAATGAGAAAGAATGAAATCTGGCCATGTGTAGCAACATGGATGGAACTAGAGGGTGTTATGCTGAGCGAAGTAAGTCAGGCAGAGAAGGACAAATACCATATGTTTGCACATATAGGTGGATTAGGAGGAAGTTAATGGAAGACAAAGCAGGAGAAGAAGGGGAAAAATAGTTGGAGAGAGGGAGGGAGGCCAACCATGAGAGACTCTTGAATGCTGAGAACAAACTGAGGTCTGGGAGCGGGTGGGAGAGTGGGGAAGGGGGGTGATGGGCATGGAGGAGGGCACTTGTTGGGATGAGCACTGGGTGTTATATATAAACCAACTTGACAATAAACTATTTAAAAAAGTACAATATGTGATGAATCAATACTCGTATATGTTTCAAATGATTATCACAGTCAGGTTAATTAACCCCTCCATCCCTTCAGATAATTACCATTTTTCTATGTGGGTGATAACATTTATCATCTACTCTCAGCATTTTTCCAGTTATTAATACAGTGTTGTCTATTGTGCATCGTAGTCATCATACTGTACATTAATTAGATCCCCAGAACTTACTCATCTTATATCTGGAAGTCTGTACCCTTTCACCAACATCTCCCCATTTTCCATCTCCCCATTTTCCCACCCTTAGCCCCTGGCATCCATCATTCTACTCTGTTTCTACAAATTCAGCTTTTTTAGATTCCATGTATTAGTGAGAACATGCGGTATTTGTCTTTTTCTGTCCGACTTATTTCACTTGGCACAATGCCCTCAAGAGCCAACCATGTTGTCACAAAAGGCAGGATTTTCTTTTTTTTAATGCCTGAATAATATTCCATATATGTATATATGCGCCACATTCTTTATCTGTTCTTCTGTCGATGGGCACTTAAGTTGTTTCCATATCTTGGCTATTGTGAATAATGCTGAAATGAACATGGGAATAGTGGTATCTTTTTGAAATTATGCTTTCATTTCCTTTGAATATATATCCAGTAGTGAGATTCCTGAATCATATGGTATTTATATATTTAATTTTTTGAGGAACCTCCACATTGTTTTCCATAGTGGCTGCACCAATTTGTGTTCCCACCAACAATGTACAAGGTTCCCTTTTGTCCACATCCTCACCAACACATGTTGATAGCAGCTATTCTGACAGGTGCAAGGTGATATCTTATTGTAACCCCTCATTTTATTTTATTTTATTTTATTTTATTTTATTTTATTTTACTGTTTTATTTTTGAGAGCGAGAGTGGGAGGGGCAGAGAGCGAGATCTGAAGTGAGCTCTGTGCTGACAGTAGCTGATGGGGCTTGAACTTGGGAACCGTGAGATCATGACTTGAGCCAAAGTTTGTTGCTTAACCGACTGAGCCACCCAGGTTCCCAAATTACCCTCGTTTTAAAGTAGCATCCCTCTCTGAACTCTATATATCTTTTTTTTTTAATGCTTTTTTTGTTTTTGAGAGAGAGTAGGGGTGGGGCAGAGAGAGAGGGAAAAAGAGGATCCCAAGCAGGTTCCAAGCTGCCATTCGAGAGCCTCATGCACAGCCCGAACCTACCAACCATGAGATCATAGACTGAGCCAATGACTTACCTGTCTGAATCACCCAGGTGCTCCTGTACTCTATATCTTCCTACCCTGTTTTATTTTTTCTTACAGAACTTTCATCTCTTGACCTGCTTAGTTACTGTCTGTACCCACCCCCACTAGAACGTGAGCTTCATTAGTGCAGGAATGTTGTCTGTTTCTTCTCTGTCCCATCTCCAGCCCTGAGGAAAGGTGCCCGGCATGCAGCGAGTGCTCGCTGAGAGAAGCACCAGTCAGGCGGTCGTTCCAAGCTCACACTCACGTAGTGAGTATCTCCACTTGGTAGGTATTACTGCTGAAGGGGTCCTCAGGGCGTGCTGATGGGATGGACTCTTCTTCCTTCTGATTCAAGCCCACTCACTCATGCTGCCCAGACACTCAGACCCTTGCAGGATGCTCACTCCAGATCCCACATGTCTTCCACTAGAACTTATTTAGGCAGAGGATGCTGGTGTGGCTAGACAGCCATAGGAATTGTCATACGTTGTCAGTGGGAATGGCAGTTGGTGCCATCACTTTGGGAGCTGTGTGCTAATGTCAACTAAAGCTGAAAGCTGCTAGCACCCGCCCCTGTGACCTGGCAATTCCATAAAGAAGTGTGTACATATGCTCTTCATAAGGAACGTATTAGAAATCCATAGCAACATTATATGTAGCAGCCCCCAAACTGGAAACCACTCAGATGCCCATCAACAAGAGCATAGTCAAATCATTTGTGGTTTGTTCACACCACACACTGCTACACAGCAATGAGGTTGACCTACGGTGCACAGCCGAGTCAGCGGATTTCACGACATAAGCGTCTAAGCAAGACACAAGGGAACCCATCCCATATGATTCCATGTATGTGAAGCTGAAGAACAAGCCAAACCAGTCTACGGTGTCAGAAGTCACCTTCCTGCTGGTGACCAGGAAGGGGGCTTCGGGACTTCTGGTCGTAGCTTGTATCTGGAGCTGGGTGCTTGTTATACGGTGCGCCCTGTTTGAGAGAATTTATTGAGCTGTACACTTCTGATTTGTGTACCCTGCTGTATGTATGTTGTACTTGATGGAAGATTTTTTTTTTTTAAAGGAATATCTCTCTTAAAAAAATGTGGTTTGCTGACCTGGAGCCCTCTGGGTTGTACTGGAACTAAAGCACCTGAGGATTTGATTCATAGTCTTTTCCCATGAATGTCACTTTGTCTGAATAAGTTAACTCTTATTTGGTTTTGTTTTCCAATTAGGTTTCTGTAGACTGATTGCTCCTTGGCTGGGAAGATGGGGCTTTGTTGCCATCTGGTGGCCATTAGTATGATTATAGTGGTGGATAAATTCTACTGGCTGCCTGGTCCAGGTGTCGATGAAGCTCAGAGAGAGGGGTTCTTTGAAGGTCCCTCAGTCTAAAACTTCTGGTTGTCAACACCTATTCACCCACAGGTTTTCTGGCACTTAATCGAACATCTCCTGTGTTAAAGACTTCACTGCCTAACCAGGCAGCCAAGTCCATTCTTGGACATCTCTCATTTTGAGTTAATTCTTTATAAAAGTGAAAAATTGTTGCCTTAACTTGTCTAGCCACTGGTCCTGATTGTGTCCCTGAGGATGTTTGAGTAACCACATCTGTCTCCCACACCTAGGTCTTACAGATGTTTGGACAGCCCTCAGACCCTCCATTCAAGTCCTGTCTTCTGGCTAAATGTTCACAGTCCCTGAAACGTCTCTCCTGGGACCTGCTTTCAAGTCTGTTTGTCACCGTGGCTGCTGAGCACTCTGTCCTCAGATGCAGTGGTGACCTTCTTCAGGGTGGCCCTCAGGCTGACCTTGCTCCCCTGGACTTAACTGCACACGCCCGTCGCTGCTGCGGTGGCCATAGTGTTCTCCAGGCCTGTTCTGAGCTGCCTGCTGAGCCTAATTCCACACTCAGCCCTGCCTCTTCTGCTGCATGGAACCAAACTGGGACTCTGGAATAGCCCATTTGTGGCAAACAACGTCTGTCTTGAGACTAGAAGTGGGTGAAGCAGCGAATGGAAATCCAGTGCTCATTGGCAGGTAGGCTCAGTTCCTGGGGCAGCTGGGAAAAAAGGTGCTGATGAGGAAAACCCAAGGTGGCTTCATGTCAGGTGAAGAGCATGAGGCCATGGGGAAAGTCTGAGGACAAATGCTGTAGGACCCACGGCATCTTCATGGATACTGTGGTCTCTGTGCTTGTCCGAGTCCCACGGGAGGCAGTGCTGGGCTCTCCTCCCAGGTCCTCCCCAGAGCTGGTGCACGTAGGGTTCTGTTCTTCAGCCAGACACCAGGCTGTAGCTTGCACACATTTTACCCGTCATTAGTTCTACATGCTGTTATTTGGATACGTTTAGGCTGAAACATATTTCCAAATGCCTCGTGCGTGCTCATGCTTGTCGCCACAGCCCTTGCTCTGGCAGCAGAAGCTGCATCAAATGGTGGCCTCTGATGTCCTAGAACAGAGGAGTCAGGCAAGCTGCGCCATGCCAGAGAGCGGCCAGGGGGTGTGCCCAGGCTGTAGAACCCAGTTCCTAGCAGAGAGAGGGAAAAGAAGTCTTTTCAAAAGGCACCTTGCGTGGTCCAGGGGCTCAGGGGCATAACCGGGAACGAGACAGACCCAGTCGGCCCTTCCAAACATTGTAGGCCCAAAGCAGTGGTCCTCAGACATTGGTGAGCACCATTTAGATATGAAGATGTACGGGCTCCACCCCTCAGAGGTGGAGCCACTGGGTGCAGGATGGGGCCTCAGAATGTGCATGTTCAACGTCTTCCAGTGTGACTGTGAGGCATGTGGTCAGGTGATCATGCTTTGAGAAATACTGGCCTGGGCTCTTGGGTCTGTGGAGCCCTGCCCTGCATTCCCTGGGAGCTTGTTAGACACGAAGAATCTCAGGTTCCACCCAGACCTACTGGATCAAAATGAGCATTTAAATAAGATTGCCAGGAGGATTGGTGTTAAAGTCTGAGAAGCATTGCCAGTGCAAGGTGTGAGGGTTTTCACCTTGCTCCTGTATTGTTTTGATAAGAGAAAGAATGTGTTCATGTATTACTTGGCAATTAAAAATAAATTAATGAAAAACTTTGCATAAACCAGGAAAATCTTGTACAAGTATGTTCACAGCAGCTCTACCCATAACAGTCCCAAACTGGAAACAGCCCAAATGTCTATGTCAACAGGTGAACAGATGAACAAAAGGGGGCATATTTGCAAAATGGAATACATCTCAGAAATACATAGGAACAGCACAACAGTGTGGATGAATCTCAGATGCATTATACCAAGTGGGAGGAGCCTGACACAAAACACTGCATACTGTGTGAGTCTCTTTATAGCATGTTCTAGAAAAGGCAGGACTAAAAGAACAGGAAGTTGATTACTGGTGGCAGGGGCTGGTGTTTGGAGGAGAGAGCTGACTGCAGAGAAGAAGGAAGGAACATCTTGGAGTGAAGGGAATGTCCCGTATTGTGGTGGTATTCACACACAATTATGCATTTACCCAAACTCATTGAATTGGATACTTGATTTTATTTATTTATTCATTTTATTTATTTATTTATTTATTTATTTAGTTTATTTATTTTTGAGAGAGAGAGACACAGTGCAAGGGAGGAGGGGAAGAGAAGGAGACACAGGATTTGAAGCTGGCCCCAGGCTCTGAGCTGTCAGCACAGAGACTGACCTGCACACAGACCATGAGCAAGATCATAATCTGAGGTGAGGTCAGATGCTTAACTAACTGAGCCACCCAGGCACCACTTAATGTATGGGTTTGTTTTTTTTTAATTTTTTTTTACTTTTGAGAGGGAGAGAGAGAGAGCAAGAGTACGAGCAGGGAAGGGGCCGAGAGAGAAAGAAAGAGACACAGAATCCAAAGCAGTCTCCAGGCTCTGAGCTGTCAGCACAGAGCCCAATGTGGGGCTTAAACTCACCAGTGGAGAGATCATGACCTGAGTGAAAGCCAGATGCTTAACTGACTGAGCCACCCTGGCACCTCAAACTGGATACTTTAAATGGGTGAATTTTACTATATGCAAATTATAACCAATTAAAAATGATAAAAATAACAAAAGCAAAACCAAGAGCATCAAGTTTTGGGCCATTTTTGTTGTTCCCAGAGAGCCTCAATTAAGCCTCCCCTCCTCCATCCCTGTGCATCTCACGCAACCCCCACCTGAGCTTCCTACTCATCTCACCAAAAACTAAAACTGGGCCCTACTGGCCTAAAGGGGATGCTGTCTTCCGCAGTGTCTCTGGTGGCCTCCCTTTCTGCTCCAGGCACAGCGTGATGAACGTGGTGGTAAATTAATTCAACAGAAGCTGGTTAATACTGTGGTGGCCCGTGTAAGCAAACCAAACCCCAACCCTGTAAATGCATGAAGGGTGAGAAATCGAAGCCCAAAGGATATAATCCATCACAGTCAACTAGGCTTTCCCAAATCAGTCAACCATTAAGGAAAACCAGTCACAAAGAGCCCAGCAGTCTTTAAGTTACAGCCCACCAAATAATTTCCTTTCTTCATTTCCTGCCTTCTCTATATGGCTTTCCCCCAACCCTGTGGGAGGAGCGCCCCTAACCACTGTTGGTTTAATGCTGCCAGATTCAAATAGGTTTTTACTCCAATAAACTCTCACAGTTTTAAATATGCCTTTGTTCATTTTCTAACCTTAAAAAAATTAAAATATAAGTGGTTCAGTCGTTTAAGCGTCCGACTCTAGGTTTTGTCCCAGGTCATGATCTCACAGTTTGTGAATTCAAGCCTTGCATTGGGCCCTATCCTGACAGTGAGGAACCTGCTTGGGATTCTCTTTCTCTCCCTCTTTCTCTACTCTCCTTTGCTGGTTCTCTCTCTCTCCAAATAAATAAATGAACTTAAAAAAAGAAAATTAATTAACATACGATACTAGTTTCTGCATCTTTTCATCTTTGGACAAGGATCTCTGGAGCCAAATTGCTTTGGCTCTGTTTCCAGCTCTATCAACTGTTAGCTGTGTGACCTTGGACACATTTCTTAACCTCTTTGTGCCTCAGTTTCCTTGTTTGTAGAATGGAAACAGTCATGGTACTTGTCTCAAAGAGTGAGAATTTTAAAAACTCACTTTATCGTAAGGTTTTAGAATAGCACCTAGCTCATAGTAGATGTAGAGGCCGCTTTTAGGCACATGCTTGAGCACTGGTACGTAGAGCCAGGCAAAAAGAGCCCAGAGTGACCACCGAGCTGATGCAAACAGGCCCGTCAGGTAACCTGCCTCAAAGTATTCATAAGCCCTAACTAACTGATGAGCTACTTACAACCAGGCACAGAAACCAAAAAAGGAAAGTTCCGTACATTCCCTTACCTCCTTACCTTCCCCCTTTAAATACACCCCCCTCTCATTGCCTTGTGGCAGAGGGTCTCTGCTTTTCTGTCTGGCCTGTGCATTCAACAAACTTCTATCTCCTTCATTCTACCTTGGCTGAATTCTTTTACTGCCCGTGCAGCTGGATTCCACCCAATTGAGTTGCCCTACATTTGGGGACCCCCATCTAATTGAGAGAGACACCACAGTAGGCACTAAATAAGTATCGGCTATTATTGTTCAATAAATGTAAATTTGATCCATGTTTCCCCCCCTCCCCCTGCCTCCCAACAATGTAGCCATGGAGATCATTTTTATAGACTGGTTACAAGCTAAGAACTCTTGGTTCTCTATCTTTTATGATAGGTTGATCCTAGAAGCAACCTCTGATCCTGTTCCAGCTGTGTTCACTGATGGAGGACTCTGGGGGAATGGCCTTGGGGGAGACACAAGCAGGAGCTGGAACAGAATGAGCTGTAAGTTTGGGGCTCAGCCTGGGTCTGGGACAGTTTTGCTCTGTGCTCAAGAAGACAGACTCAAATATGCCTGCCTGCCCCCACCGCCCCAGAAATCTTTCTTGAGCCTCTGGCTCTTCCTAATCCCTTACAGGTTGGGGTTCTGACTGCCTAAACCCTATGAATGCCTCAGTCTCCACCTCTGAAAAATGGGGATGATCCTGGTGTCCAGGCCTGAGGTAGAGATCAGGTGAGAAGGTATGTAGGGCTTGCCTTGGTTTGGATTCCTCTGGAAGCAGACCCTGAGACGAGATGAAAGAGCAAGTTGTTTCTTTGGGAGGTGATGCTGTTATGCCCAGATCGCGATCTCCCCAAAATCCCAAGACCACCAAGGAGTCCGAGTCACATATGCCAAAGCAAAGGGCATTTATTCGGACTTAAGCTCGGGCTCCCAGACCTCACCAATGCAGTGGATCCATGCTGAGAGCCCCGAGCAAAGGCAGAGTAGGGTTTTTATGGGGTTTGTGACGGGGGAGTTACAGAAGTTGTGGCAGGGGAACAGTGATCCAGTCATAATTATTCAACATTATTGACAGCAGGTTTAACCATACACATTGTCTAGAGTATTTGTTACTTTTGGCGGGATCCAATTACAACATTTAGAGTACCTTTAAATTCAACCAATCACAGAGCGTGCCTAGGGTCTTTTTCGGCGACTAACGGTTAACTTTAACTTTAGGTAACAGGGTCCTATCTATAGTTTCTATCTATAGGCCTCTCCCTCAGTAAAGTGGAGGGTGGTCGCTGGCCTTTCCTGATTGGGTGTTGCAAGGGTAGTTTCTCCTGCCTTGGGCAATGTGTAACTGCCTGATAGTTTCAGGGAAGCTGGAATTTAGGCCTTCTAGTTTAGAGGGGAAACTTAAAGCCTGTCATGGAGTCAGTTTGGTTTAGACGTTTAGACTTGTGTCTTTACAATACCAGGAAACGTCGCTGGGAAGGGAAGACATGGCAGGGAAGGGAAGAAGGCCAGGGAAGGGCTCATTATTGGGCTGATGACAATACAATGGCGGCAACTGCAGCTTCGTTCTGCTGGGGCCTCTGAGAGCCAGTGGAACACACGTCAGACCTAGGGGTGAGGAAGCCGCATTTCCTGTACATCAGCTGGCCAGCTGCATGGGTCACAGGCCGTTTTCCAAGAGTGTTCACTCTGTGGCACTTCCAGCTTGCCTGAGTGGCCAAGTGAGATCAAGCCCTGGGTGGAGAGATGCAGGCGTCTGGCGAAGTGTTCAACTTTGGCTTGTGGAAGGGAGAGTGTTGAGGTAACAGAGCAGCCGCCTCAGCTCAACTCGCCTCCCCTGGCAATTCTGTTTCCATAGCATCTAACCCTGATCAGAACTTACTAATGCGTGGCTTCTAGTTGGCCCCTTGTGGTTGTCACTCTGCCCTTCCCACAAAGGTTCAATAATAAAACCGGCAGAAGTAATTACTCCGCCTCAGATTGCAGATTAGCACGTGAACGCCTGCTTACCACATGAAAAGCCTCTGATCCAGCTGGAGAAGAACCTCCGTGGGAGACCAGACTGGCTTCAGCTCTAAGACCTGCCTGGCAGAGTCCAGTGGCCTTGGGGCCCACTCCTCGTGGGGGTTGTGGGCTGTTTCAAGTGTCAATGTCAGTGTTTCAAAACTTTGACCACCAACATTTTAGATGTGATTTGGAGCAGTGAAGGGGTATCCAGAAAGGGGGAAGGGAGAGGGCTTTGGGATTATCCAACTTTATACCTTTCCAGCAGTGTGACAAGTCACCTCATATCCCGGAACTGCCTTCATCATCTGTAAAATGGGCATAATCAATCGTAGGATGAGCCTCATGGAGTTGAGTTGAGGAGTAACTAAGACAGTGTATCTTTAATGTCTCGTGTGGTGTAGACCAGGGGGTGGCAGACTTTTTCTGTAAAAGGGTCAGGCAGTCAGTAGTTTGGCTCTGTGGGCCCCTAGTCAAATCTTCCCTAGTAGCTCAAGCCCCCGTGGCTGTTTGTAAGTCCTATAAAAACAGGGGCTGACCCCTGGGGTGGAGAACGGGCAGATTGGGGAAGATTTTATTTCTCCCTCTTAGAGGAAAGAAATATTTCTTACTCATTTTTGTGTCCTCCTCTGGGCTCAGTGTAGGGTCTGGCACATATCAGGTGCTCAGGAAATGTTTACTGAAAGAAGAAAAACAACATATGACCTAGGGAAGAGAAAGGCCTTTGGAGTCAAACAGACCTGGGTCTAAATCGATGTCTTCTCTATGTGACCTGTTTAAAGGGAAAATTGTTCATGACACTTGGTAAGAACTGTTAAGCAGACTTAATTCAAGGGGTGCCCGGGGATAGGTGTAGGGGTGACTGTAAGGGGGTTTGCAGTCGGGGAGGGAAACGGCGCTCACCTCTGAACACAGCAAGGACAAGTAATTTACAGCTGAACACCAGGGAGTGGTCAGTGGATGGGAAATTACTAAGAGGAAACATCAGGAGTAAGGGGGATTTTTTTTTAAAGTTTATTTATTTTGAGGGAGACAGAGCACAAGACTGGGGGAGGAGCAGAGAGAGAGAGAGAGAGAGAGAGAGAGGGAGAATCGCAAGTGGGCTCCACACTGCCAGTGCAGAGCCTGATGTGGGGCTCAAACTCATGAAACTGAGATCATGACCTGAGCCGAAATCAAAGGTCAGACTGAACCACTGAGGCACCCCAGGAGTAAGGGCAATTCTGGTTAAATTGACATAACGATTCTTGCTGAAGGCAGGCCAGGGTGTTTAGATAGACCTGGTGGGTGGGGGTGCTGAGGGACGTGGTTGAACATTGAGGAGGATCAGATAGTAAGGCGGGAAGGATTCCAGCTTAACCAACTTGGCAGGATTCTTGCTAAAGTTGTGTGTATCAGCAGAGGTGAACACAGAATCCCCAAAGTCAGGGCCTCCCTGGGAAGGGGGTTCAAAGGAGCTGATTGCAGTTTGGTCAAGGAGAAGCTGTTTGTCACTTAAGCTGAGACACTTGCCCTCTCTGAGCCTCTGAGCCTGTAAAATGGGCACAGAAAGAATATTCACTGCACAAGATTGTTGCGTCACCGGTGATTGTGGGAAAACGTGTAGATGGTGAACAAATATTCTCTAAAAAGAAAGCATGAATGTTTCCACACTTCATGATTTTACCCATGGCTTTCAAACCTTAGTCCTTCTGGATTAAGGGCTAATTCTTGTCTCCTCCAGCCTGCACAAATAGCCTCTTCTGGCCATTCTTGGGCCAGGGGGTAGGTGGAGGAAGGAGAAGAAGGCTGGTTGTCCGTAGAGAGGGTGAGGGGAAAGTCATGCTCCTTGTTCTGAATTCAGGGCCAGCCTGGCAGTAACTGCAGACAATCAGTTTTTGCCCTAAGGGCTCAGTGTCTGCTGTAAAGAATTAATGGCCAGGAAAGGTGTCTGCCAATTATTTTTCAACTCTGGGTGCAGAGATTACAGAAACACAGCCAGCCCGTTTTAGATCCAGGCCTCCCAGCGCTGGCTGGCAATTACCCCTACTGACTTCCCTCCCAGGAGAGTGCTGGAATTAGGGGTCTCTCCTTCAAGGGCACGCTCAGACCTCCAAGTTTGTGTAGAACATTCTGTGTTTCCACAGAGAAGAGGGCAAGGGAAGGAAAGACATCCATTTATCTTGGTTACCCTGGAAGCAGGCCTTGAGAAAAAGATTGGACTACGTGAAATTTACTCAGGGGGTGATCCTGGGAAACATCAGGAGGTGGGTAGGGGAGTGAGGTGGGGAGGGGACAGAACTTAGAGTTAGGTTATTAAGCCGTAACACTGTGGGTGATGGAGCTTAATCTCACCTGGGGATTCTGGAGATGGAGATATATATATACCTCACGATGGCCTCATCCGAAAGGCAAGGGACGTGGGATATTCACACACTGGTTCCTGGGGATCGCTGGTTGAAGGCTGCTGCAGGAGTGTCCATTACCCACTGCTTCTAACCTATCTCACTTGGTGGCCAGGACAGTCCTCAGGCAGAAAACGCAGGTCTTGGTAGCTAGCATGCCCTGAAATGGTAAGGCCTGGAGGATTCAAGCCAGAGGCGCCCACTGAGTCCATTACAACATGTATTGAAGACCTACTTTGGCCCGGGGACTTAACACCTGCTATCCCATTTAATTTCGGCACATATCCAAGACTGTATCTTAGTTATTAGCCTTCTCTTCTCAGACATACTCCTCAGGGCTGGGACTCAAGTGAGTGAAACCCTTGTACCTGGTGCAACTCTTAAGAGGGTTCCGAAACCCACAGTCATCAAATAATATTTTAATGCAACATTAAAAAAACAGAAGTGAATGCGAAACATCCATGATGAACAAAGTATCAGAATTTTAAATCAAGCCAGGAGCAGTAATAGTGCCAAGCTGAGCCACATTGAAGCCCAAAGCAAAAGGAGAAATCAGTAATACTGATCGTGTTCATCATGGATTTTTTTCGCATTAATTTTGATTAAGAAATTGCTGCATTAAATCATTATCTTGATTCCTGAGGTTTTGTGGCACACCCTTGTATTTGCACCGTCTCCGTCTTCCCGATGTTGGTAGATTGCACTTAGTCCACTCAGCTGCTCAAACCAGGCACCTGGGGTCCCCTGTGGCTCCTCTCCTTCTGGCACCCTCCCCAACTGCACCACTATGATCTTTCTGACCCACCTCCAAGCATCTTTCAAATCTGCTCTCTTTTCTCCATCTCCATTGCTGTGACTCCTCCGCAAAAGAGGTCTGCATTCATGGTCTCCCTTTGCAGACAGGAATGACTTCTTGGATTTCCCTGCAATCTTCTATGTGTCCATCAGGTCAGTGCTTTGGCAGACGAGATGGCGGCTGCTTCTCTGACTAAATCCTGACAAATACCTCAAGCCTACTGCTCTTTCTTCACTGTCTTGGCTGCTTCAAGTGGGTGTGGGCGATCACAAGGCACAGTCTCCTCATAAAGCTTCAGTGAAGCAATGCACCCTCTGATCTTTACCCCCCCCCCCCCC